>NC_092226.1:45899952-46037452 GCF_036320965.1 Panulirus ornatus
TGGTTTGATCGAGTTAGTAATGAAAGGGTAAGAGAGATGTGTGGTAATAAAAAGAGTGTGGTTGAGAAAGCAGAAGAGGGTGTTTTGAAATAGTTTGGTTACATGGAGAGAATGAGTGAGGAAAGATTGACCAAGAGGATATATGTGTCAGAGGTGGAGGGAACAAGGAAAAGTGGGAGACCAAATTGGAGGTGGAAAGACGGAGTGAAAAAGATTTTGAGTGATCGGTTCATGAACATGCAGGAGGGTGAAAGGCGCGCAAGGAATAGAGTGAATTGGAACGATGTGGTATACCGGGGTCGACGTGCTGTCAATGGATTGAACCAGGGCATGTGAAGCGTCTGGGGTAAACCATGGAAAGTTTTGTGGGGCCTGGGTGTGGAAAGGGAGCAGTGGTTTCGGTGCATTATACATGACAGCTAGACCGTGAGTGTGAATGAATGTGGCCTTTGCTGTCTTTTCCTAGCACTACCTCGTGCACATGCGGGGGAGGGGGTTGTCATTTCATGTGTGGCGGGGTGGCGACGGGAATGAATAAGGGCAGACAGTATGAATTATGTACATGTGTATGTATGTATATGTCTGTGTGTGTATATATATGTATACGTTGAGATGTATAGGCATGCATATGTGCTATGTGTGGACGTGCATGTATATACATGTGTATGTGGGTGGGTTGGGCCATTCTTTCGTCTGTTTCCTTGCGCTACCTCGCTAACGCGGGAGACAGCGACAAAGCATAATAAAAAGTGTAAATAAATAATACACACACACACACACACACACACACACACTGGCCATTCGCTCGGTGATGACCTTATAGCCAAATACCTGCTTTTCTTTTTTTTGAAGGAATGAGGTTTCAAGGTCACTCTTCAAATATCTAGAGATTCTATTTCAAACGCAGCGTCTGTTATTGCTGCATCGCAGATTAACATTTTCTTGTACATAAGAGCAATATGAAGTTCACGGTGGTGTCATGCCTGATAACAAACCAAGATACACAAGAGGTTGCAAGAAAACGTAATCTTAGAGATTTCCCAAAATTTTTCTTCAAGCAAAACGTGTTGGTATTAAAGTTTCCTTTTGTGCGAGACTGTAGCCTTCAGCGTACGAAAAATGTAATACATACACTGTCGATAGAAAGGATCATTTACTGACTACCAAACATCACTATAATTGAAGATTAACGAACTTAATGGCATACTCAGAAGAAAGTTAGAAGTGAATCACTCAGAACTAACAAATAGCGAAGCAGCTCTGAAACTTTCATCGTGTAAAAGATACAGTACAAGTCTCATGTGTCTACCTTCCTGTGAACTGTACCGTACAAATCTCATGTGTTTACCTTTCTGGGAAATGTACGGTGCAAGAGTCATGTATCTCCCAACAATTCACGAGAATCAGCCTCAGGCTATAATGCCACAGAGCTGATAACGGGACGCATGACTGGAACAGCGTCACGTAATGTTCTTTTCCATTTGCGAACTAGCTACCATGAACCCTATTCGGGATGTGGAACGTCTGCTCCATCCCATTGCGTTGTTGAGACGAGAATAGAATGAGAATGGAGTTGTCATGGTGATTTGCAATAGAGGTCAATTATTTCCATCTCACGCCACGGACAAGGACGGCCTCCAAGTATCATTAAGTTTTAGTAGAAAGTTGAGCAGCATCGCCTCCCTCCCTCAGCCCTACCTCGGCTACCACAATAATCCCTGCATCTTTACATCGACCGATATCGCTTCTCGGTCCATTGCACCCTCGCACCCATCTCAAGACCACATCCGCCTCCTGACGTTTTTCATGTCGCAATGAGAGCAGTGTGGGTGGGGCGGGGGGATGAGTGTGTGTGTGTGTGTGTGTGTGTGTGTGTGTGTGTATGTGTTGTACTTACCTGTGGCTTGACTAATCAATCCACAAAGCCTCCATCGCATCACATCATATAACATCACATAACATCACATAACACCACATTACATAACGTCACATCATCACATCACATCAGCCGACAGAGGTGTCAACCCAGCGACGTGAGGGAGGAATGATGAACGCCTCTTGTTGTCCAGGATCTAGTGGTCGTCTGGGAAAGGCTAATGAGTCGTATTTCTCTGTCGTGGGTCGAGGGCGACGCCCAAGTCAGTCGTGACCCACTGGGTCGAGTGGGTCGAGTGGAGATATTAGGTCGAGCAGCTTGGTCAAGGGAATGATTAATCATTCTTTTGAGTGAGGAGATCGGGTCTAGTTAAGCAAGGTGTGAGGTGAGTGCATTAATCATTCCATTTCCTTCTGTTCTGACGAGCCTCATTCTTACTCTTCATTTTGTATTCATACGTCTGTTATTCATGTACGATCATTATCGTCCTTTCACAGTTAAATTCAGTTATTTGCTTGTTATGTTCACTAAGGCAACAGTGAATCAAGTAATGATTTCATAAGTTCCTTTTAAAGACTTTTCTCGTTACTTTGACAAAATAATGGAAAAAATCAATGATCGACTACAAGTAGGGTGAACTTTGGTCAAGGAATGTGAACTCATAATTGGGTCAGGGAGTGTGAACTCATAACTGGGTCAGGGAATGTGAACTCATAAACTTCCAGGAGAAATTTTCAAACGTGATGACCAATCTAGTCTAAACTGAATCTACAATTGTGTCGGTGTAACTCAGTACAGTGCATCTTGGGTAGGAGAAGAGCTAGGCTGAACAGAAGTAGCAGGGAAGTCAAATGAACGCCCACGTCAACTACATGAACAAAAACAACAACAGATCGTTGACAAAGGAAGAAGATCGAATACAAGAATGTCGACCGGTACAAAAAAAAAAAAAAAAGAAATCGATTAGTACAGGGTTATATATTCGAAACAGGTCGAGCGGAACACTGTTAAACAGCATAATAAAAAGTCGAAAACAAGGAACACATCTAACGGAACAAGAAGGTCGAGCAGACCTAGCATGTCGAGCCGAAAAAAAGGTCGAACACAAGGTGCAAGTCAAACAGAACGAACCTGTCGAGAGGATCAAGTAGGTCGAACACGGTCGAACACGGAGAGCCGGACGGCCGTGGGAGACACGGCAAAATGAACGAGTTGGTCGAATATTACAAGTAGGTCGAATGCAGCGAATGCATAAAGCAGATCCAGCTGAGCAAACAGTTGCGTGTGGTTGGAGGTCAGTTCGAACCGTAACCGTCTTGAGGGGTCGGGGGTACGGATGGGGTGGGTTGGGGATGGGTGAGTTGTCCAGACCCGAGCTGGAAATTCCAGGGAGTTCTGAGTACTTCCAACACCCTCATTCCTGAAGCTACAGGAGCTGTCAGAGCTCAGAACCTTGATCATAAGGCTCGAAATTAGTCCCCATAATAAAGACAGAAGAAAAACTGGCAAAGCATTGGCGGAATTTTTGTTGGATATACAGCATAAGGAATGAGATCTCTGAACCTACACGAGGACTTCGAACTTATTTCAAATTGGGAAACTTTCACGATGCGTGAAGATTTTGAGCTGATGTGGACTGAGTGCTTTGTGCAGAGAACCGTTGCCATCTGTAGAAGAACTGGATCTTAAGCCTGCAATGAAAAAAAATCTCCGTCTTCCTACACCTGCAATGAATAAATCTCCGTCTTCCTACACCTGCAATGAATAAATCTCCGTCTTCCTACACCTGCAATGAAAAAATCTCCATCTTCCTACACCTACCACACATATCTGAGTTTTTGAGCGCTACCGCAACCATAAACAGCCTCGTTAGGATCCAGTGGTCTGTACCTACTTGTTTGCATTTATTTGTATTCACTTGTATCCTCATCCTTTCGATCCTTTTTGAAATAACAGAAGGAACTAAAACACGGAGTGATCCGCTTCGTTTTATACACGGAGTGATCCGCTTCCTTTTATACACGGAGTGATCCGCTTCGTTTTATTCCCTGAATTACAAAGAAGTGACATAGTTCGGTATTTTGGGATTTCGTTATTCCAAGTGGTGTCTTTCCTTAATAATATAACAGTGTTCGCTCAGGCCTTTATAAAAAAACCAATAGAGGAATATCAGATCATCATATACCATTCATAAATATCTTTCTCAAAGAAAAGTCTTGTTGACAAAAAAGGACGTATGAGATGGGTTTTGGGTCTGAAAAAAGTTGGAATGAAAAAAGTAAGCAGTTATTCTTCCGAATGTTCATGTAAGATGAAAAATATTAGGTTGGACTTTACACCAGACAAAGAGAAAAGAAACACGACACAGTCTGGGCTCGTGAGGAACTGCTCTGCTTTTGATGGCCTTAGCGATAAATCTGGACAAAGTCAGCCCTTTTATTTTTGCACCTCCTCCTCTCCCTCTCCTACCCTGCCCCATCCTACCATAGCCCAGCACCATCATCCGTGGTACGACCACCACGCCCTCTCCTCCCACCGCACCGGGGAAGGACAAATTGCCCTCCTCCTGTTAATCTTCCCATCGCCTCAACATCTCTCCCGCAAGCCTCGTACCTGACAGCTGGAGACCTCGAGGGAATACCGTATCACGTCATCGCATAATAACTGGCAGACGTGTGGGCGTGGGTGGGCGTGATTAGTGACTCAGCGGACACTATAATCAACGCCCAACCGCTGCCTCCCACCTGCAGGTACTCACTCAGCTCTCTCCTCTCATAGTGCTGAGGTGAGCGCTGCGCGCTAGCAGTGTCATGTGACAGAATCTTGTCCTGGCTATCTGTAGGAAGTACTCTCTCTCTCTCTCTCTCTCTCTCTCTCTCTCTCTCTCTCTCTCTCTCTCTCTCTCTCTCTCTCTCTCTCCTGGCCATAATGGGAGGCTAGTGTTTGGTGAGTGCCGAGCACTGTGGTGGCTTTACATGAGGTGACTTCCTTCTATCGTGGTAATTGGCCGTCGTGGTGAATGGCCTGTATTTTGACGACTGTTTTTGGCCTTTTGTTTTCTTCCAGGTCAACATCTTGGTGGTCGTCTTGGCTGTGTATTTTGTCTTGGTGACCATTTGCCTCACATTTCCATGCACTTAGGACTACCTTATGTTCTATCGGCTATCTTGCTGAGCTGATGTGTCCTGGTGACTCTCTTCGGGATGTATCGCGTCCTGGTGACTCTCATGGTAACGTAACGTGTCCTAGTGATTCTCCCTGTGATGTATCCCGGTGATGTGTTGTGTTCTGGTGACTCGCATGTTAATGTGTCGTGTTCCTCTGAAAATGATGTATCGTGTTCTGGCGACTCTCACGGTGTGTGTGTGTGTGTGTGTGTGTGTGTGTGTGTGTGTGTGTGTGTGTGTATGTATGTGTGTGTGTGTGTGTGTGTGTGTGTGTGTGTGTGTGTGTGTGTGTGTGTGACTATTTCTGGTGATGAGTTGCTTCTTGTTCGTACAACTTGTGGTACATCTTGGTGACCATCCCAGTGACGCATCGCCCTTTGGCTACTGGTCCTTTCATGACGTCACCATCTGGCCACAGCTGCACCTTCGTCCCGTTCTCTATGCACAGGTGCCAAAGGTCACCAACCTAAGAGTTCTGAGGCTATTGTGGAGGATGGATTGGTGGATGTTTGGTGTGGTGAAGGTTAAGAAAGTAGTTGCAAGGGGTGATAGGGTGAGCCAGATTGAAAGAGAGAGAAAAGAAAGGATCTTGATTCTTAACAGAATCACTTACGATAAACAAATACTGCAATTTCTCTCATCCATCTCATCTAGACAATCTCTGCATCACGTAGCAGCAACATAAACAAGAGAAAATGCAAGAGAAATAAAGAAATCAAGAATCATGGCTGCTACAATGAAAGTTATGATACAATATATGAAATGATTTACAGAAACTGAATGAAACACCCGCATGACATTGGCCTTGAGGGAAACAAGTAATCTGACATGTTTAAGGTGCACGAGGGGATGGGTGGGGAAGTCTGTTAACTTTACATGATGGGATGGGGAAACTTCATACCATCGTTAGGAGCATTCTTCCACTGGACAGGTTAGAACGTCGTAGATTCTTACGTCCACAAATTTTGACGCCTACAGCTGCTGACACCCAAAGGTCCTGACACTCACAGATTTTGAGGTTGTTATAATACCCAGTTTCTGAAGTCCGGAAGCCCTGACATCTACAGGTTCTGACATCCACGGGTTCTGACGACCACGATTTCTGATGTCCCAAGGTTCTAACAACCACAGGTACTGACGTCCACAGGTTCTGACGTCCACTGGTTCTTATGTCTACAGGGTCTGACGTCCACAGGTTCTGACGTCCATGGTTCTTATGTCTACAGGGTCTGACGTCCACAGGTTCTGACGCTCAAAGGTTCTGACATCCACAGTCTTTTTCCTCCACAGGCTCTCAACTCGACAGGTCCTGACGACTACAGCTTTTGATCTCGGGAAAACTTGTCACTCGAGAGTTTTCAAACGAAAAAGACTTCGCCTCAGCAAGTCTACTACCCATTAAGTGTGTAGCAACAACCAGTGGAGCTCCGACAGGTCTGCGCTCCACTTGTTCTGCCTCTCACGCTTCCACCACAATACCGCTGAGTGTACAGGCACTTGCTGGGGAAAAGTTATTCGCTAAAATCAATCTTGATGCTCTGCAGTCTTTTGGAAAATACGAGTAAAGAATACAAACGAAACAAATGAATTCAAACAGCAACAGAC
The DNA here is from genome assembly GCF_036320965.1 of Panulirus ornatus. Classification (NCBI taxonomy): domain Eukaryota; kingdom Metazoa; phylum Arthropoda; class Malacostraca; order Decapoda; family Palinuridae; genus Panulirus; species Panulirus ornatus. The sequence continues at coordinate 45,906,601 of NC_092226.1, forward strand.
CACTGGGACGAAAGGAGGCTGTTTGTGAGAGTGGAAGAGAACAGAAACTTATGGATTAGTGTGGTAGGTGTAGATAGACATTTAGAGTTTTCAAAGAAAAGATGCAGCAACTTTTGTGAGATTTTTTTTCGCAAGTCGTGATCCGGGAAGACAGGAACACAGCTCTTGTTCTGGTACTACGGGATACAGCCCTTCAATTCCTTCTTACCGCCAAACCAAACACTGGTTTCTTCTGTTGGGAAGATGAATTGTTGTTTTAACTATCATTCCTTCTTTCCTTCTCTCTTTTATAGAATCATCACAACTGTGGGTCATTCACGTCTCCCCTGATCCGATCACTCTGCAACTTAGTAATGGCGTCTTCTGGTTCAGGACGCTAAACATATATAATGTTTCCGATCTATCTCCCCATTCTGACTTGATCATGTTAAAGGACGGACATTATTCACACTAGATTTTACGATGAAACTTTATATCAATTAAGACAACTCCACTACGAACCAGAGGTTAGGGAGACGAATTCACTCACTACTGTCGGTATTTCGGGTTAGAGTTTTTCATGAACACATGACAGCCTACCTACAGAAGCCTCGGCCACTGTGCAGACAGCTAAAGCAGACCATCGGCAACTTACAACCTAACATATACCTGGGGGATTTCCATGACAGACTTATGGAGAAGATTGTAACACATCAGTACACATCAACACTGCTGACTAACTCACTCATCTCCAGTCCCTAAAGCCTCACCTCTCGTTCTCGCTCCTCTCGCTACCAGGGGCTTTATGCACTAAGAGTCACCTTTCCTTATACTTCACTTTCATTTTCACCCTCATCCATCTCGCGGTCACTTTCTTATACTCCTTTCTTACGCACTTGTGAACAATGAAGTAAACATCATGTTTTTTTTTTTTCTTTTTTTTCAGACTTCGAGGAGGAAATGTTGCACACATAAGTAACGCCACACTGAGATTGTCACCCACAGGCCAGGAATCATACGGTTCCTGTAGTGAGAATGTCGCAACGCTTTGGAAAAAATATGTGTTATTGGAAATACGATGAAATATTCAATTAAAATATATCACTGGAATAATTGTTTCAATATACTGCTGTGATGAAAGTTTTACCAAATTTATCTGTAAAAATGTTTTACAATATTGGAGGAAGTCCTACAAAAAAAATATGACCGTTTTATAATACTTTTTCAGCGTTTTTCTTCTAATCTTTTCACGTGATATTTTCAGGTTGATTTTGTCAAAGTGGTGGATGTGCGGGCCCGGTGTTGGCCATCTGACACCATGAATTAAGTTTTGCAGAAAGTGACATGAGTTGATTATAGGTTTCAGGTAGGGACCTTCCTGGCCCAGCGGTTAGGTTCCTAACTGTGACGCGCTCACGGGTCGCCCAGAGTCGAGCACATGTTCGAATCCTGGTTTGGGCAGTCGGTTTGCAGTTAACCCAGCTGATCATCCACCCCTCCGTGATGGTCAATAAAATGGGTACCTGGCTTAGGCTAAGGTATGCCTTGATCAGGGCCACAGTTGCCCATACCATCACAGCTACCATAACAAAAAACCTGACCCAAACTAGTGGGCGGTACAGTGCTTGGTCTAGTGTGGCTGAGGCCCAGGTGGGAGGATAGATTCACGCCCATACGTCACACTGATGTTGTACTGCCGGGTCCAGGGGGGCGACCACTGCCAGTTAGCCGGCACTAAGCTCTGTAAAAACCTCAAACGACTTCAGGTTGTGGTGGACAGAACAGTGGGGCGTCTTGTAGTGCACCAGGCAGTTGACCATCACGTGACATGAGATAACACAAGGGGTTTGCAACACCAACATCTACTCCTCCCACCCCCAAGCTAACTCCCCTTCTCCTCTGCCCCAGTACTGTGGCACCGTTCTCAGTAGCTTGCAACCTCTCCACGTCCAACAAGACAAACGTTACACCTACATTCATTATGTTATTAATGGATCAGAGAGAGAGAGAGAGAGAGAGAGAGAGAGAGAGAGAGAGAGAGAGAGAGAGAGAGAGAGAGAGAGAGAGGAGGGGGCTGGCTCATATATACAAAAAAAAAAAATCCGCCTCTCTCCATACATTTTCAAAGGCGATGTCACACAAATCTCTCATTTGGCCTTGATTACCATCAACAGACGAGTGGACATGGAACTGGCAAGGTTCCTGACGTATTCTAGATCCATGTTTTGGGTCCATCGGGTCTTGGTCTCCTGGATGAGGCGAGGCTCTACTTGGGTGTTGCAGGAAAAATCCCACCTGATCGTGCGCTTTGACCGTCCGTTGCGCCTAAAAGTCTCAGGTGTACCCACTTTTTCTTAATTCCAGGAGAGAATTTGGCCTTTCTCTTCCTTAAAAGGGTAAGAGCGAACCATCTTAAGACACAGGTGTATGAAATACAGTGCCCAGAAGCAGAATTCCCAAATTTAATCAGCAGCCTGGAAGAGTGAAGAAAGAACATCGTTCTTTTAAGATAACCTGAGGCACACTGGGGAGGAGTGCTGGTGTATGAAGCGCTAGAAACACTAGTCTAAGCAACCAGATGTACGATTATTTCACACTGAGAGCGTCATATGCTTGTACCCACGAAGAACCTAAGCCGCGTAGTGCCTTTAATGATATATTGGGGGCGGATAATTTTTTTTTACGGACAATGTAGACCAACCATGGGGATCCCAAGGTGTATATATATATATATATATATATATATATATATATATATATATATATATATATATATGTATATATTATCCCTGGGGATAGGGGAGAAAGAATACTTCCCACGAATTCCCTGCGTGTCGTAGAAGGCGACTAAAAGGGGAGGGAGCGGGGGGCTGGAAATCCTTCCCTCTCGTTTTTTTTCTTAATTTTCCAAAAGAAGGAACAGAAAAGGGGGCCAGGTGAGGATATTCCTTCAAAGGAATATTCTTTCTTTTAAACTGTTCGCCATTTCCCGCGTCAGCGAGGTAGCGTTAAGAACAGAGGACTGGGCCTTTTTTGGAATATCCTCACCTGGCCCCCTCTGTTCCTTCTTTTGGAAATTAAAAAAAAACGAGAGGGGAGGATTTCCAGCCCCCCGCTCCCTCCCCTTTTAGTCGCCTTCTACGACACGCAGGGAATACGTGGGAAGTATTCTTAATCCCCTATCCCCAGGGATAATATATATATATATATATATATATATATATATATATATATATATATATATATATATATATATATATATATATATGAACAAAGTGTATAGGAACGCGCACCTTCATAGACCATACAAACCTCCAACAGCCAGGATCGAACCCGGGACCCCTGTGCAACAGGCGGGAATGCTACCGCTAGGCTATGGACCTGGCTATTAGGAAATAACTATTCGAATACTATGTACTCGAATACCCTTCGTCTCACGTTGGTGAGCAACGGGGTCTACCCCGGTCATTTCCCAACAGGCGCACATAGCCGGCTGATAGCATTTTACCGAACCTAACTGTACAACGCGGAGGTATATGAATACGAACAAAGTGCATAGGAACGCGCACCTCTTCTGTACCACCGCCCACAGGAATAACCGATTTTGAGGCAAAGAACATAATCATCCACGAGACCAAGACCCAGAGACACTCTTGACACCGACTCGAGCCACCCAGAACTCGGCCCCCTCAGCCTCCCACAGTCACCTCTAACCCACTCAACTTACTAACGAAACTGCCTCCCTGTCCTGGACCACGACAAGGACATCCAAACACACAAATCATCCCAGGTCCCCCACCACATGGGAAGACAACCAGTCAACCTCAAACCCGCCAGTCGCAGAAGAAACCCCTCATTTCTCAACCTCACGAGGCCATACATAAACACTCAACCCTCCAACAGTAGAGCAGGAATATACCACACAATCCCACTCCAGCGGTTCAACACAATTCCATAAATCAGCTAAAAATCGAGGGAAAGAAACGAAAACAAGCAGAGCAAATTTTCACCTCAGTACCTCAATAATGAAGATAATTCAACGTTACGTGCAACACTGGACAAACAGACAGACCCTTTGATGTTATACGCTATAAAAAAAAAAAAAAGACAGACATTGCCGTTGTTCTGACAGAATGCTAGTGTTTCAAACCACACACCAATCAAAATTCCAGGCTGCACACTGTATCAACTCAACCGCAGTAACCAGTTACACGCAGGAGTGGCCATAGCCGTCTGGAAAAGCCTACAACACAAAATCTTCGATGACTTCCTGTTCTCTGACACCTTAGCAGACAAAATAATATTGCTATAACCTACATCCCGTAATACAGGGATGTCTTATGGTACTGACTTCCTACAAGATTCTTAGGATACCAGAAACTGCTTATATCATCGGCGATGTTGAATCTAGACGTACAAACACGACTTGGACACCCTACCACCAACACCACAGGCGGATATCTTACCACTCATCATCTGGAGCTAAACTTTTCCAGCCTTTATAAGCCATTGAGCCCTGACCACACCGGATTTGATGGGTGGAAATGGGAAAACCTGCTACAATTATTAGACAGGGCGACCTCACGAGCAGCGGTCACATTCCCATCATAGTCACTACATCAACCGCTCAGAGCCTCCTCATTCACGATACACAACGGCTGGCTACTCAGAAAGTCAACTGGAAAATGTTCAGTTAAATTCTTATGATCAACAGAGATCTCCCCAGCACCGACAATGAAGAGAAACAGTTTGATGAACCAGACAAGACACTAGACAGGTGGTGTGAAACCATCGACAAACCTAGTCTGCTACAGTTACCTTCAACAGATACAAGACATTTTCGAAACCACTAAAGAAATAACAGAAACTATACACTGTTCCAACAGCATCCTTGCTTACGCCAACTCCATCAGCTGGACATAAGCACTATACCAACAATGTAAAGACCTCCCGCAGACCTTCATAAAAAATGTGAACAGTATAACCTGTTTTGCGAAAATATTATCACCTCTTTAGCTCAGAAATATAGTGAGCCGAAAGCATTCTGGTAGAGTCAGACACTTACAAAGGAATCCAAAAGGTAACATCAAATATCTGAGTAATCAATAACAATAAGGATGAATCTAAAAGTATAGTAAATTCATGAAACAGAAGGATAACAGTGTTCAAGGTTATGTCTGAGGAAAACTGAAACTATGATCATGAAAAGGAAACAACCGACTGGCTAACTCAGACAGAAAACGAGCCATCCCATACCAAACCACAGATTCATCCTCGGCGACGGTCTGATAACAACTGCTTTTCAGTGGCAACTGACACTCCGCAACTTCATACAGTCTCCAGAAGGAACAGTTATGCAAACAGACATAAGCAAAGTCTTTAACAAAGTGTGGACCAACGGCTTACAGTACAAACTAGGACAACAACGCACACAAGAGATCACAGAAAGACTGCTTAACTCTTAGACCAATGCACCGCAGAAATTATCCTCAACTCTGCGACGTCACCCAGATTTCCTTTACCGAGCGGGGTGCCACAGGGCAACGTCCTATCATCAACAATGTTTATAACTTACACATCTGACAATCCCCCATCAGCTGTAAGCATGTACATCCATGTCGGTGACGCCACGCAAACATTGGTCTCGAACAACTCACTCCAAGAATATACTCGTTCAATGCAGTCAGAGGCAACCAGATTAAAATAATTTGAAAAGAAGTGGTAGATAGGAATGAACGTAAACAAATGTACTGTAGTGGCGCTAGGAAGAATATAACCCAGCGACGTAACGCTGACAGAAACAAGATGGCGTACAAGAAGAGTTATAAAATCAAGAGGTTTGATAACTATTTAGATGACGGTTGGCCAACTCAGATGAGAGAGTCAAAATTTAGTAACATGAATGGTCAAGGAACAACACAATTATAAACTGGGTACCGGGTCTCCAAGTAGCCCTCATAATGATCATGTTACCGACCAACTCATTCGGTTATATTTTTCTGATACACAAGGACCAGCAGGACTAAAGGAGGCTTTAGACAGTCTGCCTTCATCCAAAACGATCATTTATAAACCTGATTTTTACGATCGTTTCTATTGCAAATCTTGAAATATTGCTAGAAACTGTCCCACAGATTTTTGTTTATCACAGTTGTATATTCATTTGTTCTGTGCAGTCTGTGTTTTTCTCCATCTCTTTTTAATCTGAAAGGAAATGTGTCAATTCACCTTAAGTTATCTGTCGGTGAAACAACTGATATTTGTTAATGAAATCAACTGTGCTTGAATGCTTGGATTTTACCTGTAAATCTACATTCAGTTTATCCAAATGGCGCAGCATGTCTGAAACAAAAGGCAAATACGTAAACTAGCCTGGATTTGTAAGCCAGAGGAGAGGTTTTTGCTTTTCTTCTAGAAAAGATCTCACTGGCTTCAGGTGCTCAAAGATCTCACCGGCTGCAGTAGCTCAAAGATCTCGACAGCACCAGGGCTCAAAATTCTCACCGGCTCTAGTAGCTCAAAAATCTCATCAGCTCCAGTAGCTCAAAGATCTCACTGGCTCCAGTAGCTTATAGATTTCACCGGCTCCAGGAGCTCAAAGGTCTCACCAGCTCCAGTAGCTCAAAGATCTCACCGACTCCAGTGGCTCAAAATTCTCACCGGCTCTAGTAGCTCAAAATCGTATCACATCCAGTAGCTCAAAGATCTCACCGGTTTCAGCAGCTCAAAGATCTCACCGGCTCCAGTGGTTCAAAATTCTCACCGGCACCAGAACCTCAAAAATCTCATCAGCTCCGGTAGCTCAAAGATCTCACCGGCTCCGTGGCTCAAAATTCTCACCGGCCCCAGTACCTTAAAAATTTCACCAGCTCCAGTAGCTCAAAGGTCTCACCGGCTCCAGCAGCTCAAACATCTCACCGGCTCCAGTAGCTCAAAGATTTCACCGGCTCCAGTAACTCAAAGATCTCACCAGCTCCAGTAGCTCAAAGATCTTACCGGCTCCAGTACCTTAAAGATCTCACCGGCTCCAGTAGCTCAAAGATCTCACCGGCTCCAGTAGGTCAAAGATCTCACCGGCTCCAGTACCTCAAAAACCTCACCAGCTCCAGTAACTCAAAGATTTCACTGGCTCCAGTAGCTCAAAGATCTTACCGGCTCCAGTAGCTCAAAGACCTCACAAGCTCCAGTAACTCAAAGATTTCACTGGCTCCAGTAGCTCAAAGGTCTCATCGGCTTCAGTAGCTCAAAAATTTCACCAACTCCAGTAGCTCAAAGATCTCACTGGCATCAATAACTCAAAGATCTCTCCGGCTCCAGTAGCTCAAAGATCTCACCACCTCCAGTAGCTCAAAGATCTCACCGGCTCCAGTAGCTCAAAGATCTCATCAGCTCCAGTAGCTCAAAGATCTCATCAGCTGCAGTAGCTCAAAGATCTCATCAGCTCCAGTAGTTCAAAGATCTCATCAGCTCCAGTAGCTCAAAGATCTCATCAGCTCCAGTAGCTCAAAGATCTCATCAGCTCCAGTAGCTCAAAGATCTCACCGGCTCCAGGATTTCAAATATCTCACCGGCTCCAGGTGCTTGATGAAACGAGGTACAACTTTACCTTTGGAGAGCCATCGAACTCTGCGGTTGTAAATCATTTGGGAAAGCATCTTCTCTTACGTCTCTCATCAAGTTTGACATTGTTTGTGATTTAGTGCATTTGTCCGAATAGAATTTACAATATCCCACGCAGGTTTCATGGCATGATTGAATATGAGAGTTTTAGAGACCAGTTGTTCGCGGGGAATAATACAATGAAACATTCGGAATTCAGGAAATCTTGCATCAGATTCATAAACTCCAGTTAACACATTCACAGATCTACACATGGACGAGGCGACGTCTGTAGCCATGGCAGTGAGCATTTGTGAAAGCAAATTGCGCTCTGCTACTATCGCCATCAAGCCTCTTTTATATCTTGTCCACGAGTTCCTTCCTTCAGTGACACAACATCCAAGAGTTCGGCTCTCACATCCTGGTCATCATACACAGTACGAACAAAAACTGATGGATGAGGTTTATCCTCACATAACACGACTCATCCAAAGCTATACTCAAATAATCACACTGCTGATGTAGGTGTAGTTATGATTCAGTTTCATTGTTTAGATCGGACATTCTGCGGTTAATTGTGTGGCGTGATAACTGCAAGTCTGCAGATTCTTGTTCTCTGATGTTAAAATTGAAATCACATCAGTGAAGCAAGTCTTAATAAAATCACTTCAGAATAGAACATTTTTGCACGTTCCATATTCCATGCTAAATGATAGGAGATTAATGATACTGTTTGTGCTGAGCTGACCAAACTGGAGAAAACCTGAGTTTGAACATCCACTCGTGTTTTCAATAATTTCGACGTACCAAGCTGAGAACCCTGAGGGAATTCTTTATCAACTTTGTCATGGATGGAAGTCAAATGACGTTGTAATTTTGAAGATTTGAATTATGATAACACAAGTGTCACAACAGACACATGACCTTGCCATTACCTTCAATGAAAAAGTACTTATCTTTACACTCATTTTGAACACAAGGGTTTGCCTTCCATGTATTTTCTCTTTCGTTTGCATTCCTCTTCCCCTACTCGAGGTAGTAAGAACATAAGAACATAAGAAGTGAGGACACTGCAAGAGGTCTACTGACTCATGCTAGGCAGGTCCTGAATCTGTCACCTACAACCAACCGTCTGAACCCATACAAACATGTCATCCAACCTTCGTTTAAAGCTGTCTAAAGACCCACGTAGCTTCCACTACTGTACTTGGCAACTTGTTCCATAATTCTACTGCCCTATTCTCGAACCAATATTTACCCATATCCGACTTGAATGTATTTTTTTCTAATTCATATATGCATTAGTTCTTGTCGTATCCGTTGGCGCCATTCTAAGAACCTTATGTTACCTTCATTAATGTCCTTCATCCATTTGAAAACTTCAGTCATATCCCCTTTTTTCATAAGTGAGGTTTCTGATTCCAGGGATCAATAACGTCATTCGCCTTTGTAGTCTCTCTAAACAATCTATATCAACTGCATAGTATGGACCCAAAACTGTACCGCATAATCCAAATGTGGTCTCACCAACACAAGATAAAAATTTGCAATAATACTCTTGGAGTCTTATCGCTGACAGTCCTATTAGTGAACCCTAATATCCAATTAGTCTTATTACACACTTTAATACACTGTTGCCGCGGCTTAAGATCCTTGCTCACCAGTACCCCTAAATTTTTTTCGCATTCTGTTTTACCAATAGTAATATCGCCCAGTTTGTATTCAGTGTTCCTGTCTTTACCCATACTGTTTTGCATATTACATAAAAATGTTCAATACAACACAATGATGATCAGTGATCTATAAATAATCATGTAATCTATAATTCCACGTCTGTTAATACTCCACTTCGATGTTTGAGCTGAGCTCAACTGAGCGAGTGGCTTTCCCGGATGAGGGGTACAGAGTGTGTGGCTCGACTGGGTGGAACCCGTGAACCCTGCGCCGAGCACGACTATCACGCTGAGAACCGCGCACAATGAAGCTCTCATCTTGATTGATAACTCTGGTGTTGTTGACACATACCTCAGTATACATGACCCCAAAATAATAAGTAATATTCGTTGTCTATAACATTAACTTAGAAAATATCTATTTTATCCACAAAGTTTCAGAACTTTAGGGGGGTTAGAGCAGTTTACTTCGTGAAAGTAGCCTTGGTAATTACATATTCTATTTCTGCAAAGAATTCAAGACCACATATTCGCCTTTATAAGCCACATATGGCTCTAAATCCTCCGGTTGGCCATCCCTGATTTAAATCATACCACAAGAGATCCACACAAGGAAAAGCGGACCTACCCAGTCCGTACAGATGCTGGCACCTTCTAGAGAATCACCAGGTCAGAGCCATGATAATGCCTCTCTTAAACTACTCAAAGGTTCTGGGAGCACTGAGGAATGTGGGAAGGAGAAAACGGGTGTATTTGACGATAAAGTAGTCCCAACAATAGTACTTGGATGTGAGATCATGGGCTATAGATGAGGATGTTCGAAAGAGGGTGGATGTATGGGAAATGAAATGCTTGAGGATGATATGTGGTGTGAGCTGGTTTGATCTAGTAAGTGATAAAAGGGTAAGAGAGATAGATAGAGAGAGAGAGAGAGAGAGAGAGAGAGAGAGAGAGAGAGAGAGAGAGAGAGAGAGAGAGAGAGAGAGAGAGAGAGAGGTGTAGTAATAAGAAGAATGTGGTTGCGGAAGCTGAAGAGGGTGGTTTGGACATACGGAGAAAATTATTGAGAGGTTGCCTAAGAGGATATATGTTTCAGAAGTGAAGGGAACAAGGAGAAAGGGGAAACTAAATTGGTGATGGAAGGATGGTGTGAAAAAGACGCAGAGTGACAGGGGCCCGAACATACTAAAGGGTGAAAGGTGTGCACAGGATAGATGAGTTTGAGCCATGTGTTATGCATGGGGCAATGTGCTGTCCGTGGACTGATCCTGGACATGCGAAGCGGCCGAGGGAAACCATGGAGAGGTCTGTTGGACCTGGTTGTGGATAGTGGCTTGTGGTTTCGGTGCGTTCCACATGACAGCTAGAGAATGGATGTGAGCGGATGCAGCCATTCTTCGTCTGTTCTTGAAGCTGCCTTACTAGTAAGGGACACAACGGAATATGAAGAAAAACTTCTTACCCATACACGTTCCTCGTCTCTAAATCACTCATGCAGATATCATAAAGGATGCAAAATGAAGCTCTACGATTCGTCACAAATGAAAAACATCATTTTATCTAAGACAGCACAGAACAGCATGGAGGACTGAAGATCAAACCAGGCGGTTCATGCCTAAGAGATCTCGATAACAGTACAAAACTGAAACACTCTTGGTTCCCTCGAAGCCTCAGCGCACTTACAGTGACTTCAGTCACCATCGATGTACAATGAAAGACAAAACTCGTGTCGCGGTTTTGTCCAAAGATTAATGTATCTCATAAAACAATATTAGAGCAGTACCACAGTTACATACTCGTGGTACCACAGTTACATACTCATGGTACCACAGTTACATACTCGTGGTACCACAGTTACATACTCATGGTACCACAGTTACATACTCGTGGTACCACAGTTACATACTCGTGGTACCACAGTTACATACTTGTGGTACCACAGTTACATACTCGTGGTACCACAGTTACATACTCGTGGTACCACAGTTACATACTCATGGTACCACGGTTACATACTCGTGGTACCACAGTTACATACTCGTGGTACCACAGTTACATACTCATGGTACCACAGTTACATACTCGTGGTACCACAGTTACATACTTGTGGTACCACAGTTACATACTCGTGGTACCACAGTTACATACTCGTGGTACCACAGTTACATACTCATGGTACCACAGTTACATACTCGTGGTACCACAGTTACATACTTGTGGTACCACAGTTACATACTCGTGGTACCACAGTTACATACTCGTGGTACCACAGTTACATACTCGTGGTACCACAGTTACATACTCGTGGTACCACAGTTACATATGGTACCACAGTTACATACTCGTGGTACCACAGTTACATACTCGTGGTACCACAGTTACATACTCGTGGTACCACAGTTACATACTCGTGGTACCACAGTTACATACTCGTGGTACCACAGTTACATACTTCTGGTTGACAAACCCCAATTACTAAAGCTCCAAAAATGCTGTTGATCAGATAAGGAATCAGATGAACCCAGGGGGTCTGGTATGAGGAGGAGTACCAATCATATACGGCCAGGCTACGTTCGCCTGGTCATTGCAGCTTACACCTGCGCACAGAACACCAGGTATGATCTCCCTTTACTTAGAGGGAGAGGATACTGAACACATGGCACAACAAACATTCCGTGTGAGCAGAACAATGACAGGAAGGTGGACTTAGTAATTTCGTGAGGAAGGCATAACGAAGGACCGTCATCGTTCAGGTCGCCTTCGTGTTACACCACCTTTACATGACCAAGAAATAACCGCAACCATGGAAGGTGACCCTAAGAGCAGCGCTTCCGCCGTAAGGGAGGTGTTACAGCTACAATGCGGCACACGAACACCTGTTCGAAAACTTTGGTCGTCTGGTTTATTTCCTCGGAGCCCAGCTGTGAAACCTGCCTTGACGGAGAGAAACAAACAGGATCGATTAGCATTCGCAAGACGGTATGACAAGATGTCACTGGAGTTTTGGCAGTGTCATATTTTGTGACGGAAAAGTGTTCTTCTCAAAGAGTTTATAATCACGCTGTGTGCTAGATAGAGTTAACACAAGGTCAAACAGTGCATGATCATAACAAATTATTGTTTAGCATTGTCGATAATCACTTATATGTTCCTGCCTCATTCAATGCATCAGTCCTGACATAGTTCATGGAAGGTTCAGTTATGTTGTTCTATTAAGCAGGTCATCTTTCGTCTGTGCTTTTATCACCATAACTACGACAAAAAACTGTCTTCTCCAGCGGTCTTTTATACTAACCCTAACGTCATCTATTTTGATAAGCAGATAAGAGGAAAATGTTATTGTTTTAAAGAGAAGTGGCTGCATCACGGGGCGGAGTGTGGCACTACATGACGAAGAGTTGTGTAGATCAACTGGCCGAGATAGAGGGTCGTCTCAGCTGAGAAATATGATGAAATGTTGGAAGATGTTCTGATACCATCTACGAGAGGGATACTAGCGCAGGGAGAAAGGCTTCACACTTGCTTTTTGTCAAGATAACAGACTGTGAGGTACTCGTCTGTGGCACTTCTTGAGATGACACTCTCTGACTGGCCTGCAAGATCACCAGACCAAGATCCGATGAAGAACCTCTGGGATCCTGTGAGTAAACAGTGGCTAGGATGCGACGGTGGAAATCGGAGAGAATTGTTCGGCTACATAATGATGTTATGGAAGAAGCTTCGATTACAGCCGGACGTTACTCAGCATCTGGTCGAGTCAATGCGAGGAAGGCTCCGAGATGTCATTGCAGCGAACGGAGGCTATGCCAAGTATTAGTGTAGTTTCATGATTGTGTTTCACGGTGGTATGTGGTGGTTAGTGTGGGAGTTGCGATATATGGTAGTGTGATGGTGGTAATGATGTGTGCTGTGCGGTAGTTTACTGTGGCGGTGGTTATACATGGAAATAAATAAACAGTAACTGGTTTATTTTTTTTTTCACTTCTCGCACTTGGGGGAGGTGGTAGTGTGACTGGTTTGGTGGTGGGGTTCGGATATCCTTGGTCAGAGGTTCGAGGCTTCGATAAGTCTGGCCTGAAATCTTTGGTCTGAGGTTCAATACTTTGACAAGTCTTGCTGGACAGCTGAGGTCAGAGTTTCGCTGCTCCACAAAGTCTGTCCAACTATTCGATGTTCTCGAGTGACGTAAAATTACCCAGTGTTGTCTAAGATTCGTATATCTGTATGTGGCTTTGTGTCATGAATAGCAGTTGACAACATTGGACCTACAGATAGAGAAAAAAAAAAATTCGGGGTTGCCACAATACGCCAAACATCTAATACATGCTTTGTGATAGCTTACAGGCAAATAAAGGGTACACTTGGAAAAAAAAAGGATTGATATTAACACATCCCGGTCTATCAGATGTCTTGGTAACTTGATGGTCATATAGGGCGTGCTATGGGAATTGGTTTCCCATTCGAAAAAATAATTCGACTATCATCATGATTTCTTCTGAAATTACTGAGACATAGTACGACAATCGAACACAGTTCATGATGTGTAACGTACGAAAGTGCTAACTTAAGGAGTAGATAATATACCACATGGAGGAGAACTGACTTCGAAATTTTATATAAGTGAGAAGCAACGAAGCGGACATGGGAGAAGAGAGACGGGAAGACGTGTCATAATAAGATATAAAGCAGCAGTCTGGAAAACATGACGGGTTGGTTTGTTTTGCGTATTGATCAAATAGATCCATCAGTTGGTCACCTGGAGATGATGGCATCTCGTGTTACCACCCGTCAGTACCACACGCGGCAGAACCCACCAAACGTCTCGCCCGTCGACAGACGTTTTCGCCAAACGACACGACTTTTGACTTTCATTGTACACAGTGAATCATCTGTAGATTTGCTCTCAAAAGTTACAAGATAAAACACATAAATAAACACCCCAGTTTACCAGGGATAGAAAAATGAGCAGCATAAACGCTTCCAAGATATTGTTCACATGCATAAAAAATCTTACACCATACTTGTACATACTTCAGTCTTCTCTTCCATTTTAAGCTAAGCCTTCCCCTGCCCCAACTCTTCTTCCTTTCCTCTTACCACCCAAGAAATGAAAGAAAAAATCGGAAACTTGGTAGGGGTGAGTGGGCTGGTGATAGGGGAAAAGTTGTAGGGGAAAGGTTGTGGTGGGGGGAGGGAAGGTGGTGGTGGGAAAGGTGGTGGCTAGTGGGTGGTAGAGGGGGTTGTGGAAGGGGGGAGGTGTGGTAGCAGGGAGAGGGCGGTGTGGTGGCGGCGGCAGAAGTAAGGGAAGGTGTGGGGGTGTGGTGGGAGGGGGCAATAATGAGGGAATGTGAGGGAATTATGGGAGGAGAGAGTTAACCTTAATTACTCTGTAGCGTCCCGCGGAGTTACCGAGAAAAGAAGAAAAAAAATCCCCTCTCTCGTTACAGAGGCCAAAAATGGGCGTCATGGTGATGAGCGTGGCAGAGACAGAAGGTGATGGGCCTCTGTCGACCCCGGGAGGAGGGAAATGATATGCCTGACATCACAAGTGTCTGAACTTAGAGAAAAACACGAACACGAGGAATGTTGAAATTACTTCAATGCAGCTCAGCATCTGCCAGATGGAGGACGAATGATCTCAGCCAATCTGACCAGGGAATATTTGTAGACGTACTAAACTCACATCCCCGCCTCAGTTACACACGGTAATCGAACCATTCAACAGCTGGTCTTCCACCTTTCATTTTGAATATCTGTTTCCTTAATTCCAAGTATCAACCTGGAGGCAGTATGGTAAACCTCATGACTGACATAAGACCATAATGACTTCAGTTTCCTTCCTAGTAAGTTTAGAATCCGACGGAGCGTTAAGTAAAGCTACTACCACCACCCCAGGCGACGACCAGTACTGCTGAGAATCCTGACTATTGTGTCAGGTATCTGGCAATCTAATATTTGCTTTATATAACATGAGTTATGTGACACGAGAGCCATCCAGTTCAGAAACGAACTGTATTATCATCTTTATACTCACACCAACCATATGTCTTCAGGTCTATAACATCTTTATGGCAACCCTTGGAAAAATGATCCACAGTTAACTCTTACACAGCATTTTTTATCCCTCTCACCCAACCTACCTGACTATATGCAGAAGAAAAATGAACATCAGTATATATTAGTCTTTTTAATTCCTCGCACTGACTCTAATTACGCTAGCTTTTTGCTGTGAACATAGGTGTAGGGGCTGGGTTCCTGCAAGGATATAGAAGAAGACTTTAGTGAAACCAAAGATCTTGAATCTGATGCTCAGCAGGTGGTGTGTCTAGCCTCACTTGCTTTAACGTACTGATGAATTCCCTCCTCGAGTCCATGACCAAGAATATCAAGCGTCTTCTGGGACCTACCATCTCTACCGAGAATACAAAACTCAAAATGCGCTCCCGTGAGAGAAGTGCAGCAAGGGATGTTCACCTGACTAACGGACCACATGTTGAGTATGTAAGGGGCTGTCTAAGAGGGTGTCTGGTCTTCGTCCGGAAATATCGCATAATGAGCTGCTGTAACTAGACTCAGTCATCATCACAAAGGCTTCGAACCCTCAAAGCTATGGCTGGTTTTCACTCGACGTGAAGGTCAAGGTGGCTAAAGAGATGTACGAACCTTGTATATGTTCGTTGTTTAGCTGTGCTGCATATCTGATTATCCTGTTACACGACAGTAGGTTCGCAAAGGTTTCATAATATGTGAAATGAAACGGTGAATATTCTTCGATGTTTCAGAAAAGTAAGATTTCACTTAAGAAGAAAATATCTGGCTTTTCTAGTGTCAGAAACAACAAGTGAAGTCAGGCATTTTACCGATCCTCTGAATGAATTGCTAAAACTGGTGCTGCATGGTAGTCATGAGTCTTACCAAGTGGGACAGCAGCTGCATAATCCATCTCCAGGGGAAGTGAATCCCTCTGACGTCATCCTTTCTCCGTAAGCGTCAGCTCAGATCACAACCAGAACTGAGGCTGGGACTCAAGTACGTTGGCCTTCGTCATCCTGACCCCATCAATTCACACAGTCTCACGCGTAGTTCATACACAGACGGGTCTTTGCAACGGGTCATCACAGCTACCGAGAGTGCTGGTTTTCTGATGCATTCTGACCCTTCCCTATCTACAATGTGTCATTCATACATCAAACTAAACAGTTTGCTATTCTCACTATCCTGAACTTTGTTACGTTCTCCAAGAAAGACAGTCGGATTGTTAATGATTCTTTTTCTTCATTAATAGCATCGAACTCTTTCAGCATAACTGGATTATCTTTGTATCAAAATCATGACAACATAACAACAGCCTCAAAAGGAGCCTATTGCCTTTTTCCTATTTGTATTTCTTCATATTCCAATGGATGTTTAAGGGGGGGGGGGGGGGAAGCGAAGCGTCAAGGACAAGGGTTCGAGCCAGGTTGACCTTGTGGATCGTAAACAACAAAACACATTCCTATTCCATTATATTCATAATCCGTTTATATTCATCCATGATGCATCTCTGGCGAGGCTGGCAGTACAGTCTCGTCAAAGAACTTCTCACTCCGACGAAGTCTATATTTCTCTGCTGCTGGAAGCAACACACCCTTGAACCGCAGGACTAGTTAGACAGATCTTGAGGAACGCCAGAGCTTCTCATGAAAAATTGGTCCTGGGGTAATCATAAGTGAACAGATAAACACATATGGCTCCACAGACAGGATCAACAGACATCTTGATGTTGATGTGGCCTGACTTAACCTGGGCTATATATACGAGTTCGTTCCTACTGCTGATACCGAAAAGCTGTGGAGTTTGCTATCAAAAATACTGTTTTACCCTGCAATACTACGTACCTGGCCCGTATGATTAGCATTCTTTTTTATGTTAGCTGAGACAGCACGAACCCTAATCAAGGCCATTCCATTAACGCTAGCCTTAGCCAGGTACCCATTTTATCGACCAACTCCTAAGGGTGGATGAACAGCTGGGTTGACCGCGGAGCGACTACCACGACCAGGATTCGACCTATACGGACCCTGGGCGGCCCGTGTGTCACGGTCGGGAACTAACCGCTGCACCACGGAGGTCCATTAACTGAGAGATGGTTCCTACCATACATCACAGATGAAATAAACAAACTTCATCCATGATAATGTTTTACGCTAGATACCGAAGACGAAACCAGACTTTCTCCACTGTAGATTGTTTATCTAAAATGTGATTCTATATATAAACTTGTCCTCTGTATTTCTGTATCATTATTTTACCACTGCCCACAGAATGGGCCGGAGTGAGCGCTAGATTTGGCGCTTTTTGATATGAAAATGGAATGGATTAAGGAGGTGACCAGACTGCGTGATGATTTTACTCTCACGACAGAGATGATAGAACTAACATCAGGTTTGAATATTTTTCATATGATCAGATGCAAATTAAACCTTCTATTATTTTACCGCCTCTTCTACGGATGAAAGTCAAAACCAAAGAAAAAAAAAAGTCAATTTACGTCTATTTTCCATTTGAGGGTCCGTCTTGTGTCCCTGGACACTGTCGGGAGAAGACACAAGTATAGTAGCCGGCCCTTGTCGGCAAGAACCAGATGAGAAAGACCGCGAAGCGTGGCAGAGATCAGGAGTAAATGTTGGTTGAGCGTATCGCGCGTGTACGTCCGTGAGCAGATGATCATTGCTATCTTACCCAGTCGCTGAACACAACCTGATTCTTGCAATCACAAATAATAACGAGTGTAACATGAACAACTGTACCACACCTTGTACAGACACGAGGCTTCCCGCGATGCCTGAACTATGTACCAACTAATACAATTAACACTTGATATTGGTTCCTGACCAGGGCGAAGATTAAGTGTACACAACAATGGCTGGGCTTCTCTGGGCAAGTCTGCGTTTCGCAATAAGGTTATTTGTTCACTGGTATAAGAGAACAGCGTCTTTTTCTCATACGTCAGTACATGACTCTCTCGTGTGAACAC
This sequence comes from Panulirus ornatus, assembly GCF_036320965.1. Lineage (NCBI taxonomy): Eukaryota > Metazoa > Arthropoda > Malacostraca > Decapoda > Palinuridae > Panulirus > Panulirus ornatus. Next base: position 45,924,868 of record NC_092226.1, read on the forward strand.
GTCCATGACTGATGACAATAAAACCAAGAAATGCTGTTTTGCCATCATTAATGTCTCAACTTTCAGTGGCTGAGTTTTGTGATCAATCATTCTCTCTTTGTCGACAGTTGTCCACATTCATTACTATACCACTGCTGCTTCTATAACGTCAGTCTGTTTCCAAGTAAAGAAATCTGAGCCACGTAATTTACGTAAGCTGTGATGAGGAATTAAAAATAGCTCTGAATGGCAAACGTCTGCGGACGGTTTATCAGAACGTGAGTAAGGTTCAACCGAGGGTTTGTAGGATAGGAAATTGTACAAATGAAACATGAATGTGGGAACAGAAGATACTACGTTTATCAACGATGAGTGAGGACTGGAAACATGAATGTGGGAACAAAAGATACTACGTACATCAACGATGAGTGAGGACTGGACACACGTGGACACCTCTCCCTTTCCACTCCTCTTTTGTGATCGATATGACTTGGGCTAAACCTGAACCAATGAAGGCCATCTTGGGTGAAAAGAAAAACATAAACGAAGAAGAATTAAGAAACTGACCAGTAAGTGTTTGTAGACCTTCCTGACTCTCAAAGGAAAAATAATTATAAGGAGGAAAGATGACACACAAAAAAAATTCTACGGATTCACTCTCTGAAGAGAGAAGGAGGTATCATAATGGTCAATCCTCGTGTGGCTAGTCTCCACACACAAGATACGAGAAACAGCAGCCAGACGCGTGCCGCGGGTATGAACCTTGGTGGCAGGGACACATGCAGGCACCTCACGATAGCAGTGGCCAACATGATGTTTGTTGAACAGAGGACAGCAGCATCACGACGGACAGAGAAGGACGGTTGAAGAGAAGTGATGCCTGGAAAATTAATGAGGTGGAAGCCTTTTAACTCCACGTTCGCTAACAGGGAGGTGGGGGAAGAACGGACACAGATATGTGAGCAGAATGCTATACTAGGGTGAATGAAACCCCTGTAATTATGGAACAGCTGCTCATACAAAATCTGAATACCGTACCCTCAGGTTTTGGGAAAGCCGACTTTGTAATGTTGATTCTATGGGGTTATTATCGGGAGAGATTGGAGGATGTGGTTAGGTTTTCATTGGTACGCGGAGAGATGATGTTCTCACGTTCCACTGAGTACCTGGAAGAGTTGAAGAGGCCAACGTTTTAGAGAAATGAACTTGAAATGAGGAAAGAAAGTGAGCAGACAGGAGGAGAAATAAGGAAGGTGATTATAAACACAGAAAACAAGGAGTGGCTGATACGAATGACATACGATGCTGTTGGAAGGTTAATAGGAGAGGAGGAAGGAATTGGGGTGAGGGGTAAGAGGTCAGAGTGAGGTCACTCAAGGGTGAAGGAAGAGAAATAAGGAAAACAGGATGATCGTTCACCTCCAGTAGTGTAGGTCGCCACCACTAAAAGAAGATACTTTTTTCTTGGAATTTCTGGTCTGTTTAATAGACTAGTCTTGGGCGCTGGAAATGAAAATAACAAGAGATACTGTTACTACTTCTGCTCCTGGAAACAAAAGGAAATGAAAACAATGAAGCGTGTTTCAAAGGAGACCAATCAGCTTTCTTTCACGTTTCATAACTCCGGAACCAGAGTATTGATTCCACCCGAGTTTTATATCCCGTAATTTCATCGCACATTTTCAAATCTATGTTCTGAAATGACTTATGTTTGCATATTATGATATTAAAAATCCCACCACTGTTTACACCTTAATAAGTCATCTTTTATATTGACCCAGGACCTTTTTAATTGCTCCTATAGCCAAAGGCTGTGCTACGTCCAGTAGCAGCGATATGTATATTCCTTTGACGAGATTGTACTTCCACTCACACAACCCCGCCAAAAGTGACTTTTCACTCGCAGCGTAGCCTCTGGCGGGCGGAATCCGGTAACATAATACATACATAAAAAAAAAAAAAAAATATATATATATATATATATATATATATATATATATATATATATATATATATATATATATATATATTTTTTTTTTTTTTTTTTTTCGCTTTGTCGCTGTCTCCCGCGTTTGCGAGGTAGCGCAAGGAAACAGACGAAAGAAATGGCCCAACCCACCCCCATACACATGTATATACATACGCGTCCACACAGGCATATATACATACCTATACATCTCAATGTACACATATATATACACACACAGACACATACATATATACCCATGCACACAATTCACACTGTCTGCCTTTATTCATTCCCATCGCCACCTCGCCACACATGGAATACCACCCCCTCCCCCCTCATGTGTGCGAGGTAGCGCTAGGAAAAGACAACAAAGGCCCCATTCGTTCACACTTAGTCTCTAGCTGTATATATATATATATATATATATATATATATATATATATATATATATATATATATATATATATATATATATATATACATATATATATATATATCCCTAGGGATAGGAGAGAAAGAATACTTCCCACGCATTCCTCACGTGTCGTTGAAGGCGACTAAAGGGGACGGGAGCGGGGGGCTGGAAACCCTCCCCTCCTTGTATTTTAACTTTCTAAAAGGGGAAACAGAAGAAGGAGTCACGCGGGGAGTGCTCATCCTCCTCGAAGGCTCAGATTAGGGTGTCTAAATGTGTGTGGATGTAACCAAGATGAGAAAAAAGGAGAGATAGGTAGTATGTTTGAGGAAAGGAACCTAGATGTTTTGGCTCTGAGTAAAACGAAGTTCAAGGGTAAAGGGGAAGAGTGGTTTGGGAATGTCTTGGGAGTAAAGTCAGGGGTTAGTGAGAGGACAAGAGCAAGGGAAGGAGTAGCACTACTCCTGAAACAGGAGTGGTGGGAGTATGTGATAGAGTGTAAGAAAGTAAACTCTAGATTGATATGGGTAAAACTGAAAGTGGATTGAGAGAGATGGGTGATTATTGGTGCATAAGCACCTGGGCATGAGAAGAAAGATCATGAGAGGCAAGTGTTTTGGGAGCAGCTGAGTGAGTGTGTTAGTGGTTTTGATGCACGTGACCGGCTTATAGTGATGGGTGATTTGAAAGCAAAGGTAAGTAATGTGGCAGTTGAGGGAATAATTGGTGTACATGGGGTGTTCAGTGTCGTAAATGGAAATGGTGAAGAGCTTGTAGATTTACGTGCTGAAAAAGGACTGGTGATTGGGAATACCTGATTTAACAAGAGAGATATACATAAATATACGTATGTAAGTAGGAGAGATGGCCAGAGAGCGTTATTGGATTACGTGTTAATTGACAGGCGCGCGAAAGAGAGACTTTTGGATGTTAATGTGCTGAGAGGTGCAGCTGGAGGGATCTCTGATCATTATCTCGTGGAGGCCAAGGTGAAGATTTGTAGAGGTTTTCAGAAAAGAAGAGAGAATGTTGGGGTGAAGAGAGTGGTGAGAGTAAGTGAGCTTGGGAAGGAGACTTGTGTGAGGAAGTACCAGGAGAGACTGAGTACAGAATGGAAAAAGGTGAGAACAAAGGACGCAAGGGGAGTGGGGGAGGAATGGGATGTATCTAGGGAAGCAGGGATGGCTTGCGCAAAAGATGCTTGTGGGATGAGAAGCGTGGGAGGTGGGCAGATTAGAAAGGGTAGTGAGTAGTAGGATGAAGAAGTAAGAGTATTAGTGAAAGAGAAGAGAGAGGCATTTGGACGATTTTTGCAGGGTAAAATGCAAATGAGTGGGAGATGTATAAAAGAAAGACGCAGGAGGTCGAGATAAAGGTGCAATAGGTGAAAAAGAGGGCAAATGAGAGTTGGGGTGAGAGAGTATCATTAAATTAGATGTTTTGGAAGGAGATAAGTAAATTGCGTAAGACAAGGGAACAAATGGGAACTTCAGTGAAGGGGACTAATGGGGAGGTGATAACAAGTAGTGGTGATGTGAAAAGGAGATGGAGCGAGTATTTTGAAGGTTTGTTGAATGTGTTTGATGATAGAGTGGCAGATATAGGGTGTTTTGGTCGAGGTGGTGTGCAAAGTGAGAGGGTTAGAGAGAATAATTTGGTAAACAGAGAAGAGATAGTAAAAGCTTTGCGGAAGATGAAAGCCGGCAAGGCAGCAGGTTTGGATAGTATTGTAGTGGAATTTATTAAAAAAGGGGTGACTGTATCGTTGACTGGTTGGTAAGGTTATTTAATGTATGTATGACTCATGGTGAGGTGCCTGAGGATTGGCAGAATGCTTGCATAGTGCCATTGTACAAAGGCAAAGGGGATAAAAGTGAGTGCTCAAAATACAGAGGTATAAGTTTGTTGAGTATTCCTGGTAAATTATATGGGAGGGTATTGATTGAGAGGGTGAAGGCATGTACAGAGCATCAGATTTGGGAAGAGCAATGTGGTTTCAGAAGTGGTAGAGGATGTGTGGATCAGGTGTTTGCTTTGAAGAATGTATGTGAGAAATACTTAGAAAAGCAAATGGATTTGTATGTACCAGTTATGGATCTGGAGAAGGCATATGATAAAGTTTATAGAGGTGCCCTGTGGAAGGTATTAAGAATATATGGTGTGGGAGGCAAGTTGTTAGAAGCAGTGAAAAGTTTTTATCGAGGATGTAAGGCATGTTTACGTGTAGGAAGAGAGGAAAGTGATTGGTTCTCAGTGAATGTAGGTTTGCGGCAGGGGTGTGTGGTTTCTCCATGGTTGTTTAATTTGTTTATGCATAGGGTTGTTAGGGAGGTGAATGCAAGAGTTTTGGAAAGAGAGGCAAGTATGCAGTCTGTTGTGGATGAGAGAGCTTGGGAAGTGAGTCAGTTGTTGTTCGTTGATGATACATCGCTGGTGGCTGATTCATGTGAGAAACTGCAGAAGCTGGTGACTGAGTTTGTTTGGTAAAGTGTGTGAGAGAAGAAAGCTGAGAGTAGATGTGAATAAGAGCAAGGTTATTTGGTACAGTAGGGTTGAGGGACAAGTCAAGTGGGAGGTAAGTTTGAATGGAGAAAAACTGGAGGAAGCGAAGTGGTTTACATATCTGGGAGTGGATTTGGCAGCGGATGGAACCATGGAAGCGGAAGTGCATCATAGGGTGGGGGAGGGGGCGAAAGTTCTGGGAGCGTTGAAGAATGTGTGGAAGTCGAGAACATTATCTCAGAAAGCAAAAATGGCTATGTTTGAAGGAATAGTGGTTCCAACAATGTTATATGGTTGCGAGGCGTGGGCTATGGATAGAATTGTGCAGAGGTGGGTGGATGTGATGGAAATGAGATGTTTGAGGACAATTTGTGGTGTGAGGTGGTTTGATCGAGTAAGTAATAATAGGGTAAGAGAGATGTGTGGTAATAAAAAGAGTGGTTGAGAGAGCAGAAGAAGGTGTTTTGAAATGGTTTGGTCATATGGAGAGAATGAATGAGGAAAAATTAATCAAGAGATTATGTGTCAGAGGTTTAGGGAACGAGAAGTGAGATACCAAATTGCAGGTGGAAAGATGGAGTGAAAAAGATTTTGAGTGATCGGGGCCTGAACATGCAGGAGGGTGAAAGGCGTACAAGGAATAGAGTGAATTGGAACGATGTGGTATACCGGGGTCGACGTTCTGTCACTGGATTGAACCAGGGCATGTGAAGCGTCTGGGGTAAAGCATGGAAAGTTTTGAGGGGCCTGGATTTGGAGAGGGAGCCGTGGTTTCGGTGCATTATTACATGACAACTAGAGACTGAGTGTGAACGAATGTGGTTCTTTTCCTAGCGCTACCTTGCGCACATTTGGGGGGAGGGGGTAGTTATTTCATGTGTGGCGGGGTGGCGATGGGAATGAATGAAGGCAGACAGTATGAATTATGTACATGTGTATATATGTATATATCTGTTTGTGTAGATATATGTGTACGTTGAGATGCATAGGTATGTATATTTGCGTGTGTGGACGTGTATGCATATACATGTGTATGTGGTTGGGTTGGGCCATTCTTTCGTGTGTTTCCTTGCGCTACCTCGCTAACGCGGGAGACAGCGACAAAGCAAAATAAATATAATACATAAATAAATAAGTAAATAAGTAAATATATATATATATATATATATATATATATATATATATATATATATATATATATATATATATATATATATATATATATATAGATAGATAGATAGATAGATAGATAGATAGATATAGATAGATAGATAGATATAGATATATATTCCTATGAGTCCACTGGAAAATGAAAAACGATAAATTCCCAAGTGCACTTTCCAGTAATAATTACAGCAAGGGATATATAAGAAAGAAATATGTTGGTTGATGTACAATGAAGAGACGTAGCTGGGGCACCATTTGGTAAACAAATGAGTGTCCTAATGGAGGTCGGGTGCGTCCAAGACTGACAACGAGCGTATCAAAACATATTATTTGGACCAGAAGGGGAACCGTTTGCAAATTCTATCAACAATAAAGCAATAAAGACTTTCACAAATATTAAAGTTATAATTCTTTGTGTATTTGATAATAGAAGATTCAGTGATATTTCTCGTTGTACTAAAGTTAGAGTTAATAAGCGAGATGGCTTTAATCCATGATCATAGTTTGTAACGTGATTAAACAAGGCATTTAATTCTTGTCCTGTTCTTATACTATATCTATTATGCTTAAGTCTAACAGAAAGATCCTGACCAGTCTGCCCAACATAAAACTTATCACAATTTCTACATGGCTCTTTATAGATGCATCCAGTAGAACTTTCTGGTGAGTTCCTGATTAAGATGTTCTTTACAGAATTATTTTTGCTGAAGGAAGCATTTACAATAAAGGATTTAAGCAATATGGGAAATAAAGTAAAATTATCATTAAAATGGAGAACTAAAAGATTCTTGGTGTCAATGGGAGGTTTGGGTTCAGAGCTATGAAATTATTTCTTTGCTAACTTAAGGGATTTATCAATAAAAGATCTAGGGTACTTTAACTTAGATACAATAGAATATATCTACCCAAACTCATCAGTAAACTCTGGACTGCAAATCCGTAATGCCCTAAGGAACATAGAATGGAATGATGATAATCTAACTCTTCAAGTTGAGATGAGTAATAATGGATATAATAGCATACACTGGTAGGTTTTCTGTATATGCTAACTTGTTTCCTTGTCTATGGATCATGCAATGTAAAATTGGTAACATACCATAATTTTAATTTTCTACAATAAATTTGGTGGAAGGTACTAAATTCTTAAGCAAGAGAAAAAGAACATCATCTACATATCTAAACCAAATTGCATTATAAGGTAAGATATCTTTTAGTAATCTTAGTTCAAAGAAGTCTATAAAATGGCATCCTAGCCAAGTTTCTTCTTTTATATCTACCCTGATGATGTGATTATTACACGAAACTGCACTTGGGAACTTATCGCGTTTCATTTACCCGTGGATTCGTAGGAATATATATATATATATATATATATATATATATATATATATATATATATATATATATATATATATATATATATATATATTCTTTCTTTCATGCTATTCGCCATTACCCGCGTTAGCGAGGTAGCGTTAAGAACAGAGGACTGGGCCTTTGAGGGAATATCCTCACATGGCCCACTTCTCTGTTCCTTCTTTTGGAAAATTAAAAAAAAAAAACGAGAGGGGAGGATTTCCAGCCACCCGCTCCCTCCCCTTTTAGTCGCCTTCTACGACACGAAGGGAATACGTGGGAAGTATTCTTTCTCTCCTGGATGTGGAAAGGGAGATGTGGTTTCGGTGTATTATACATGACAGCTAGAGACTGAATATGAACGAATGTGGCCTTTGTTGTCTTTTCCTAGCGCTACCTCGCGCACATGCGAGGGGAGGGGGTTGTCATTTCAATGTTTGGCGGGGTGGCGACGGGAATGAATAAAAAAGGCAAGTATGAATTCTGTACATGTGTATATATGCATATGTCTGTGTATGTATATACATGTACACGTTGAAATGTATAGTATGTATATGTGCGTGTGTGGACGTGTATGTATACATGTGTGTATGTGGGTGGGTTGTGCCATTCCTTCGTCAGTTTCCTTGCGCTACCTCGCTAACGCAGGAGACAGCGATAAAGTATGATAAATGATATATATATATATATATATATATATATATATATATATATATATATATATATATATATATATATATATATATATATATATATATATATATATATATATATGACGACTAAAGGAGACGGGATCGGGGGGCTAAAAACCCTCCCCTCCTTGAATTTTGACTTCCTAAAAGGGGAAACAGGAGTCACGCGGGGAGTGCTCATCTTCCTCAAAGGCTCAGACTGAGGTGCCTAGATGTGTGTGGATGTAATGAAGATGAGAAAAATTAAGAGGTAAATAGTATGTTTGAGGAAAAGAACCTGGATATTTTGGCTCTGATTGAAACGAAGCTCGAGGATAAAGGGGAAGAGGTTGGTGAGAGGTTGGTGAGAGGACAGGAGCAAAGGAAGGAGTAGCACTACTCCTGAGTGTAAGAAAGTAAACTCTAGATTGATATGGGTAAAACTGAAAGTGGATGGAGAGAGATGGGTGATTATTGGTGCCTATGCACATTAGCATGTGAAGAAAGATCATGAGAGGCAAGTGTTTTGGGAGCAACTGAGTGAGTGTGTTAGCAGTTTTGATGCACGAGACCGGGTTATGATGACGGGTGATTTGAATGGAAAGGTAAATGATGTGGCAGTTGAGGAAATAATTTGTGTACATGGAGTGTTCAGTGTTGAGAATGGAAATGGTGAAGAGCTTGTAGATGTGTGTGCTGAAAAAGGATTGGTGATTGGGAATACCTGTGTGAGGAAGTACTAGGGGAGACTGAGTACAGAGTGGAAAAAGGGGGAGCGAAGGATGTAAGGGGAGTGGGGGAGGAATGGTATGTATTTAGGGAAGCAGTGATGGCTTGCGCAAAAGATGCTTGTGGCATGAGAAGCGTGGGAGGTTGGTAGATTAGAAAGGGTAGAGAGGCATTCGGACGATATTTGCAAGGAAATAGTGCAAATGACTAGATGTATAAAAGAAAGAGGCAAGGGGGTCAATAGTGCAAATGACTAGATGTATAAAAGAAAGAGGCAGGGGGTCAAGAGAAAGGTGCCAGAAGTGAAAAAGAGGGCAAATGAGAGTTGGGGTGAGAGAGTATCATTAAATTTCAGCAGAATATAAAGATGTCTTGGAAGGAGGTAAATAAAGTGTGTAAGACAAGATAACAAATGGGAACATCGGTGAAGGGGGATAATCGGGAGGCAATAACAAGTAGTGGTGATGTGAGAAGGAGATGGGTAAGTATTTTGAAGGTTTGTTGCTTTGTGTTTGTTGCTTTGTTGAAGAATGTATGTGAGTAACACTCAGAAAAACAAATGGATTTGTATAAAGCATTTATGGACCTGGAGAAGGCATATGATAGAGTTGATAGCGATTCTCTGTGGGAGGTACTAAGAGTATATGGTGTGGGAGGCAAGTTGCTAGAAGTAGTGAAAAATTTTTATCGATAATGTAAGGCATGTGTACGAGTAGGAAGAGAGGAAAGTGATTGGTTCCCTTTGAATGTCGGTTTGCGACATGGGTGTGTGATGTCTCCATGATAGTTTGATTTGTTTATGGATGGGGTTGTTACGGAAGTGAATGGAGTTTTGGAGAGAGGGGAAAGTATGCAGTCTGTTGTGGATGAGAGGGCTTGGGAAGTGAGTCAGTTGTTGTTCGCTGATGATACAGCGCTGGTGGCTGATTCATGCGAGAAACTGCAGAAGATGGTGACTGAATAAAGTGTGGTAAAGTATGTGAAAGAGGAAAGCTGAGAATAAATGTGAATAAGAGCAAGTTTGTTAAGTATAGTAGGATCGAGGGACAAGTCAACTGGGAGGTAAGCTTGAAATGGAGAAAAACTGGAGGAAGTGAAGTGTTTTAGATATCTGGGAGTGGATTTGGCAGCGGATGGAACCATGGAAGCGGAAGTGAGTCACAGGGTGGGGGAGGGAGCGAAGGTTCGGGGAGCGTTGAAGAATGTGTGGAAGGCGAGAACATTATCTCGGAAAGCAAAAATGGGTATGTTTGAAGGAATAGTGGTTCCAACAATGTTATATGGTTGCGAGGCGTAGGCTATAGATAGGGTTGTGTGGAGGTGGGTGGATGTGTTGGAAATGAGATGTTTGAGGACAACATGTGGTATGAGGTGGTTTGATCTAGTAAGTAATGAATGGGTAAGAGGAATGTGTGGTAATAAAAAAGAGTGTGGTTGAGAGAGCAGAAGAGGGTGTATTGAAATGGTTTGGTCATATGGAGAGAATGATCGAGGAAAGATTGACAAAGAGGATGTATGTGTTAAAGGAGGAGGGAACGAGGAAAAGTGGGAGACCAAATTGGAGGTGGAAGGATGGAGTGAAAAAGATTTTGAACGATCGGGGCCTGAACATGCAGGAGGGTGAAAGGCGTGCAAGGAATAGTGAGTTGGAACAATGTGGTATACCGGAGTCTACGTACTGTCAATGGATTGAACCAGGGTATTTGAAGCGTCTGGGGTAAACCATGGAAAGTTTTGTGGGGCCTGGATGTGGAAAGGGAGCTGTGGTTTCCGTGCATTATACATGACAGCTAGAGAGTGAATGTGAACGAATGTGGCCTTTGTTGTCTTTTCCTAGCGCTACCTTGCGCGCGTGTGGGGGCAGGGTGGCGACGGGAATAAATAAAGGCAGTAAGTATGAATTATGTACATGTGTATATATGTATATGTCTGTGTACGTATATATATATATATATATATATATATATATATATATATATATATATATATATATATATATATATATATATATATATATATATATCTTTTTCTTTTTCTTTCAAACTATTCGCCATTTCCCGCATTAGCGAGGTAGCGTTAAGAACAGAGGACTGGGCCTTTGAGGGAATACCCTCACCTGGCCCAATTCTCTGTTCCTTCTTTTGGAAAATTAAAAAAAAACGAGAGGGGAGGATTTCCAGCCCCCCGCTCCCTCCCCTTTTAGTCGCCTTCTACGACACGCAGGGAATACGTGGGAAGTATTCTTTCTCCCCTATCCCCATATATATATATATATATATATATATATATATATACGTTGAAACGTATAGGTATGTATATGTGGGTGTGTGGACGTGTATGTATATACATGTGTATGTGGGTGGGTTGGGTCATTCTTTCTGATGTTTTCATGCGCTACCTCGCTAACGCGGGAGACAACGACAAAGTATAACAAAATAGGAAAAAAATAAGATACATACATACATACATACATATATATATATATATATATATATATATATATATATATATATATATATATATATATATATATATACATGGGAAGAAAAAGGCATTTCTGGGATCATCTTGTCGACCGAAAAGATCGAATTAATCCCCAGCGGACGAGTTAATAACCTGGGTCTTCCCATCTTGGCATTAATTGCCCTCACTGAGTTTTTCCTAGTAACTGCTTGTTGACATTTATGGTGCAACTGCCAGAGGAAGGAGCCATCTTTTGGATACTGGCTGGGTTGTGTGGTGGTGATGATGGTGTTGGTGTAGTTGTGTAGCGGTGATAGTGGTGGTGTTGGTGCTGTTTTGGGTGATACTGGTTTAGTGTGGTGGTGGTACTGTATGTGTTGTGTGGTGATGGTTAAAGTGGTGGTAGTGTCAGTGGTGGTATTGTGCGTTGGTGTTGTGTTCTCTGTGGTAGTGATGGTGCTGTGTGGAGGTGTATGTGTGTGTGTGTTGTGTAATGGTGGTGGAGTTGTGGTGGTGGTGGTGTTGTTGTGGTGGTGGTGTTGTGTGTCGTGTGGTGGTGTTGTGTGGTGGTGGTGGAGTTGTGGTGGTAGTGTTGTGTGGTGGTGGTGGTGGTGTTGTGTGGTGGTGGTGGTGGTGTTGTGTGTCGTGTGGTGGTGTTGTGTGGTGGTGGTGGTGGTGTTGTGTGTCGTGCGGTGGTGGTGGTAATATTATGTGCTGGTGGTGGTTTTGTTATTGTAGTGGTGATGGTTTTGTGTGTCGTGTGGTGGTGATGGTGTGTGTCGTGTGGTGGTGGCGATGATGTGTGGTGGTGGTGGTGGTGGTAATGTGTGCTGGTGGTGGTGTTTTGTAGAGGTGTGTGTTGTGTAGTGGTGGTGGTGTTGTGTGGTGGTGGTGTTGTGTAGTAATGTGTGTTTTGTGGTATTGGTGGTGTGTTTTGTGTAGTGGTGGTGGTGTTCTGTGATGGTGTGTGTTGTGTAGTGGTGGTGGTGTCGTGTGGTGGTGGTGGTGTTGTATGGTGGTGGTGGTAATGTGTGCTGGTGGTGGTGTTGTGTATTGGTGTGTGTTGTGTAGTGGTGGTGATGTGTGGTGGTGGTGGTGGTGGTGTTTAGTTGTGGTGGTGTGGTGAGGTGTTGTGTGGTGGTGGTGGTGCTGTGTGGTGGTGTTGGTGTTGTGTGGTGGTGTTGTGTATTGTGTGTTATGTAGTGGTGGTGGTGTTGTGTGGTGGTGTTGTGTGGTGGTGGTGGTGGTGTTGCGTGGTGGTGGTGTTGTGTGTTGTGTAGTGGTAGTGGTGTTGCGTAGTGGCGTTGGTGTTGTATGGTGGTGGTAGTGGTGGTGTTGTATGGTGGTGTTGTGTGGTGGTGGTGGTGGTGGTGCTGTGTGGTGGTGTTGGTGGTGGTGGTGGTGTTATGTGGTGGTGGTGGTGGTGGTGTTGTGTTGGGGTGATGGTGTTGTTCTGTGGTGGTAGGTGGTGGTGATCGTGGTTGTGGTGGTGTTGTGTATTGTGTGTTGTGTAGTAGTGGTGGTGCTGTGTGGTGGTGGTGTGTATTGTGTGTTATGTAGTGATAGTGGTTTTTTGTTGTGTTGTGTACTGTATGTTGTGTGGTGGTGGTGGTGTTGTGTGGTGGTGTTGTGCATTGTATGTTGTGTAGTGGTGGCTTTGTGTTGTGGTGGTGGTGTTGTGTGGTTGTGTAGTGGTGGTGGTGTTATGTGGTGGTGGTGGTGGTGTTGTGAGTGGTGTCGTGTGATGGTGGTGGTGTTGTTGTGGTGGTGGTGATGGTTTTGTGTGTCGTGTGGTGGTGATGGTTTAGTGTGTCGTGTGGTGGGGGTGGTGGTGATGTGCGGTGGTGGTGATAATGTTGTGTGCTGGTGGTGGTGTTTTGTAGTGGTGTGTGTTGTGTAGTGGTGGTGGTGTTGTGTGGTGGTGGTGGTGTTGTGTGGAGGTGTGTTTTGTGTAGTGGTGGTGGTGTTGTGTGATGGTGTGTTGTGTAGTGGTGGGGGTGTCGTGTGGTGGTGGTGGTGTTGTGTGGTGGTGGTGGTAATGTGTGCTGGTGGTGGTGTTGTGTATTGGTGTGTGTTGTGTAGTGGTGGTGATGTGTGGTGGTGTAGTGTGGTGGTGGTGGTGTTGTGTGGTGGTGGTGGTGTTGTGTGGTGGGTGTGGTAATGTGTGCTGGTTGTGGTGTTGTGTAGCGGTGTGTGTTGTGTAGTGGTGGTGATGTTGTGTGGTGGTGGTGGTGTTGTGTGGTGGTGGTGTTGTGTGGCGGTGTAGTGGTGGTGGTGCTGTGTGGTTGTGGTGGTGGTGTTGTGTGGTGGTGTCGTGTGATGGTGGTGCTAATATTATGTGCTGGTGGTGGTGTTGTTGTGGAGGTGGTGATGGTTTTGTGTCGTGTGTTGGTGATGGTTTAGTGTTTCGTGTGGTGGTGGTGGTGATGTGTGGTGGTGGTGGTAATGTGTGCTGGTGGTGGTGTTTTGTAGTGGTGTGTGTTGTGTAGTGGTGGTGGTGTTGTGTGGTGGATGTGGTGTTGTGTGGGTGTGTTTTGTGTGCTGGTGGTGGTGTTGTGTGATGGTGTGTGTTGTGTAGTGGTGGTGGTGTCGTGTGGTGGTGTATGTGTTGTGTGGTGGTGGTGGTAATGTGTGCTGGTGGTGGTATTGTGTATTGGTGTGTGTTGTGTAGTGGTGGTGATGTGTGGTGGTGGTGGTGTTGTGTGGTAGTGGTGGTGTTGCATGGTAGTGGTGGTGTTGTGTGGTGGTTGTGGTAATGTTGTGTGCTGGTTGTGGTGTTGTGTAGGGGTGTGGGTTGTGTAGTGGTGTTGATGTTGTGTGGTGGTGGTGGTGTTGTGTGGTGGTGTTGTTGTTGTTGTGTGGTAATGTGTGTTTTATGGTGGTGGTGGCATTATGTGGTGGTGTGATTTGTGTAGTGGTGGTGGTGTTGCGTGATGGTGTGTTTTGTGTAGTGGAGGTGGTGGTGTTTGGTGGTGGTCTTGGTGGTGGTGTTGTATTTTGGTGTTGTGTATTGTGTGTTGTGTAGTGGTGGTGGTGTTGTGTGGTGGTGGTAGTGGTGGTGCTGTGTGGTGGTGATGGTGTTGTGTGGCGGTGTGGTGTGTTGTGTCGTGTAGATGGTGTTGTGTGGAGGTGTTGTGTGTTGTGTAGTGGTGGTGGTGGTGATGGTGTGCGTTTTGTAGTGGTGTTGGTGGTGGTGTTGTGTGTTGTGTAGTGGTGGTGGTGGTGATGGTGTGCGTTTTGTAGTGGTGTTGGTGGTGGTGGTGGTGTTATGTGGTGGTCGTGTTGTGTGGTGGTGTTGGTGTTCTGTGGTGGTGTTGTGTATTGTGTGTTGTGTAGAGGCGGGGGTGTTGTGTGGTGGTGTTGTGTGGTGGTGGTGGTGGTGTTGTGGTGATGGTGTTGTGTGTTGTGCAGTGGTAGTGGTGTTGTGTAGTGGTGGTGGTGTTGTGTGGTGCTGGTAGCGGTGGTGTTGTGTGGTGGTTTTGTGTGGCGTTGGTGGTGGTGCTGTTTTGTGGTGGTGGTGGTTTAGGTGGTGGTGGTGTGTGAAGGTGTTGTGTGGTGGTGTTGTGTGGTGGTGGTGGTGGTGGTGGTGGTGGTGTTGTGCGTTTTGTAGTGGTGGTGGTGGTGGTGTGTGTGGTGGTGGTGGTGGTGGTGGTGTGGTGGTGGTGTTGTGTGTTGTGTGGTGGCAGTGGTGCTGTGTAGTGGTGTTGGTGTTGTGTGGTGGTGGTAGTGGTGGTGTTGTGTGGCGGTGGTGGTGGTGTTCTGTGGTGGTGGTGGTGGTAGTGTTGTGTGGTGGTGGTGGTGGTGTTATGTGGTGGTGTTTTGTGGTGGTGTTGTGTGGTGGTGGTGGTGTTATGTGGTGATGTTGTGTGGTGGTGTTGTGTGGAGGTGGTGGTGGTGGTGGTTGTGGTGGTGTTGTGTGGTGTGGTAGTGGTGGTTGTGGTGGTGTTGTGTATCGTGTGTTGTGTAATAGTGGTGGTGTTGTGTGGTGGTGGTGTGTATTGTGTGTTATGTAGTGATGGTGGTGTTGTGTACTGTATGTTGTGTAGTGGTGGAGGCGTTGTGTGGTGGTGTTGAGTGGTGTTGATGGTATTGGTGTTGTGTGGTGGTGGTGGTGGTGGTGGTGGTGTTGTGTGGTGGTGGTGGTGTTGTGTGGTGGTGTTGTGTGGTGGTGTTGTGTGGTGGTGTAGTGATGGTGGTGTTGTGTGGTGGTGGTGGTGGCGTTGTATGGTGGCGTTGTGTGGTGGTGGTGGTGTTGAGTGGTGGTGTTGTGTGGTGGTGGTGGTGTTGAGTGGTGGTGTGTGGTGGTTGTGGTGGTATGGGTGGTGGTGGTGTGTATTGTGTGTTATGAAGTGATGGTGGTGTTGTGTGGTGGTGTTGTGTAGTGGTGGTGTGTATTGTGTTATGAAGTGATGGTGGTGTTGTGTGGTGGTATTGTGTGGTGGTAGTGGTGGTGGTGGTGGTGGTGGTGGTGTTGTGTGGTGGTATTGTGTGGTGGTGGTGGTGGTGGTGGTGGTGGTGGTGGTGGTGTTTGTGGTGTGTAGTGATGGTGGTGTTGTGTTGTGGTGTTGTGTGGTGGTGGTGGTGTTGTGTGGTGGTGTAGTGATGGTGGTGCTGTGTGGTGGTGGTGGTGGTGGTGGTGGTGTTGTGTGGTGGTGGTGGTGTTAAGTGGTGGTGTTGTGTGGTGGCCGTGGTGTTGAGTGGTGGTGTTGTGTGGTGGTGGTGGTGTTGTGGGTGGTGGTGGTGTGTATTGTGTGTTATGAAGTGATGGTGGTGTTGTGTAGTGGTGGTATGTATTGTGCTGTGAAGTGATGGTGTTGTGTGGTGGTGTTGTGTGGTGGTAGTGGTAGTGGTGGTGGTGGTGGTGGTAGTGGTGGTGTGTATTGTGTTATGTAGTGATGGTGGTGTTGTGTGGTGGTGTTCTGCATTGTATGTTGTGTAGTGGTGGAGGTATTGTGTGGTGATGTTGTGTGGTGTTTGGTTGTATGTGTTGTGTGGGGTGGTGGTGTTGTGTGGGTGGTGTGTGCATTGTAATTGTTGTGTGTAGTGGTGCTGTACATTGTATGTTGTGTAGTGGTGGAGGTGTTGTGTGGTGGTGTTGTGTGGTGGTGGTGGTGGTGGTGGTGGTGGTGGTGTGTGGTGGTGGTGGTGGTTTTGTGTGGTGGTGCTGGTGGTGGTGGTGGTGTTGAGCATTGTGTTGTGTAGTGGTATAGATGTTGTGTGGTGGGTTGTGTGGTGTTGGTGGCATTGGTGTTGTGTGGTGGTGGTGGTGTTATGTGGTGGTGTTGTGCTTTGTATGTTGTGTAGTGGTGTAGGTGTTGTGTGGTGATATTGTGTGATGTGTGGTGGTAGTGATGGTGGTGGTGTGTGGTGGTGTTGTGTGGTGGTGGTGGTGGTGGTGGTGTTGTGCATTGTGTGTTGTGTAGTAGTGATGGTATTGTGTGGTGGTGGTGGTGGTGTGTATTGTATGTTATGTAGTGATAGTGGTGTTGTGTGGTGGTGGTGTGTATTGTATGTTGTGTAGTGGTTGACGTGTTGTGTGGGGGTTGGTGGTGGTGTGTATTGTATGTTGTGTAGTGGTTGACGTGTTGTGTGTGTGTTGTGTGTTGTGGTTTAGTGTTGTAGGTGTGTGGTGCTGTGTTTGTGTTGGCATTGTATGTTGTGTAGTGGTGGAGGTTGTGTGGGGTGTTGTGTGGTGTGGTGGTGGTGTGTGTGGTGGTGGTGGTGGTGTTGTGTGGGTGGTTGTTGGTGTTGTTGTGTGTTTGTGTGTGGTGTGTGTGGTGGTGTGGTGTTGTGTGGTGTTGGTTTGTGTGGTGTGGTGTTGGGTTGTGTGGTGTGTGTGTGGTGATGGTGTGTGTTGTGTGTGTTGTGGTGTGTGGTGTTGTGTGGGGTGGTTGTGTGTGTGTGGGGTGTTGGTGGTGTGGTTTGTTGTGTGTTGTGTGGTGGTGGTGGTTGTGTGTGGTGTGTGTGTGGTGGTGTGTTTGTTGGTGTTTGTGTATTGTGTTGGGTGAGGTGTGTGTTGGTGTGGTGGGTGGTGGTGTTTGTAGTGTTGTTAGTGTGTAGTGTTGTTGTGGGTGTTAGGTGTTTGGGTGGTGTGGTTGTGTGTGGTGTTGTGCATTGTATGTTGTGTAGTGGTGTGTGTGTGTGTGGTGGTGGTGTGTTTGGTGGTGGTGTGGTGTTGTTGTGGTGGTTGTGTGGTGGATGTGTGTTGTGGTGGTGTGTTGTGGTGGTGGTGTTTTGTGGTGTGTGTGATTGTTTTGTTATTGTGGTGTGTGTGGTGGTGGTGTTGTTGTTGTGTGATGGTGTGGTGGTGTGGTGGTGTGTTTTGTGTATGGTGTGGGTGGTGGTGTTGTGTGGTGGTGTTTTGTGGTTGTTAGTGGTGTAGGTGTTGTTGGTTTGTGGGTTGGTGGTGGTGGTTGGTGTGTGTGGTGGGTGTTGTGCTTGATTTTGTGTAGTGTGTGTTGTTGTGGTGGTGTGTTGTGTGGTGGTGGTGGTGTTGTTGTGGTGGTGTGGTGGTGGTGGTGGTGTGGTGGTGGTGTTGTGTGTGGTGGTGTGTGTAGTGGTGTGGTGTGTGGTGTTGTGTTGGTGGTTGTGTTGTGGTGGTGTGTGTGTTGTGGGTTGTGCTGGTTTGTGTGTGGTGTTGTGTGTGTGTGGTGTTGTTGGGGTGGTTGGTGGTGGTGTGTTGTGTGGTGGGGTTGTGTGGTGTTGGTGGTGGTGTGTGTGTGTGGTGTGTGGTGGTGGTGGTGTGGTGGTGTGTGTGTGTGTGTGGTATGTGTGTGGTGAGTTGTGGTGGTGGTGGTGGTGGTGGTGGTGGTGTAGTGGTGGTGGTGGTTGTGTGTATGTATGATGTGGTGTGTGTGGTGGTGTTGTGTTTGTTGTTGTGTAGTAGTGGGTGTTGTGTGTGTGTGGTGGTTGGTGTGTGTGGTGGGTGGTGGTGTGTGTGTGGTGTTGTGCTGTGTTGTGTAGTGGTGGGTGTGTTGTGTGCGTGGTGTGGTGTTGTGGGTGTGGTGTGTGGGGTTGTGTGTTGTGTAGTAGTGGTGGTGGTGGTGTGGTGTGTTTTGTAGTGGTGGGTGGTGTTGTGCGTTTTGTAGGTGGTTGTGTGGTGGTGGTTGTGTTGGTGTGGTGGTGGTGGTGGTGGTTTTCTGTGGTGTTGTGCATTGCATGTTCTGTAGTGGTGGTGTTGTGTGGTGGCGTGTGGTGGTGTAGTGTAGTGGTGGTGGTGGTGGTGTGTGATGGTGTTGTGTGGTGGTGGTGCTGGTGTTCTGTGGTGGTGTAGTGGTGGTGGTAGTGGTGGTGGTGGTGGTGGTGGTGGTGTTGTGTGGTGGTGGTGGTGTGTGGTGGTGCTGGTATTGTGTGGTGGTGTTGTGAGGTGGTGGTGGTGGTGGTGGTGGTGGTGGTAGTGGTGGTGGTTGTGTGCATTGTGTGCTATGTAGTGATGGTGGTGATGTGTGGTGGTGTTGTGTATTGTATGTTGTGTAGTAGTGGACGTGTTGTGTGGTGTTGGTGGTATTGGTGTCGTGTGGTGGTGGTGGTGGTGTTGTGTGGTGGTGTTGTGCATTGTAAGTTGTGTAGTGGTGGAGGTGTTGTGTTGTGTGGCCGTGGTGCGGTGGTGTTGTTAGGAGGTGGTGGTGTGTGGAGGTGTTGTGTGTTGTGTAGTAGTGGTGGTGGTGGTAGTGGTGTGCGTTTTGTAGTGGTGCTGGTGGTGTTGTGCGTTTTGTAGTGGTGGTGGTGGTGGTGGTGTTGTGCGTTTTGTAGTGGTGATAATGTGTGGTGGTGGCGGTGTTGTGTGGTGGTGGTGGTGGTGGTGGTGTTGTGTGGTGGTGTTGGTGTTCTGTGATGTGTATTGTGTGTTGTGTAGTGGTGGTGGTGTTGTGTGGTGGTGGTGGTGGTGGTGTTGTGTGGTGGTGGTGTTGTGTGTTGTGTAGTGGTAAGGTGTTGTGTAGTGGTGGTGGTGTTGTGTGGTGGTGGTAGTGGTGGTGTTGTGTGGTGGTGTTCTGTGGTGGTGGTGGCGGTGGTGTTGTGTGGTGGTAGTGGTGGTGGTGGTGGTGGTGGTGGTGGTGTGTGGTGGTGGTGGTGGTTTGTGGTGGTGTTGTGTGGTGGTGGTGGTGGTGGTGGTGGTGTTGTGTATTGTGTGTTGTGTAGTAGTGGTGGTGTGTATTGTGTGTTATGTAGTGATAGTGGTGTCTTGTGGTGGTGTTGTGTACTGTATGTTGTGTAGTGGTGGAGGCGTTGTGTGGTGCTGTTGTGCGGTGTTGGTGGTATTGGTGTTGTGTGGTGGTGGTGTTGGTGTTGTGTGGTGGTGTTGTGCATTGTATTTTGTGTAGTGGTGGAGGTGTTGTGTGGTGGTAATGGTGGTTGTGGTGGTGTGTGGTGGTGGTCGTGGTAATGTGTGGTGGTGTTGTGTTGTTGTGGTGGTGGTGGTGTTGCGTGGTGGTGTAGTGATGATGGTGTTGTGTGGTGGTGGTGTTGTGTGCTGTTGTGTGGTGGTGGTGGTGTTGAGTGATGTTGTGTGGTGGTGGTGGTGGTGTGGGTGGTGGTGGTGTGTATTGTGTGTTATGTAGTGATGGTGGTGTTGTGTGGTGTTGTGTGGTGGTGGTGTGTATTGTTTTATGAAGTGATGGTGGTGTTGTGTGGTGGTAGTGGTGGTGGTGGTGGTGGTGTGTACTGTGTGTTATGTAGTGATGGTGGTGTTGTGTGGTGGTGTTGTGTATTGTATGTTGTGTCGTGGTGGAGGTATTGTGTGGTGATGTGTGGTTTTGGTGGTATTGGTGTTGTGTGGTGGTGGTGGTGTTGTGTGGTGGTGCTGTGCATTGCATGTTGTGTGGTGGTGGAGATGTTGTGTGGTGGTGTTGTGTGGTAGTGGTGGTGGTGGTGGTGGTGTTGTGTGGTGGTGGTGGTGGTGGTGTTGTGTGGTGGTGGTAGTGGTGTTGTGTGGTGGTGGTAGTGGTGATGTGTGGTGGTGGTGTGTTTTGTAGTGTTTTGTTGTGTTCTGTAGTGGTGGTGTTGTGTGGTGGTGATGTGTATCGTGCGTTGTGTGGTGATGGTGTTGTGTGTTGTGTGTTATGTGGTGGTCTTACCATACGTAGGGTGAGAAGGAGGACAACAACGCCCTCCTTACTTCACTCCATCACCAGTTCAGTCTAGGTCACTGACACAGCTGGAAAGAAATGGATAAGGAAAAGTCCCATTGCTTTCCAGAGAGAGAGAGAGAGAGAGAGAGAGAGAGAGAGAGAGAGAGAGAGAGAGAGAGAGAGAGAGAGAGAGAGAGAGAATCATAAAGTTTCCAAAAGTATTCTCCATCTGTACGTTTATGAACGACGAAACCTAATTGTTATAGGAAGAACAATGTTATATTTGTAAAAGAAAATTGAATAAAGAGAAATTTTTTTTTTAAAATCTTGGGTAGAACCGTGGAAATATGAGGCAAGAACTAACGGTAATGAAGTTATACTTGATAAACAGATGGACAATATGGGTTAAAATCTCATTAAGAGAGACAACGAAGATGACCTTTGTGGTATAATGGCCTGGGATACTTTAAAGGTCAGACAGAGGCAGTGAGAAATTAAGAAATTATCAAGGCAGCAACTATTGCACGCCAGGTGGGTGAGAGAGAGAGAGAGAGAGAGAGAGAGAGAGAGAGAGAGAGAGAGAGAGAGAGAGAGAGAGAGAGAGAGAGAGAGAGAGAGTGAGAGAACCTTTATAAAGAATCAGAAGGATGGGGCGTGGGCAGAGCTGGAGACGAGACCACTTGGTGAGAGACATAAGCCAGCATTACGAGGAGGTTCCCCAGCCAAGACGCTCATGTCTCCTTCCCTGACGCCCCGAGCCAGGTGGTTGGTTCCCCTCATCTCCGAACCATATGGTGCTACCCCCATCCCCCAATCAATTGGTTCACCTCTTCCCCCCAACAGGGGTTAGATGGTGAGGCTTGACGGAAAGAAAGGCTCATTTCTGCCGCCTGTCACACTTATCCCAGGTTTGACATGGGACATGACGGTATTCAAAATGTACAGCGACACAGAAAAACCAGGTGGACTCAATTCGTGTCCCGCTTGTGATAACGTTCAAAGTCCTTCGTTTCATTATCTTGATGTGGCCGTACAATAGGACACGATGAGTCATTATCTCCTTCTGTCGCCCCAAGTCTCACTTAGCCTCTGGCACATAACTACACAAGAGAACGATGTTAAAGAAGTACAAACCCAGCTGAACACATGACCGTACTGGCGACAGCTGGAAGTTGCTCCGCGCTTCCATGCGAACTATGGAAGACATTGAGGACAAAATAAAAGCAAAAATGATGGATTGATATCATTCTCACTCACCTCCTTGTGATGCATCGTTCTGATGAGTACTGGAGAAGGAGGTTACCTACATATCTACTTGCGTACGTGAGTACATATCTAATCTGAGACTTTGCCGTTTGGCAGGGATAGAACGCAGCGCTCACCGTAGGGAAGTATAGCATTAAGGATAGATAGTCTTGTTGTCACATATTGTTATGTGTATGTGTACGAGAGAGAGAGAGAGAGAGAGAGAGAGAGAGAGAGAGAGAGAGAGAGAGAGAGAGAGAGAGAGAGAGAGAGAGAGAGAGAGAGAGAGAGAGAGAGACTTGAAACGAGGCAGACTAACAGAAAGACATCTGAGCAGCTACACATATGCATCACTGAGAGACAGAGGGACGACACAGGGGAATGATGTAAAACTGGAGGACAAGTTGCGTGGATCCCGTCCACTGTGCCACGGAAAGGAGAATGTAACCATTATCGAGCGCCTCTGGTGGCCATAAATGGCATTATGACACAACCGCCGACACACACACACACACACACACACACACACACACACATACACAAACAAACACACACACAAACACACACACACACAAACACACACACACAAACACACAAACACTCATAAAGAAATATGCAAACGATCAGAGCATTGGTTATAGTGTAGACTCCTTGTTTTGGACACAGAAGAGCAAAGAGAACAACAAAACAATCAATGCAATATAAAAGAATAGAGAAAATACTCCAACCCTGAATGTAAACAAAACTTGTTCTACAATTTGCTTTAATTTCACAGCTTCCCCCCCCCCCCCCCCCCCCCCCACACACACACACACATTTTCTGGTGAGCGATAATGTATGTACTAACCTAATGACCTTAATCTTACCTAACCTAACCTAACCTAACCTAATGAACTTCACCTAACCTAACCAAACTTAACCTAACCTAACCTAACCTAACCTAACCTTACCTAGGGAATGAGAAATGGGGGCTTCTAGAATACAATCTGTCTATTACATATAACAGGAAAATTGTAACTTCTGTGGGAAGTAAACTGTAAAGATACCCAATTTGCTGTGTCATGCCAAAATATGAAAATGATTTTTAAGTCAAACATGTAAGGAAATCTACCAGACTTAGCAAGAACTGAAGTAAGACAATGCTGTGAAATTCTGGCCTGAAATGGGCAGAAGTTCAAGTTCCGTCCTTCATATTGCGTGTAGATAAGAACCGTGAAGGTATAACCACAGCCACGCACAAGAAGAGAGAGGTGTTCTTCCTTACGTTGTCTGGGGACCAGGTCTTCTGTCACTTGGCCTCCCACGGAGTCCCCATTCCTCGGCCACACAAGTCCCAGGCAACACAACCAATTTTCCAGACACCCTTGACGTTCAAACTGCGGGCCATCTGCCACTCGCGCCGACCTATTCCTTGCTTAAGAATGACATCTATTTTCAAGCCAATAATGCATCCCTAAACCCCCTTCTGCCTGGCTACCCACACCGGCAAAACCGTCTACAATTTGGCAACCTACGCAGGTAAAACCATGCACACCATGGCAGCCCAAGCCGGCCAAACCATCCCCGACATGGCAACTCAAGCCGGCCAAACCATCCACGCCATGGCAACCCAAGCCAGCCAAACCATCCACGCCATGGCAACCCACACCGGCCAAACCATCCACGCTATGGCAACCCACGCCGGCCAAACCATCCATTTCGCGTCCTCTCACGCCAACCATCCGGACAGCCATCCACCTCACTCCCAAGCGGGCCAAGTTACACACATAGTACACCGCCAGGCGAGTCGTGAGCTCGACACATCCTGTCTTGGTTTTATAGCCTCATTGAATACATTATTACAGTCCGCTGCTGCATCACTGAAAGTCGGATTCAACTACAGAATCATTATAGAAGGCTAAATCTGAACCGTCTGTGATCATTGTCTCTGGAGGCAGGAAAAGAAATTCGTTATGAAGATTTACAGTAATTCAGCAGACACATCACGCACCGTGAAGGGAAGGCGCTTGTCAAGTTGTGGTGAACTTAGGTCAAAGGTCAAGGTCAAGGGGTCGGAAAGATCATGGGTGCGTTAATCGAATGTTGTGGAACTATTTTCTTCCTCATCTGCTATATTTCACAACACATGAAAACTTCACAGAAGTGTGTTTATTCCCTTACGTTGAAGACTTATTTTCCACACAGGAAGAAAGAATCATCATTTACTACGTCATTAGAATGTAGAAGTTAGGGAAGTAATGGAACAGTTTGATGAGAGAATTAAGGACTGCATGAAGATCTTACAGCAGTTACAGGAGAGTAATATACAGAGGAGATTAATCTTACAGCAGTTACAGGAGAGTAATATACAGAGGAGATTAATCTTACAGCAGTTACAGGAGAGTAATATACAGAGGAGATTAATCTTACAGCAGTTACAGGAGAGTAATATACAGAGGAGATTAATCTTACAGCAGTTACAGGAGAGTAATATACAGAGGAGATTAATCTTTACCAGATTCTGGAGCAGAATTTTTTATATGTATCTAAAAATATGAGCTTTTCAAAAATTTTAAAAGCCTCTAATTTGTTACCGGTTCTTAGTTGAATTCTTTTGTCTTTTGGCATAAAGTTTGGCTTAGATTAACTGCCAAAGTACGCGAGAAATGATCAACAAATAGCAACTTATGCAATACCTCTCTCTCTCTCTCTCTCTCTCTCTCTCTCTCTCTCTCTCTCTCTCTCTCTCTCCTCATACCAGGTATCACATACATGGCCCACGTAGACGTTCAGGGATGGAGGTAGCATCAGTGAAATCATTCTTCGCTCTTGCTTCAGAAGAATGATGTTGATCTTGTGAGGTACAGGAGTCGTATGGACCTCGACACTTTACGAACAGACTTACTGGCCAGCCTGCAGCACTGGCCAGACTGCAGCACTGGACAGACTGCAGCACTGGACAGACTGCAGCACTAACCAGACTTCAGCACTGGCCAGATTGCAGCACTGACCAGACTGCAGCACTGGACAGACTGCAGCACTGGTCAGACCCCAGCACTGGACAGACCGCAGCACTGGTCAGACTGCAGCACTGGACAGACTGCAGCACTGGCCAGCCTGCAGCACTGGTCAGACTGCAGCACTGGTCAGACTGCAGCACTGGACAGACTGCAGTACTGGACAGACTGCAGCACTAGCCAGACTTCAGCACTGGCCAGATTGCAGCACTGCCCAGACTGCAGCACTGGACAGACTGCAGCACTGGTCAGACTGCAGCACTGGACAGACTGCAGCACTGGTCAGACTGCAGCACTGGACAGACTGCAGCACTAGCCAGACTTCAGCACTAGCCAGATTGCAGCACTGGCCAGACTGCAGCACTGGAGAGACTGCAGCACTAGCCAGACTTCAGCACTGAACAGACTGCAGCACTGGACAGAGCTCAGCACTGGTCAGACTGCAGCACTGGTCAGACTACAGCACTGGACAGACTGCAGCACTGGACAGACTGCAACACTAGCCAGACTGCAGCACTGGACAGCCTGCACCACTGGACAGACTGCAGCACTGGTCAGACCCCAGCACTAGCCAGACTTCAGCACTAGCCAGACTACACCACTGGCCAGAACCCAGCACTGGTCAGACTTCAACACTGGCAAGACCCCAGCACTGGCCAGACTGCAGCACTGGCCAGACTTCAGCTCTGGCCAGACCAGCACTGGCCAAATTGCAGCTCTGGCCAGACTTCAGCACTGGCCAGACATCAGCACTGGCGAAACTCCAACACTGGCAAGACCCCAGCACTGGCCAGGCTTCAGGACGGACCAGACTTCAGCACTGGCCAAACTCCAGCACTATCTAGACCCCAGCACTGGCAAGATTTCAGCACTGGCCAGACTGCAGCACTGGCCAGTCTTTAGCACTGGCCAGACCCCAGCAATGGACAGACTTCAGCACTGGACAGATCACAGCACTAACCAGACTGCAGCACTGACCAGACTCCAACACTGGCGAGACTTCAGCAATGGCAAGACCCCAACATGAGCCAGACTTCAGCACTAGCCAGACCAGCACTGGCCAGACTGCAGTAATGCCAAGACTCCGGCCCTGGCCAGACTTCAGCAATGGCCAGATATTAGCACTGACTTGACCCCAGTACTGGCCATACTACAGCACGGGCCAGACACTAGCACTGGCCAGACTGCAGCACTGGCCAGACTACAGCACTGGCCAGACTGCAGCACTGGCTAGATTCCAGCACTGGCCAGACTCCAACACTGGCCAGACTTCACCACTGGCCAGATTCCAGCAAAGGCCAGACTGCACCACTGGCTAGATTACAGCAGTGGCCAGACTTCAGCACCGGCCAGACTGCAGCATTGGCCAGACTGCAGCAATTTCCTGACACCAGCACTGACCAAACTTCAGCATTGGCCAGACTGCAGCACTGGCCAGAATTCAGCATTGGCCAGACCCCAGCACTATCCAGACCCCAGCACTGGGCAGACTTCAGCACTGGCCAGACTGCCGCACTGGCCAGACACAAGCACTGGCCAAACGTCAGCACTGGCCCAGACTGCAGCACTGGCAAGGATTCAGCATTGGCCAGACCCCGGCACTGGCCAGACTTCAGCACTGGCCAGACTTCAGCACTGGCCAGACTGCCGTACTAGCCAGACTTCAGCGCTGGACAGACTTCAGCACTGGCCAGCCCCAGGACTCGCAAGACTTCAGCACTGACCAGATTTCAGCACTGGCCAGGCCCAGCACTGGTCAGACCTCAGCACTGGCCAGACTCCAGCACTGGCCAGAATTCAGCACTGACCAGACCCCAGCACTGGCCAAACCCCAGCACTGGCCAGACTGCAGCACTGGTCAGACTGCAGCACTGGCAAGACTCCAGCACTGGCCAGACTCCAGCACTGAGCAGACTGCAGCACTGAGCAGACTCCAGCACTGGCGAGACTTCAGCACTGGCCAGACCACAGCACTGGCCAGACGTCAGCACTAGCCAGACTTCAGCCATGGCCAGTCTGCAGTAATGGCAAGACTCCTGCCCCAGCCAGACTTCAGCAATGGCCAAAAATCATGACTGGCTGGAACCCAAGTATTGGCCAGACTAGGGCACTGGCCAGACACCAGCACTGGCCAGACTCCAGCAATGGCCAGACTTCAGCACTGGCCAGACTCCAGCACATGCCAAACTGCAGCACTGACCAGATTCCAACACTGGCCAGACTTCAACACTGGCCAGACTGCATCACTGTCCAGACTGTAGCACTGGCCAGACTGCAGCACTGGCCAGATTCCAGCACTGGCCAGACTCCAGCACTGGCCAAACGTCAGCACTGGTCAGACTCCAGCACAGGCCAGACTGCAGCACTGGGCAGACTGCAGCACTGGTCAGACTGCAGCACTGGCGAGACTTCAGCACTGGCCAGACCACAGCACTGGCCAGACGTCAGCACTAGCCAGACTTCAGCCATGGCCAGTCTGCAGTAATGGCAAGACTCCTGCCCCAGCCAGACTTCAGCAATGGCCAAAAATCATGACTGGCTAGAACCCAAGTATTGGCCAGACTAGGGCACTGGCCAGACACCAGCACTGGCCAGACTCCAGCAATGGTCAGACTTCAGCACTGGCCAGACTCCAGCACATGCCAAACTGCAGCACTGACCAGATTCCAACACTGGCCAGACTTCAACACTGGCCAGACTGCATCACTGTCCAGACTGTAGCACTGGCCAGACTGCAGCACTGGCCAGATTCCAGCACTGGACAGACTCCAGCACTGGCCAAACGTCAGCACTGGTCAGACTCCAGCACAGGCCAGACTGCAGCACTGGTCAGACTGCAGCACTGGTCAGACTGCAGCACTGGACAGACTGCAGTACTGGACAGACTGCAGCACTAGCCAGACTTCAGCACTGGCCAGATTGCAGCACTGCCCAGACTGCAGCACTGGACAGACTGCAGCACTGGTCAGACTGCAGCACTGGACAGACTGCAGCACTGGACAGACTGCAGCACTAGCCAGACTTCAGCACTGGCCAGATTGCAGCACTGCCCAGACTGCAGCACTGGACAGACTGCAGCACTGGTCAGACTGCAGCACTGGACAGACTGCAGCACTGGTCAGACTGCAGCACTGGACAGACTGCAGCACTAGCCAGACTTCAGCACTAGCCAGATTGCAGCACTGGCCAGACTGCAGCACTGGAGAGACTGCAGCACTAGCCAGACTTCAGCACTGAACAGACTGCAGCACTGGACAGAGCTCAGCACTGGTCAGACTGCAGCACTGGTCAGACTACAGCACTGGACAGACTGCAGCACTGGACAGACTGCAACACTAGCCAGACTGCAGCACTGGACAGCCTGCACCACTGGACAGACTGCAGCACTGGTCAGACCCCAGCACTAGCCAGACTTCAGCACTAGCCAGACTACACCACTGGCCAGAACCCAGCACTGGTCAGACTTCAACACTGGCAAGACCCCAGCACTGGCCAGACTGCAGCACTGGCCAGACTTCAGCTCTGGCCAGACCAGCACTGGCCAAATTGCAGCTCTGGCCAGACTTCAGCACTGGCCAGACATCAGCACTGGCGAAACTCCAACACTGGCAAGACCCCAGCACTGGCCAGGCTTCAGGACGGACCAGACTTCAGCACTGGCCAAACTCCAGCACTATCAAGACCCCAGCACTGGCAAGATTTCAGCACTGGCCAGACTGCAGCACTGGCCAGTCTTTAGCACTGGCCAGACCCCAGCAATGGACAGACTTCAGCACTGGACAGATCACAGCACTAACCAGACTGCAGCACTGACCAGACTCCAACACTGGCGAGACTTCAGCAATGGCAAGACCCCAACATGAGCCAGACTTCAGCACTAGCCAGACCAGCACTGGCCAGACTGCAGTAATGCCAAGACTCCGGCCCTGGCCAGACTTCAGCAATGGCCAGATATTAGCACTGACTTGACCCCAGTACTGGCCATACTACAGCACGGGCCAGACACTAGCACTGGCCAGACTGCAGCACTGGCCAGACTACAGCACTGGCCAGACTGCAGCACTGGCTAGATTCCAGCACTGGCCAGACTCCAACACTGGCCAGACTTCACCACTGGCCAGATTCCAGCAAAGGCCAGACTGCACCACTGGCTAGATTACAGCAGTGGCCAGACTTCAGCACCGGCCAGACTGCAGCATTGGCCAGACTGCAGCAATTTCCTGACACCAGCACTGACCAAACTTCAGCATTGGCCAGACTGCAGCACTGGCCAGAATTCAGCATTGGCCAGACCCCAGCACTATCCAGACCCCAGCACTGGGCAGACTTCAGCACTGGCCAGACTGCCGCACTGGCCAGACACAAGCACTGGCCAAACGTCAGCACTGGCCCAGACTGCAGCACTGGCAAGGATTCAGCATTGGCCAGACCCCGGCACTGGCCAGACTTCAGCACTGGCCAGACTTCAGCACTGGCCAGACTGCCGTACTAGCCAGACTTCAGCGCTGGACAGACTTCAGCACTGGCCAGCCCCAGGACTCGCAAGACTTCAGCACTGACCAGATTTCAGCACTGGCCAGGCCCAGCACTGGTCAGACCTCAGCACTGGCCAGACTCCAGCACTGGCCAGAATTCAGCACTGACCAGACCCCAGCACTGGCCAAACCCCAGCACTGGCCAGACTGCAGCACTGGTCAGACTGCAGCACTGGCAAGACTCCAGCACTGGCCAGACTCCAGCACTGAGCAGACTGCAGCACTGAGCAGACTCCAGCACTGGCGAGACTTCAGCACTGGCCAGACCACAGCACTGGCCAGACGTCAGCACTAGCCAGACTTCAGCCATGGCCAGTCTGCAGTAATGGCAAGACTCCTGCCCCAGCCAGACTTCAGCAATGGCCAAAAATCATGACTGGCTGGAACCCAAGTATTGGCCAGACTAGGGCACTGGCCAGACACCAGCACTGGCCAGACTCCAGCAATGGCCAGACTTCAGCACTGGCCAGACTCCAGCACATGCCAAACTGCAGCACTGACCAGATTCCAACACTGGCCAGACTTCAACACTGGCCAGACTGCATCACTGTCCAGACTGTAGCACTGGCCAGACTGCAGCACTGGCCAGATTCCAGCACTGGCCAGACTCCAGCACTGGCCAAACGTCAGCACTGGTCAGACTCCAGCACAGGCCAGACTGCAGCACTGGGCAGACTGCAGCACTGGTCAGACTGCAGCACTGGCGAGACTTCAGCACTGGCCAGACCACAGCACTGGCCAGACGTCAGCACTAGCCAGACTTCAGCCATGGCCAGTCTGCAGTAATGGCAAGACTCCTGCCCCAGCCAGACTTCAGCAATGGCCAAAAATCATGACTGGCTAGAACCCAAGTATTGGCCAGACTAGGGCACTGGCCAGACACCAGCACTGGCCAGACTCCAGCAATGGTCAGACTTCAGCACTGGCCAGACTCCAGCACATGCCAAACTGCAGCACTGACCAGATTCCAACACTGGCCAGACTTCAACACTGGCCAGACTGCATCACTGTCCAGACTGTAGCACTGGCCAGACTGCAGCACTGGCCAGATTCCAGCACTGGCCAGACTCCAGCACTGGCCAAACGTCAGCACTGGTCAGACTCCAGCACAGGCCAGACTGCAGCACTGGGCAGACTGCAGCACTGGCCAGACTCCAGCACTGGCGAGACTTCAGCACTGGCCAGACCACAGCACTGGCCAGACGTCAGCACTAGCCAGACTTCAGCCATGGCCAGTCTGCAGTAATGGCAAGACACCGGCCCCGGCCAGACTTCAGCAATGGCCAACAATCATGACTGGCTAGAACCCCAGTATTGGCCAGACTAGGGCACTGGCTAGACACCAGCACTGGCCAGATTCCAGCAAAGGCCAGACTTCAACACTGGCCAAACTGCAGCACTGGCCAGACTGCAGCTCTGGCCAGACTGCAAAACTACACAGACCACAACACTGGCCACAGTGCAGCAATTGCAAGACCCCAGCACTGGCCAAACTTAAGCACTGGTCAAAACCCAGTACCTGCCAGATTGCAGCACCACTGGCCAGACCCCAGCACTGGCAAGAGTTCACCATTGGCCAGACTTCAGCGCTGGCCAGCACCGGCACTGGACAGACAGCAGCGCTGGCCAGATTCCAGCACTGGCGAGACTTCAGCACTGGCCAGACCACAGCACTGGCCAGACTTCAGCACTAGCGACACTTCAGCACTGGCCAGACTGCAGTAATGGAAAAGACTCCGGCCCCGGCCAGACATCAGCACTGGTTAGAACCCCAGTATTGGCCAGACTAGGGCACTGGCCAGACTAGGGCACTGGCCAGACTCCAGCACTGGCCAGACTAGGGCACTGGCCAGACTCCAGCACTGGCCAGACTTCAGCACTGGGCAGACTCCAGCACATGCCAAACTGCAGCGCTGACCAGATTCCAACACTGGCCAGACTTAAACACTGGCCAGACTGCAGCACTGGCCAGACTGCAGCACTGGCCAGACTGCAGCACTGGCCAGATTCCAGCACTGGCCAGACTCTAGCACTGGCCAGACGCCAGCACTGGTCAGACTCCAGCACAGGACAGACTGCAGCACTGGCCAGATTCCAGCACTGGCGACTTCAGCACTGGCCAGACTGCAGCACTGGTCAGACTCCAGCACAGGACAGACTGCAGCACTGGCCAGATTCCAGAACTGGCGACTTCAGCACAGGCCAGACTGCAGCACTGGCCAGACTGCAGCACTGGCCAGACTGCAGCACTGGCCAGATTCCAGTACTGGCCAGACTCAAGCACTGGCCAGACTCCAGCACTGGTCAGACTCCAGCACAGGACAGACTGCAGCACTGGCCAGATTCCAGCACTGGCGACTTCAGCACTGGCCAGACTGCAGCACTGGCCGGCCTGCAGCACTGGCCAGACTGCAGCACTGGCCACATTGCAGCAATTGCCAGACCCCAGCACTGGCCGAACTTAAGCACTGGCCAGAATTCAGCGTTGGTCAGACCCTAGCACTGGCCAGACCCCAGGACTGGCCAGAACCCAGCACCTGCCAGACTGCAGCAGTGGCCAGCCCCAGCACTCGCCAGACGTCAGCACTGGCCAGACTGTATCACTGGCATGATTTCCGCACGGTCCAGACTCCAGCACTGGCCAGACTGCAGGACTGGCCAGACCTCAGCACTGACGAGACTGCAGCACTAGCCAGACTGCAGCAGTGGCCAGACAGCAGCAGTGGCCAGACTGCATTCCTGGCCAGACTACAGCACTGGCCAGACCCCAGCACTGGCCAGACTTCAGCACTGGCCAGACTGCAGCACTGGCGAGACTTCAGCACTTGCAAGACTCCAGCAATGGAGAGACTCCAGCACTGGCAAGACTTCAGCACTGGCCACACTCCAACACTAGCGAGACTTCAGCACTGGCCAGACCCCAGCACTAGCCATATTTCAGCACTGGCCAGACTGCAGTAATGGCAAGACTCCGGTCCTGGCCAGACTTCAGCAATGGCCAGACATCAGCACTGGCTAGACCCCAGTGCTGACCAGACTACAGCACTGGCCAGACACCAGCACTGGCCAGACTCCAGTACTGGCCAGACTTCAGCACTGGCCAGACTCCAGCACAGCCCAGACTACAGCACTAACCTGATTATAGTACAGTCCAGATTTCAGCACTGACCAGACTGCAGCACTGGTCTGACTCCAGCACTGGCCAGACTGCACCACTGGACAGATTCCAGAGCTGGCCAGGCTCTAGCACTGGCGAGACGTCAGCACTGGCTAGATTCCAGCACAGGCCAGAGTGCAGCACTGGCCAGATTCCACCACTGGCCAGTCCTCAGCACTGGCCACACTGCAGCACTGGCCACACTGCAGCACTGGCCAGACTACAGAACTAGCCAGACCACAACACTGCCACATTGCATCAATTGCTAGAAACCAAGACTGGCCAAACTTCAGCACTGGCCAGACTGTAGCACTGGCCAGAATTCAGCATTGGCCAGACCCAGCACTGGCCAGACACGAACTGGCCAAACGTCAGCACTGGCCAGACTGCAGTACTGGCCAGACTTCAGCATTAGCCAGACTGTAGCACTGGCCAGATTCCAGAACTGGCCAGACTCCAGCACTGGGTAGACTTCAGCACTGGCTAGACTCCAGTACAGGACAGACAACAGCATTGGCTGGATTTCAGCACTTGCCAGTCTTCAGCACTGGCCAAACTGCAGCACTGGCTAGACTGCAGTACTGGCTAGACTACATCACTAACCAGACCACAACACTTCCACACTGCAGCAATTGCCAGACACCAGCACTGGCCAAACTTCAGCACTAGCCAGACTGCAGCACTGGCCAGATTTCAGCAATGGCCAGACCCCAGCACTGGCCAGACACGCACTGGCCAGACTTCAGCACTGGTCAGATACCAACACTTTCCAGACTTCAGCAATGGCCAGACATCAGCACTGGCTAGACCCCAGTACTGACCAGACTACAGCAATAGCAAGACACCAGCACCCACCAGACTCCAGCACTGGCCAGACTTCAGCACTGGCAAGACTCCAGCACAGGCCAGACTGCAGCATTAGCCAGATTATAGCACTGGCCAGACTTCAGCACTAGCCAGACTGCAGCACTGGCCAGACTCCAGCACTGGCCAGGCTGCACTACTGGCCAGATCCCAGCACTGGCCAGACTCCAGCTCTGGCGCGACTTCAGTACTGGCTAGACTCCAGCACAGGCCATACTCCAGCACTGGCCAGATTCCACCACTGGCCAGTCTTCAACACTGGCCACACTGCAGCACTGGCCAGACTGCAGCACTGGACAGACTACAGCACTAGCAAGACCACAACACTGCCACATTGCAGCAAATGCCAGACTCCAGCAATGGGCAAGCTTCAGCACTGGCCAAACTGCAGCACTGACCAGAATTTAGCATTGTACAGACCCTAGTACTGGCCAGACACCCACTGGCCAGACTTTAGCACTGGCCAGACTGCAGCACTGGCCAGACTGCAGCACTGGCCAGACTACAGCACTGGCCAGACTCCAGCACATGCCAGACTGCAGCACTAGCCAGATTATAGCACTAGCCAGACTTCAGCACTGGCCAGTCTGCAGTACTGGCCAGACTCCAGCACTGGCCAGACTACACCACTGGCCAGATTCCAGAACTGGCCAGACTCCAGCACTGGCGAGACATCAGCACTGGCTATAATCCAGCACAGGCCAGACTGCAGCACTGGCCAGATTCCAGCACTGGCCAGACTCCAGCACTGGCCAGACTCCAGCACTGGCGAAACTTCAGCACTTACTAGACTCAAGCACAGGCCAGACTGCAGCACTGGCCAGATTCCAGCACTGGCCAGTCGTCAGCACCGGCCGCACTGCAGCACTGGCAAGACTGCAGCAATGGCCAGACTACAGCAATAGCCAGACAACACAGTACATTGCAGCAATTGCCAGACACCAGCATTGGTCAAACTTCAGCACTGGCCAGACTGCAGCACTGGCCAGAATTCAGTATTGGCCAGACCTCAGCACTGGCCAACCACGCACTGGCCAGACTTCAGCACTGGCCAGACTGCAGCACTGGCCAGACTCCAGCACTAGCCAGACTGCACCACTGGCCAGATTCCAGAACTGGCCAGACTCCAGCACTGGCTAGACTTCAGCACTGGCTAGACTCTAGCACACGCCAGACTACAGCACTGGCTAGATCTCAGCACTCGCTAGTCTTCAGCACTGACCACACTGTAGCACTGGCCAGACTGCAGCACTGGCCAGACTACAGCACTAGCCAGACCACATCACTGCCATATTGCAGCAATTGCCAGACACCAGCACTGGTCAAACTTCAGCACTGGCCAGACTGCAGCACTGGCCAGATTTCAGCAGTGGTCAGACCCCAGCACTGGCCAGACACGCACTGGCCAGACTTCAGCACTGGCCAGACCCCAACACTTTCCAGACTTAAGCACTGGCCAGACTGCAGCACTGGCGAGACTTCAGCACTTGCAAGACTCCAGAAATGGACGGACTCCAGCACTGGCCAGACTTCAGCACTGGCCAAACTCCAACACTGGCAAGACTTCAGCATTGGCCAGACCACAGCACTGACCAGACTTCAGCACTAGCCATACTTCAGCACTGGCCAGACTGCAGTAATGGGAAGACTCCGGCCCTGGCCAGACTTCAGCAAATGGGCAGACATCGGCACTGACTAGACCCCAGTACTAACCAGAATACAACACTGGCCAGACACCAGCACTGGCCAGACTCAAGCACTGACCAGACTTCAGCACTGGCCAGACTCCAGCACAGGTCAGACTGCAGCACTAGCCAGATTATAACACTGGCCAGACTTCAGCACTGGCCAGACTGCAGCACTGGCCAGAGTCCAGCACTGGCCAGACTGCACCACTAGCCAGATTCCAGCACTGGCCAGACTACAGCACTGGCGAGACTTCTGCACTGGCTAGACTCCAGCATAGGCCAGACTGCAGAACTGGCCAGATTCCAGCAGTGGCAAGTCTTCAGCACTGGCCAGACTACAGCAGTGGCCAGACTGCAGCACTGGCCAGACTACAGTGCTAGCCACACCAAAACACTGCCACATTGCAACAAGTGCGAGATACCAGCACTGGCCAGACTTCAGGATTGGCCAGACTCCGGCACTGGTCAGAATTCAGCATTGGCCAGACCGCAGCACTGGCTAGACACGCACTGGCCAAACTTCAGCACTGGTCAGACCCCAGCACTGGCCGGACTTCAGCACTGGCCAGACTTCAGCATTGGCCAGCTCCAGGACTCGCCAGACTTCAGCACTGGCCAGACTGCAGCACTGATTAGACTTCCGCGCTGGCCAGACTCCAGTAGTGGCTAGACTGCAGAACTGACCAGACGTCAGCACTGGCCAGACTTCAATACTGGCCAGTCCCCAGCACTGGTCAGATTCCAGCAATGGCCTGACTCTAAGGCACTGGCGAGACTTCAGCTCTGGCCAGACTGCAGCACTGGCCAGACTACAGCATTAGCCAGACCACAACACTGCTACATTGTAGCAATTGCCAGACACCAGCACTGACCAAAGTTCAACACTGGCCAGACTGCAGCACTGGCTAGAATTAAGCATTGGCCAAAACCCAGCACTAGCCAGAAATGCACTGGCCAGACTTCAGCACTAGCCAGATCCCAGCACTAGCCAGACTGCAGCAGTGGACAGACTTCAGCACTGGCCAGACTCCAGCACAGGCCAGACTGCAGCACTAGCCATATCATAGCACTGGCTAGACTTCAGCAATGACCAGACTGCAGCAGTGGCTAGACTGCAGCACTGGCCAGACTGCACCACTGGACAGATTCCAGAACTGGCCAGACTCCAGCACTGGCTAGACTCCAGCACAGGCCAAACTGCAGTACTGGCAAGATTCCAGCACTGGCCAGCCTTCAGCACTGGCCATACTGCAGCACTTGCCAGACTGCAGCACTGGCCAGACTACAGCACTAGCCAGACCACAACACTGCCACATTGCAGCAATTGCCAGACACCAGCACCGGCCAAACTTCAGCACTAGCCAGATTGCAGCACTGGCTAGACTTCAGCATTGGCCAGACCAAAGCACTGGCCAGACACACACTGGCCAGACTGCACCACAGACCAGATTTTAGAACTGGCCATACTCAAAGGCACTGGCCAGACTCCAGCACAGGCCAGACTGCAGCACTGGCTAGATTCCAGCACTGGCCAGACTGCAGCACTGGCCAGACTGCAGCACTAGCCAGACTACAGCACTAGCCAGACCACAATACTGCCACATTGCAGCAATTGCCAGACACCATCACTGGCTAAACTTCAGCACTGGCCAGACCGCAGCACTGGCCAGAATTGAGCAGTGGCCAGACCACGGCAGTGGCCAGACACGCACTGGCCAGACTTCAGCATTGGCCCGATCCTAGCACTGGTGAGAATTCAGCACTTGTAAGACTCCAGCAGAGGACAGACTCCAGCACTGGCCACACTGCAGCACTGGCCCCAATCCAACACTTGCGAGACTTCAGCACTGGCCAGACCCTAGCACTGGCGAGACTTCAGCACTAGCCATACTTCAGCACTGGCCACACTGCAGTAATGGCAAGACTCCGGCCCTGGCCAGACTTCAGCAATGGCCAGACATCAGCACTGGCTAGACCCCAGTACTGGCCAGACTACAGCAGTGGCTAGACACAAGCACTGGCCAGACTCCAGCACTGGCCAGACTTCAGCACTGGCCAGACTTCAGCACAGGCCAGACTGCAGCACTGGCCAGATTCCGGCACTGGCCAGACTTCAGCACTGGCCAGAATGCAGCACTGATCAGACTCCAGCACTGGCTAGACCACAGCAGCGGCCAGACTTCAATACTGGCGCAACTCCAGCACTGGCCAGACTCCAGCACTGGCCAGACTGCAGCACTGGCCAGACTCCAGCAACGGCGACACTTCAACACTGACCAGATTTCAACACTGGCAAGACGTCAGCACTAGCCAGACCCCAGCACTGGCCAGACTGCAGCACTGACCAGACTACAGCACTGGCCAGACTTCAGCACTGGACAGACCCCAGCACAGGCCAGACTGCAGCACTGGCCAGACTGTAGCGCTGGCTAGACCCCAGCACTGGCCAGACTGCAGCTCTTGCCAGACTGCAGCATTGGCCAGACTCCAGCACTGGCCATACTGCAGCAATGGCCAGACTGCAGCACTGACCAGACTCCGTGACCGGTGACACTTCAGCACTGACAAGGTCACAGTACTGGCCAGACTTCAGCGCTAGCCACACTTAAGCACTGGCCAGACTGCAGTAAAGGCCAGACTCCGGCCTTGGCTAGACTTCAGCAATGGCGAGACACCAGCAATGGCTAGACCCCAGTACTGGCCAGGCTCCTGCACTGGCCAGACTTCAGCACTGGCCAGACTCTAGCACAGGCCAGACTGCAGCACTGGCCAGATTCCGGCACCAGCCAGACTTCAGCACTGGCCAGACTGCTGTACTGGGCAGACTCCAGTAATGGCCAGACCGCAATACTGGCCAGACTTCAGTACTGGCCCAAATCCAACACTGGCCAGACACCAGCATTGGCCAGACCCCAGCACTGGCTAGACTTCCGCACTGGCCAGACTCCAGGAATGGCCAGACTTCAGCACTGACTAGATTTCAGCACTGGCCAGACTTCATCACTGGCCAGACCCCAGCACTGGCCAGACTGCAGCAGTGCCCAGACTCCAGTACTGGCCAGATCCCAGCATTGGCCAGGATCCAGCACTGGCCAGACCCCAGCAATGGCCAGAATTCAGCAATGACCAGATTTCATCACTGGCAAGACTTCGGCACTCGCTAGACCCCAGCACTGGCGAGACTGCAGCAGTGCCCAGACTCGGGCACTGGGAAGACTGCAGCACTGGCCAGATTGCAACACTGGCCAGACTCCGGCACTGGCCAGACTGCAGAAATGACCAGATTTCAGCACTGGCAACATCTCGTCACTGGCTAGACCCTAGCACTGGCCAGACTGCAGCAGTGCCCAGCCTCGGGCACTGGGAAGACTGCAGCACTGGCCAGACTGCAGCAATGGCCAGACATCGGCACTAGCTAGGCCCCAGTACTGACCAGACTACAGCACTGGCCAGACACCAGCACTGGCCAAACTTCAGCACTGGCCAGACTGCAGAACAGGCCAGACTGCAGCACTAGCCAGATTATAGCACTGGCCAGACTTCAGCACAGGCCAGACTGCAGCAATGGCCAGACTCCAGCATTGGCCAGACTGCACCACTGGCTTGATTCTAGAACTGGCAAGACTCCAGCACTGGCGCGACTTCAGCACTGGCTAGACTACATCACAGGCCAGACTGCAGAACTGGCTAGATCCCAGCACTGGTCAGTCTTCAGCACTGGCCACACTGCAGCACTGGCAAGACTGCAGCAGTGGCCAGACTACAGCAATAGCCAGACCACAACACTGCCACATTGCAGTAGCTGCCAGACACCAGCACTGGCCAAACTTCAGCACTAGCCAGACTGCAGCACTGGCCAGAATTCAGCATTGGCCAGACCCCAGCACTGGTCAGACACGCACTGGCCAAACTTCAGCACCGGCCAGACCCCAGCACTGGCCAGACTTCAGCACTGGACAGATTGCAGCACTAGCGAGACTTCAGCACTTGCAAGACTCCAGCACTGGACAGACTCCAGCACTGGCCAGACTTCAGCACTGGCCACACTCCAGCACTGGCGAGACTTCAGCACTGGATAGAGCCCAGCACTGGCCAGACTTCAGCACTAGCCATACTTCAGCACAGGCCAGACTGCAGTAATGGCAAGACCCCGGCCCTGAAGAGATTCAGCAATGGCCAGACATCAGCACTGGCTAAACCCCAGTAGTGACCAGGCTACAGCACTGGCCAGACACCAGCACTGGCCAGACTCCAGCACTGGCCAGACTTCAGCACTGGCCACACTCCAGCACACGCCAGACTGCTGCACTAGCCAGAGTATAGCACTGGCCAGAATGCAACACTGGACAGAATGCGGCACTTGCCAGACTCCAGCACTGGCTAGACTGCACCACTGACCAGATTCCAGAACTGGCCAGACTCCAGCACCGGCGAGACTTCAGCACTGGCTAGACTCCAGCACAGGCCAGACTGCAGTTCTGGCCAGACTACAGCACTAGCC
Organism: Panulirus ornatus; assembly: GCF_036320965.1. Lineage (NCBI taxonomy): Eukaryota > Metazoa > Arthropoda > Malacostraca > Decapoda > Palinuridae > Panulirus > Panulirus ornatus. Next base: position 45,964,173 of record NC_092226.1, read on the forward strand.
AGACCACAACACTGCCACATTGCAGCAATTACCAGACACCAGCACTGGCCAAGCTTCAGCACTGGCCAGACTGCAGCACTGGCCTGAATTCAGCATCGGCCAGACCCCAGCACTGGTCAGACACACACTGGCCAGACTTCAGCACTGGCCAGACACCAGCACTGGCCAGACTCTAGCACTGGCCAAATTTCAGCACTGGCCAGACTCCAGCAGAGGCCAGACTCCAGCACTGGCTACACTGCACCACTGGCCAGATTCCAGCAATGGCGAGACTCCAGCAATGGCGAGACTTTAGCAGTGGCCAGATTCCAGCACGAGCCAGTCTTCAACACTGCAGCACTGGCCAGACTGCAGCACTGGCCAGACTAGGGCACTAGTCAGAGCACAACACTGCCACATTGCAGCAATTGCCAGACACCAGCACTGGCCAAACTTCAGCACTGGCCGGACTGCAGCACTGGCTAGAAATCAGCATTGGACAAACCCCAGCACTGGCTAGATACGCACCGGTCAAACTTCAGCACTGGCCAGACTCCAGTACTGGCCAGATTTCAGCACTGGCCAGACTTCAGCATTGGCCAGCCCCAGCAATCGCCAGACATCAGCACTGGTCAGACTGCAGCACTGACCAGACTTCCGCGCTGGCCAGACTCCAGCAGTGGCCAGACTTCAGCACTTACCAGATTTCAGCGCTGGCCAGACTTCAACACTGGCCAGTCCCCAGCACTGGCCAGACCCCAGCACTGGCGAAACTCAAAGGCACTGGCCAGACTTCAGCACTGGCCAGATTCCAGCACTGACCAGACTACAGCACTAGCCAGACCACAACATTGCCACATTGCAGCAATTGCCAGACACCAGCACTGGCCAAACTTCAGTATTGGCCAGACTGCAGCACTAGCCAGACTCCAGCACAGGCCAGAACCCTGCATGGCTAGACACGCACTGGCCTGACTTTAGCACCGGCAAGACTGCACCACCTGCCAGATTCCAGAACTGGCCAGACTACAGCACTGGCGCGACTTCAGCACTGGCTAGACTCCAGTACAGGCCAGACTGCAGAACTGGCAAGATTACAGCACTGGCCAGTCTTCAGCACTGGCCACATTTCAGCACTTGCAAGACTGCAGCACTGGCCAGACTGCAGCACTAGCCAGACCACAACACTGCCACATTGCAGCAGTTGCCAGACACCAGCACTGGCCAAACTTCAGTATTGGCCAGACTGCAGCATTGGCCAGACTCCAGTACAGGCCAGACCCCTGCACTGGCTAGACACGCACTGGCCTGACTTCAGCACTGACAAGACTGCACCACTGGACAGATTCTAGAACTGGCAAGACTCCAGCACTGGCGCGACTTCAGCACTTGCTAGACTCCATCACAGGCCAGACTGCAGAACTGGCTAGATCCCAGCACTGGTCAGTCTTCAGCACTGGCCACACTGTAGCACTAGCAAGACTGCAGCAATAGCCAGACTACAGCACTAGCCAGACCACAACACTGCCACATTGCAGTAGCTGCCAGACATCAGCACTGGCCAAACTTCAGCACTAGCCAGACTGCAGCACTGGCCAGAATTCAGCATTGGCCAGACCCCAGCACTGGCCAGACACGCACTGGCCAAACTTCAGCACTGGCCAGACCCCCAGCACTGGCCAGACTTCAGCACAGGACAGATTGCAGCACTTGCGAGACCAGCACTTGCAAGACTCCAGCACTGGACAGACTCCAGCACTGGCCAGACTTCAGCACTGGCCACACTCCAGCACTGGCGAGACTTCAGCACTGGATAGAGCCCAGCACTGGCCAGACTTCAGCACTAGCCATACTTCAGCACAGGACAGACTGCAGTAATGGCAAGACCCCGGCCCTGAAGAGATTCAGCGATAGCCAGATATCAGCACTGGCTAAACCCCAATAGTGACCAGACTCCAGCACTGGCCAGACTCCAGCACTGGCCAGACTCCAGCACTGGCCAGACTCCAGCACAGCCCAGACAGCAGCACTAGCCAGAGTATAGCACTGGCCAGAATGCAGCACTGGCCAGACTACGGCACTGGCCTGACTCCAGCACTGGCTAGACTGCACCACTGACCAGATTCCAGCACTGGCCAGACTCCAGTACTGGCGAAACTTCAGCACTGGCTAGACTCCAGCATAGGCCAGACTGCAGCACTGGCTAGATTCCAGCACTGGCCAGTCTTCAGCACTCGCCACACTGCATCACTGGCCAGACCCCAGCACTGGCCAGACACGCACTGGCCAGACCTCAGCACTGTCCAGACACCAGCACTGGCCAGACTCTAGCACTGGCCAAACTTCAGCACTGGCCAGACTCCAGCAGAGGCCAGACTCCACCACTAGCTAGACTGCACCACTGGCCAGATTCCAGCACTGGCTAGACTCCAGCAATGGCGAGACTTTAGCACTGGCTAGACTCCAGCACAGGCCAGACAGCAGCACTGGCCAGATTCTAGCACTAGCCAGTCTTCAACACTGCAGCACTGGGCAGACTGCAGCACTGGCCAGACTAGGGCACTAGCCAGACCACAAAACTGCCACATTGCAGCAATTGCCAGACACCAGCACTGGCCAAACTTCAGCACTGGCCGGACTGCAGCACTGGCTAGAATTCAGCATTGGCCAAACCCCAGCACTGGCTAGACACGCACTGGTCAAACTTCATCACTGGCCAGACCCCAGCACCGGCCAGACTTCAGCACTAGCCAGACTTCAGCATTGGCCAGCCCCAGCAATCGCCAGACATCAGCACTGGTCAGACTGCAGCACTGACCAGACTTCCGCTCTGGCCAGACTCCAGCAGTGGCCAGACTTCAGCACTTACCAGATTTCAGCACTGGCCAGACTTCAACACTGGCCAGTCCCCAGCACTGGCCAGACCCCAGCACTGGCGAGACTCAAAGGCACTGGCTAGACTTCAGCACTGGCCAGATTCCAGCACTGACCAGACTACAGCACTAGCCAGACCACAACATTGCCACATTGCAGCAATTGCCAGACACCAGCACTGGCCAAACTTCAGTATTGGCCAGACTGCAGCACTAGCCAGACTCCAGCACAGGCCAGACCCCTGCACTGGCTAGACACGCACTGGCCTGACTTTAGCACCGGCAAGACTGCACCACCTGCCAGATTCCAGAACTGGCCAGACTACAGCACTGGCGCGACTTCAGCACTGGCTAGACTCCAGTACAGGCCAGACTGCAGAACTGGCAAGATTACAGCACTGGCCAGTCGTCAGCACTGGCCACATTTCAGCACTGGCAAGACTGCAGCACTGGCCAGTCTTCAGCACTGGCCACATTTCAGCACTGGCAAGACTGCAGCAGTGGCCAGACTACAGCACTAGCCAGACCACAACACTGCCACATTGCAGCAGTTGCCAGACACCAGCACTGGCCAAATTTCAGCACTGGCCAGACTGCAGCACTGGCCAGAATTCAGCACTGGCCAGACCCAGCACTGGCCAGACACGCACTGGTCAAACTTCAGCATTGGCCAGACCCCAGCACTGGCCAGACTTCAGCACTGGCCAGGCTGCAGCACTAGCGAGACTTCAGCACTTGCAAAACTACAGTACTGGACAGACTCTAGCACTGGCCAGACTTCAGCACTGGCCACATCCCAGCACTGGCGAGACTTCAGCACTGGCTAGAGCCCAGCACTGGCCAGACTTCAGCACTAGCCATACTTCAGCACTGGCCAGACTGCAGTAATGGCAAGACCCCGGCCCTGAACAGATTCACCAATGGCCAGACATCAGCACTGGCTAAACCCCAGTAGTAACCAGACTACAGCACTGGCCAGACACCAGCATTGGCCAGACTCCAGCACTGGCCAGACTTCAGCACTGGCCAGACTCCAGCACAGGCCAAACTGCAGCACTAGCTAGATTATAGCACTGGCTAGAATTCAGCACTGGCCAGACTGCACAACTGGCCAGACTCCAGCACTGGCCAGACTGCACCTCTAGCCGGATTCCAGAACTGTCCAGACTCCAGCACTGGCGAGACTTCAGCACTGACTAGACTCCAGCACAGGCCAGTTTGCAGCACTAGCCAGATTCCAGCACTGGCAACACCGCAGCCCTGGCCAGACTGCAGCCCTGGCCAGATTACAGCACTAGCCAGACTACAACACTGCCACATTGCAGCAATTGCCAGACACCAGCACTGGCCAGACTGCTGCACTGGCCAAAATTCAACATTGGCCAAAACCCAGCACTGGCCAGACATGCACTGGCCAGACTTCAGCACTGACCAGACCCCAGCATTGGCCAGACTCCAGCACTGGCCAGACTTCAGCACTGGCCAGACTCCAGCACAGGCCAGAATGCAGCACTAGCCAGATTATAGCACTGGCCAGACTTCAGCACTGGCCAGAATGCAGCACTGGCCAGACTCCAGCACTGGCCAGATTGCACCACTAGCCAGATTCCAAAACTGGCCAGACTCTAGCACAGGCGAGACGTCAGCACTGGCTAGACTCCAACACAGCCCAGACTGTAGCACTGGCCAGATTCCAGCACTGGCCAGTCTTCAGCACTGGCAAGACACCAGCACTAGCCAGACTCCAGCACTGGCCAGACTTCAGCACAGGCCAGACTCCAGCACAGGCCAGACTGCAGCACTAGCCAGGCTATAGCACTGGCCAGACTTCAGCACTGGTCAGACCGTAGCACTGGCCAGAATCCAGCAGTGGCCAGACTGCACCACCGGCCAGATTCCAGAACTGGCCAGATTCCAGCACTGGCGAGACTTCAGGACTGGCTAGACTCCAGCACATGCCAGACTGCAGCACTGGCCAGATTCCAGCACTGGCCAGCCTTCAACACTGGCCACACTGCAGCACTGGCCAGACTGAAGCACTGGCCAGACAACTCTTCACCCCAACATTCTCTCTTCTTTTTCTGAAAACCTGTACAAATCTTCACCTTCGCCTCCACTAGATAATGATAAGACATCCCTCCAGTTGCACGTCTCAGCACATTCATACCCAAAAGTCTCTCTTTCGCGCGCCTATCAATTACCACGTAATCCAATAACGCTCTCTGGCCATCTATCCTACTTACATACTTATACTTATGTATATATCTCTTTTTAAACCAGGTATTCCCAATCACCAGTCCTTTTTTCTGCACATAAATCTACAAGCTCTTCACAATTTCCATTTACAACACTGATGTACACCAATTATTCCCTCAACTGCCACATTACTCACCTATGTATTCAAATCACCCATCACTATAACCCGTTCTCGTGCATCAAAACTACTAACAGACTCACTCAGCTGCTCCCAAAACACTCGCCTCTCATGATCTTTCTTCTCATGTCCAGGTGCATATGCACCAATAATCACCCATCTCTCTCCATCCACTTTCATTTTTACCCATATCAATCAAGAGTTTACTTTCTTACACTCTATCATATACTCCCACAACTCCTCTTTCAGGAGTAGTGCTACTCCTTCCCTTGCTCTTGTCCTCTCACTAACCCCTGACTTTACTCCCAAGACATTCCCAAACCACTCTTCCCCTTTACCCTTGAGCTTCGTTTCACTCAGGTCCAAAACATCCAGGTTCCTTTCCTCAAACATACTACCTATCTCTCCTTTTTTCCCATCTTGGTTGCATCCACACACATTTAGACACCCCAATCTGAGCCTTCGAGGAGGATGAGCACTCCTCGCGTGACTCCTTCTTCTGTTTCCCCTTTTAGAAAGTTGAAATACAAGGAGGGGAGGGTTTCCAGCCCCCCGCTCCCGTCCCCTTTAGTCGCCTTCTACGAAACGTAAGGAATGCGTTGGAGTAATCTTTCTCCCCTATGTATATATGAATGTGAAATGGCACTGCAGTAGGAGTTCATACAATTTCATCTAACATGGTATAATTTTTCTATTCATGTGGCATGACATACGTCGTGGAGACAATCTACCTTATCAGGTGCCTGTACTTAACAAAGCTGTTTAAATTCCATCATCCCACTGGAGTGCCATCGTCTGGCACCAGTTAGTACAGGCAAACCACTGTCCACTTTGTCTGGCAGTAACCATTGTAAGAGAGAGTAATAAGGGGGTCACGTAACCCACCATTATCACTCTCCCTTTCAACGGTTACTGCCAGACACAGCGCACGGCGGTTGGTCTGTACTGATTGGTGCTAGACGGCGGTACCCACCCACCCTTAACTTCCAATAACACTCCCAACGCCACGAAAACCTCAAAGATGTTTCCAGCACCGGGTTCTGAAACTTTGGCCCAATTGCAATCCAAACACTTACAGATACCTTCAATCACTCCTGGTTACACAACAAAATTCCAAACATATGGAAACTTACCAGCATGATACCCACCCAAAACCCTCTAAACTACTCAAACACTCCTCCTACCGTGCTGTCTTAAATATCCAAATTCTAAGAAAACTGATCACTGCAGAATCGACCAAAGTAGCTTACAATCGCCCACACCAGCATGGGTTCCGACTCATCACTCCGCCACCATAAACCTCACACACCACGTCTTGGTTGGATAAAACAACAGCAACAACAACAACCCCTCCCTCCTCATAGTATTAGTGGCAATAGATATCAACAAAATTATCCACATTCCCCTGACACATCCTGAAACTAAAGAAACTTGGCATTACTCTTCTCAGTAATGACAACAAATAGTAAGCTAACTTCACAGCTGACTACTATGTCAGTCATTCACAATGGCGTCACCTCCAAATTCCACAAACTCTACAACGGAGTTTCCCAAGGAACAGTTCCTTCGCCAACCCTCTTTAGTCTTTTCTTACGTGACCTCTCATCACCATCTGTACGCCACAGTTTAAAAGACGCCGGAAATCCACCCTTTCAGTTTTTACTTTCTAAAAGAAGAAACAAAGAAGTGGGCCAAGCGAAGATTTTCCCTCTAAGGCTCATTCCTCTGTTCTTGATCCTACCTCGCTAACGTGGGAGAGAACATATATATATATATATATATATATATATATATATATATATATATATATATATATATATATATATATATATATATATATATATATATATTCATTATTGTATCTATTTACCTATTCATCTATTATACCTGGTCACTGTCTCCCGCGTTGACGAGGAAACAGACGAAAGAATGGCCCAGCCCACCCACATACACATGTACATACATAAACGCCCACACACGCACATATACATACCTACACATTTCAACGTATACATACACATACATACATACATAGACATATACATATATACACATGTACATATTCATACATCCTGCCTTCATCCATTCCGCCGCCATCCCGCCACACATGAAATTGCACATCCCTTCCCCCGCGTGCACGCGAGGTAGCGCTAGGTAAAGACAACAAAGGCCTCATTCGTTCACACTCAGTCTCTAGCTGTCACGTGTAATGCACCGAAACCACAGCTCCCTTTCCACATCCAGGCCTCACAAAACTTTCCATGGTTTACCCCAGATGCTTCACATACCCTGGTTCAATCCATTGACAGCACGTTGACCCCGGTATACCAAATCGTTCCAATTCACTCTATTCCTTGCACGCCTTTCACCCTCCTGTATGTTCAGGCCCTGGTCACTCAAAATCTTTTTTTACTCCATCCTTCCACCTCCAATTTGGTTTCCCACTTCTCGTTCCCTCCACCTCTGACACATATATCCTCTTTGTCAATCTTTCCTCACTCATTCTCTCCGTGTGACCAAACCATTTCAATACACCCTCTTCTGCTCTCTCATTCACTCTTTTTACTACCACACATCTCTCTTACCCTCTCCTTACTTAATCGATCAAACCACCTCACACCACATATTGTCCTCAAACAGCTCATTTCCAGCACAGCCACCCTCCTCCGCACAACCCTATCTATAGCTATGCCTCACAATCATATAACATTGTTGGAACCACTATTCCTTCAAACATACCCAATTTTGCTCTCCGAAATAACGTTCTCGCCTTCCACACATTCTTCAACGCTCCCAGAACCTTCACCCCCTCCCCCACCCTGTGACTCAATTCCGCTTCCATGGTTCAATCCGTTGCCAAATCCACTCCCAGATATCTAAAACATTTCACTTTTTCCAGTTTTTCTCCATTCAAACTTATCTCACAATAAGTTTGTCCCTCAGCACTACTTAACCTTGCTATTATTCACATTTTCTCTCAGCTTTCTTCTTTCACAAACTTTACCAAACTCAGTCACCAGCTTCTGCAGTTTCTCATCCAAATCAGCCACCAGCGCTGTATCATCAGCGAACAGCAACTGACTCACTTCCCAAGCCCTCTCATCCACAACAGACTGCATACTTGTCCCTCTCTCCAAAACTCTTGCATTCACCTCCCTAACAACCCCATCCATAAACAAATCAAACAACCATGGAGACATCACGCACCCCTTCCCCAAACCGACGCTCACTGGGAACCAATCACTTTCCTCTCTTCCTCCTCGTGCACATGCCTTACATCCTCGATGAAAACTTTTCACTGCTTCTAGCAACTTACCTTCCACACCATATACTCTTAATACCTTCAACAGAGCATCTTTATCAACTCCATCATTTGCTTTCTTCAGATCCATAAATGCTACATACAAATCCATTTGTTTTTCTAAGTATTTCTCACATACATTCTTCAAAGCAACCATCTGATCCATACATCCTCAACCACTTCTGAAACCACACTGCTCTTCCCTAATCTGAAGCTCTAGATGCCTTGACCCTTTCAATCAATATCCTTACATTCAATTTCCCAGAAATACTCAACAAACTTATACCTCTGAAATCTGAACACTCACCATCATTTCCTTTGCCTTTGTACATTGGCACTATGCATGTATTCCGCCAATTCTCAGACACTTCACCATGAACCATACATACATTGAATATCCTTACCAACCAGTCAACAACACAGTCACCCCCTTTTTTAATAAATTCCACTGCAATACCATCCAAAGCCGCCGCCTTGCCGGCTTTCATCATCCGCAAAGCTTTTACTACCTCTTCTTTGTTTACCAAATCATTTTCCCTGACCCTCTTACTTCGCTCATTACCTCGACCAAAACACCCTATATCTGCCACTCTATCATCAAACACATTTAACAATCCTTAACAACACTCACGCCATCTCCCTCTCACTTCGCCACGACTTGTTATTACTTTTCCACTTGCCCACTTCACCGCTGTTACCATTTGTTTTCTTGTCTTACGCACTTTATTTACCTCCTTCCAAAACATCTTTTTATTCTCCCTACAATTTAATGATACTCTCTCACCCCAACTCTCATTTGCCCTCTTTTCCACCTTTTGCACCTCTCTCTTGCCCTCTTGCCTCTTTCTTTTATACATTTCCCAGTCATTTGCACTATTTCCCTGCAAAAATCGTGCAAATGCCTCTCTCTTCTCTATCTCTAACAATCTTACTTCTTCATCTCACCACTCACTACTCTTTCTAATCTGCCCACCTCCCACCTTTCTCATGCCACAAGCATCTTTTGCGCAAGCCATCACTGCTTCCCTAAATACATTCCATTCCTCCCCCTCTCTCCTTACGTTATTCGCTCTCACCTCTTTCTATTGTGCTCTCAATCTCTCCTGGTACTTACTCACAGAAGTCTCCTTTCTAAGCTCACTTACTCTCACCACTCTCTTCACCCCAACATTCTCTCTTCTTTTCTGAAAACCTCTACATATCTTCACCTTCGCCTCCACAAGACAATGATCAGACATCCCTCCAGTCGCCCCTCTCAGTACATTCACATCCAAAAGTCTCTTTTTCACGCGCCTATCAATTTACACGTACTCCAATAACGCTCTCTGGCTATCTCTCCTACTTACATACGTATACTATGTATATTTCTCTTTTTAAACCAGGTATTCCAAAAAATTTCAGCACACAAATCTACAAGCTCTTCACCATTTCCATTTACAACAATGAACACCCCATGTACACCAATTATACCCCCAACTGCCACATTACTCACCTTTGCATTCAAATCACCCATCTCTATAACACGATCTCGTGCATCAAAGCTGCTAACACACCACTCAATTGCTCCCAAAACACTTGCCTCTCATGATCTTTCTTCTCATATGTATATATATATATATATATATATATATATATATATATATATATATATATATATATATATATATACCAAAAGAACTTACAGCACATATTGTTGTATAGAGTGCGCCGCATAATAGCGCACCAGAGACATATATTGTAAATGTAATACGGAATCGCTATATTGCCGTTCGAGTCATCTCGGTGTTGATCGATTGACTCATTTACGTCTCTACAATTTCTTTCACAGTTCAGAAGATTATCAGGACGTGAGGGAATATGCTCCTCTGCGAAGCTGAATTTCAGTTTGTAGTAGATGTAGCTGTCCATTCAAAGTGACTGACCGTATATGTCGCCTGCAGTGCCGGGAAAACAGCGATGATTACGAAGGAAATGAGAATGAAGGTGAGAGAGAGGGAGAGAGAGAGAGAGAGAGAGAGAGAGAGAGAGAGAGAGAGAGAGAGAGAGAGAGAGAGAGAGAGAGAGGGAGAGAGAGAGAGACTCGTCATGCCAGGAAGCACTTCCTCGATCTCAGCGACACGGAGCGATGTTGACATCACCCACCCGTCACCTCAACTGGACATCGCAGGAGACTCGATTGTTCCCTCCATAACGACATAATATGTGAGGTAACGAAGAGATATCCTCGACTCATAATACCTGAGGTGTTATAATCCTGCGTCTTGACATCCAGTATTCCTGTAGATCTAATGGTATTATAGAGAAATGTCCTGTAGTAGAGCCAAGCTGTCATTCACACCCGCACACTTCAAGTATTGAGTTACCTTCTACAAACTTTTATACTAATTACCTGAGGGGAACACGTACAGCGAGGGCGGGCAGTGTGTTAGAATCATCTTGAACTACTGAAGTTGTTGAAGATTATTATTCAATTGGTGGTAGTTACGATGACGGCCTTAACGATCCTGGCAGTTCATGATGACGGCTTTAATGACCCTGGCAATTCACAATTATGGCCTTAATTACCCTGGCAGTTTATTATGACCTGACAGTTTACGATGACTGCTTTAATGACCAGGCAATTCACAATGATGGCCTTAATGACCCTGGCAGTTCATAATGACGACCTTAATGACCTGACAGTTCACGATGACGGCTTTAGTGACCCTGGCAATTCACAATTATGGCCTTAATGACCCTGGCAGTTCATTATGACGACCTTAATGACCTGACAGTTTACGATGACGGCTTTAATGACCCTGGCAATTCACAATGATGGCCTTAATGAACCTGACAGTTCACCATGGCAGCCTGATTGATCCTAGCAGTTCACGCTGACGGCCTCAATGAGCCAGGCAGTTAACGCTGACGGCTTTAGTGTTCCTTGTGCCAGGTAAGTATTATATCTTGGCATGGCTGACAGTGAGGTCACGTGGGTTGAGGTCCAGTCTGACTGATTGATTTGTGCCGGTGTCCGCCGCAAATTCATTTTGCCGCCCATGCTCGTCCTGTGAGCGGTAGCGCAAAAGGATTACAGGGGTCACAAAGGGTCTTACTCAGATCCCGGTGGGTTGATATCACATGTTACAATTCGTATTTCAGTACCTACATTACATAGTTTCATATGGTAAGGTTTACCCACTAGATGCAAAAAGTCGATACAAACTTGAATTATCAGGTATCATGTTGTTTAACAATAAGGTGTTGTGACATTTCTTACAGGGTGTGTTTAGATCTATCACTAAAACGCTCTATATTTTCACATTCTAATACAGCGTTCTAGCTTGTGTCCAAATATTTGACCACAAACTATATAATTCACATGATAAACATCTCCAGTTAGGCCAAAACGCCAATAGCGCCTATAACTCAGCGGTTACAACATCATGTAATCTGCTTATCTTATAACTTTCTCATATACAAGTTTACACATTTCACTGTGAGAGAAAATGCTTCTACTTGTGCTTATCTGAACTCGTCTTCGTGCTTCACAAAGGTCAGTCAGTTTCTTTCTAATCACAGTTTTGAGGCTTCTATTTGACAAACCCAATGTTGTTTTCAACATCACCTTTACTAAGTGCAAGCTTGGCTAAAGCATCAGCTTTGTCATGCTCACGGAGGTCTATATGAGAGGAAATCTATAACTATTTGATTTAAATTCCTTGAGCAATAATGTTTGAGTATTTGTGTCTGGCTTCAGAGACCAACAAGTTACATTCTGATCTCAGGGTATTAAGGGCAAGTAGTGAAGACGAAGAATCAGAGATAATCAAACTGTCTGTGGCAGTGATTTTTTCCTACTCAAAGGCGATAAGTATGGTTTCAGCTAAGCGTTGAAAGTGAAGATTATAAGTAATTAGATTCTTGGCCGGATAAGTAGATGCAGTGATGTCAAAGGGAGTTATCTGCCAGGGAGGCAGGAAATGCTGCTGCTTCCTAATTATATACGAATTCTGTACACCAAAAATTGTCATGTGGTTGGCTGTTATTTGGATCCATTTACTCTCACTTGTGTCATGACATATATGGTTTAACAATTTTTCAGAGACAACACTATCTGGATCGCCACGCAGAAGTTTCTGTCTTATCATTAGGTTGATTTCAAGTATTCTGTCTTCAGTGCTGGGAATACCAAGTTCTTTCTGCATGTTGAGTACTTTTGTGGACTTCGGGCAGCCAAGTATGATTCTTAAAGCTTCATCTTGCATTTTTTCAAGTCTATCATCACCATTCCTTCCCTTCTCCTACCTCTCTCTCACCAAACTCCCAAGAACCCTCCAACGAACTCCTTCCAAGTTCTTCAGCTCTATGAAGCCCCCGTCCTTCCAGTCAACACTCAAGAGAGACATTTATAGCTTTAGCCCTATTCTCCTGGAACCTGGAAATTGCATCAATACTTTGTATGATACGGATCCAGATAGATGAACTGTGGGCAGCCATTCATTTCAAGAATATGATAACAGATAATGAAACACACAGACAGACAGACAATAAGACACACACTAGCCCAGGCCTGTGTGTGTGTGTGTGTATGTGTGTGTGTGCGGGTATATATACCTATATAAGAGTAAAGACATGGTTCATACATGCAAGGTTAAGAGACGGAGCAACAGAGTGAAAAACTCTCTCCCCATAACTCACAAATAATAATCAAACAGTAATCACACACACACACACACACACACACACACACACACATATATATATATATATATATATATATATATATATATATATATATATATATATATATATATACATGACATACAAAACTCCAACAGCCAGGATCGAACCCGGGACCCCCTGTGCAACAGGCGGGAGCGCTACCGCTAGGCTATGATCGCCCCTAATAGGGAAATGACTATTCGAATACTATGTATTCGAATACCCTTCGTCTCACATGATGGGTGTAAGATGGTTCTGAGCAACACTTCAGTACTCGTAAGTCAGGAAAGTAGTTCTCCCCGGGCGGCTGCTCCCTACACCCTACTAACATGTCCCGAACATCATTTCAACACTCCGAAGTCGGGAGGGGAGTATTTTCCTGGGGGCTGCTGTCTCCAACCTACTGACGTGGAGGGTGTAAGACGGTCCTGACCTTTACTTTAACTCTCCTAAGTCAGAAGTGTCGTCCTTCCCCGGGCGGCTGCTGTCTACGACCTAGTGACACGGAGGGTGCAAGATGGTTCCGGCCATAACTTCGAGACTCCTAAGTCAGAGGGAGGTATTTCCCTGGGCAGAGGGTGTAAGATGGTTCTGGCGATCAGCTCAACACTCCGAAGTCAGGAGGGTAAGGTTTCCCCGGGAGGCTGGTGTCTATAAGCTACTATCTGTATTAGTAGTGGATTTGATACGAACGTGAAGCTATTTATACTTCATTATTATTAATGTTATTCCTATCATCACTGCAGCACATTCCCAAGCCCCAGTCTTATATCGTACTCGCTATAACACATTTATGTTTATATCAAGTAAAAGAAAAAATCCTTATATCATGAGATTCTCTGAGTCAAATATATTTCTCCTTTGAACTTTTTTTTTTTTTCTAAATTCAGCATTACATAAAAACTAATTTACATATCAAATATCCACAAAACATGTTGCCATCATAAGTCCAGGTTCGGTTGGACGAGAGTCGCATCCACCAGTACTACCACACACTACCACCTCTCCGCCTCAGCTTCCTCAGTGACATTTTCCCTCAATCACTTTCTACTATGCCACACACACACATGAATTCTGCGATTTATATATATATATATATATATATATATATATATATATATATATATATATATATATATTTATATATTTTATTTATTCATTAATTTTGCTTTGTCGCTGTCGCCCGCGTTAGCGAGGTAGCGCAAGGAAACAGACGAAAGAATGGCCCAACCCACCCACATACACATGTATATACATACACGTCCACACACGCAAACATACATACCTAAACATCTCAACGTATACATATATATACACACACAGACATATACATATATACACATGTACATAATTCATACTGTCTGCCTTTATTAATTCTCATCGCTACCCCGCCACACATGAAATAACAACCCCCTCCCCCCTCATGTGCGCGCGGCAGCGCTAGGAAAAGACAACAAAGGCCACATTCGTTCACACTCAGTCTCTAACTGTCATGTAATAATGCACCGAAACCACAGCTCCCTTTCCACATCCAGGCCCCACACAACTTTCCATGGATTACCCCAGACGCTTCACATGCCCTGGTTCAATCCACTGACAGCACGTCGACCCAGGTCTACCACATCGTTCCAATTCACTCTATTCCTTGCACGCCTTTCACCCTCCTGCATGTCCAGGCCCCGATCACTCAAAATCAATTTCACTCCATCTTTCCACCTCCAATTTGGTCTCCCACTTCTCCTCGTTCCCTCCACCTCTGACACATATATCCTCTTTGTCAATCTTTTCTCACTCATTCTCTCCATATGACCAAACCATTTTAAAACGCCCTCTTCTACTCTCTCAACCACTCTCTTTTTATTACAACACATATCTCTTACCCTATTATTACTTACTCGATTAAACCACCTCACACCATATACTGTTCTCAAACATCTCATTTCCAGCACATCCACCCTCCTCTGCACAACTCTATCTATAGCCCACGCCTCGCAACCATATAACATGTTCTCGACTTCCACACTTTCTTCAACGCTCCCAGAACTTTCGCCCCCTCCCCCACCCTATGATTCACTTCCGCTTCCATGGTTCCATCCGCTGCCAAATCCACTCCCACATATCTAAAACACTTCAATTCCTCCAGTTTTTCTCCATTCAAACTTACCTCCCAATTGACTTGTCCCTCAACCCTACTGAACCTAATAACCTTGCTCTTATTCACATTTACTCTCAGCTTTCTTCTTTCACACACTTTATCAAACTCAGTCACCAGCTTCTGCCGTTTCTCACACGAATCAGCTACCAGCGCTGTATCATCAGCGAACAACAACTGACTCACTTCCCAAGCTCTCTCATCCACAACAGACTGCATACTTGCCCCTCTTTCCAAAACTCTTGCATTCACAGCTCTAACAACCCTATCCATAAACAAATTAAACAACCATGGAGACATCACACACCCCTGCCGGAAACCTACATTCACGAAGAACCAATCACTTTCCGCTCTTCCTACACGTACACATGCCTTACATCCTCGATAAAAACTTTTCACTGCTTCTAACAACTTGCCTCCCACACCATGTATTCTTAATACCATCCACAGAGCATCTCTATCAACTCTATCATATGCCTTCTCCAGATCCATAAATGCTACATACAAATCCATTTGCTTTTCTAAGTATTTCTCACATACATTCTTCAAAGCAAACACCTGATCCACACATCCTCTACCACTTCTGAAACCACACTGCTCTTCCCCTGTAATTTGCGCACTCACTCTTATCCCCTTTGCCTTTGTACAATGGCACTATGCAAGCATTCCGCCAATCCTCAGGCACCTAACCATGACTCATACGTACATTAAACCTTACCAACCAGTCAACAATACAGCCACCCCCTTTTTTTTAATAAATTCCACTGCAATACCATCCAAACCCGCCGCCTTGCCGGCTTTCATCTTCCGCAAAGCTTTTACTACTTCTTCTCTGTTTACCAAATCATTCTCCTTAACCCTCTCACTTTGCTCACCACCTTGACCAAAACACCTTATATCTGCCACTCTATCATGAAACACATTCAACAAACCTTCAAAATACTCACTCCATCTTCTCACATCACCACTACTTGTTATCATCTCCTCATCAGCCCCCTTCACTGAAGTTCCCATTTGTTCCCTTGTCTTACGCACTTTATTTACCTCCTTCCAAATCATCTTTTTATCCTCCCTAAAGTTTAATGATACTCTCTCACCCCAACTCTCATCTGCCCTCTTTTTCACCTCTTGCACCTTTCTCTTGACCTCTTTCTTTTATACATCTCCCAGTCATTTGCATTATTTCCCTGCAAAAATCGTCCAAATGCCTCTCTCTTCTCTTTCACTAATAGTCTTACTTCTTCGTCCTACCACTCACTATATATATATATATATATATATATATATATATATATATATATATATATATATATATATATATTTTTTTTTTTTATAATTTGTCGCTGTCTCCCGCGATTCCGAGGTAGCGCAAGGAAACAGACGAAAGAAATGGCCCAACTCACCCCCATACACATGTATATACATACGTCCACACACGCAAATATACATACCTACACAGCTTTCCATGGTTTACCCCAGACGCTTCACATGCCTTGATTCAATCCACTGACAGCACGTCAGCCCCGGTATACCACATCGCTCCAATTCACTCTATTCCTTGCCCTCCTTTCACCCTCCTGCATGTTCAGGCCCCGATCACACAAAATCTTTTTCACTCCATCTTTCCACCTCCAATTTGGTCTCCCTCTTCTCCTTGTTCCCTCCACCTCCGACACATATATCCTCTTGGTCAATCTTTCCTCACTCATCCTCTCCATGTGCCCAAACCACTTCAAAACACCCTCTTCTGCTCTCTCAACCACGCTCTTTTTATTTCCACACATCTCTCTTACCCTTACGTTACTCACTCGATCAAACCACCTCACACCACACATTGTCCTCAAACATCTCATTTCCAGCACATCCATCCTCCTGCGCACAACTCTATCCATAGCCCACGCCTCGCAACCATACAACATTGTTGGAACCACTATTCCTTCAAACATACCCATTTTTGCTTTCCGAGATAATGTTCTCGACTTCCACACATTCTTCAAGGCTCCCAGGATTTTCTCCCCCTCCCCAACCCTATGATCCACTTCCGCTTCCATGGTTCCATCCGCTGCCAGATCCACTCCCAGATATCTAAAACACTTCACTTCCTCCAGTTTTTCTCCATTCAAACTCACCTCCCAATTGACTTGACCCTCAACCCTACTGTACCTAATAACCTTGCTCTTATTCACATTTACTCTTAACTTTCTTCTTCCACACACTTTACCAAACTCAGTCACCAGCTTCTGCAGTTTCTCACATGAATCAGCCACCAGCGCTGTGTCATCAGCGAACAACAACTGACTCACTTCCCAAGCTCTCTCATCCCCAACAGACTTCATACTTGCCCCTCTTTCCAAAACTCT
Source organism: Panulirus ornatus (assembly GCF_036320965.1). Classification (NCBI taxonomy): domain Eukaryota; kingdom Metazoa; phylum Arthropoda; class Malacostraca; order Decapoda; family Palinuridae; genus Panulirus; species Panulirus ornatus. The sequence goes on from NC_092226.1 coordinate 45,981,916, forward strand.
TGCATTTACCTCCCTAACAACCCCATCCATAAACAAATTAAACAACCATGGAGACATCACACACCCCTGCCGCAAACCTACATTCACTGAGAACCAATCACTTTCCTCTCTTCCTACACGTACACATGCCTTACATCCTCGATAAAAACTTTTCACTGCTTCTAACAACTTTCCTCCCACACCATATATTCTTAATACCTTCCACAGAGCATCTCTATCAACTCTATCATATGCCTTCTCCAGATCCATAAATGCTACATACAAATCCATTTGCTTTTCTAAGTATTTCTCACATACATTCTTCAAAGCAAACACCTGATCCACACATCCTCTACCACTTCTGAAACCACACTGCTCTTCCCCAATCTGATGCTCTGTACATGCCTTCACCCTCTCAATCAATACCCTCCCATATAATTTACCAGGAATACTCAACAAACTTATACCTCTGTAATTTGAGCACTCACTCTTATCCCCTTTGCCTTTGTACAATGGCACTATGCACGCATTCCGCCAATCCTCAGGCACCTCACCATGAGTCATACATACATTAAATAACCTTACCAACCAGTCAACAATACAGTCACCCCCTTTTTTAATAAATTCCACTGCAATACCATCCAAACCTGCTGCCTTGCCGGCTTTCATCTTCCGCAAAGCTTTCACCACCTCTTCTCTGTTTACCAAATCATTTTCCCTAACCCTCTCACTTTGCACACCACCTCGACCAAAACACCCTATATCTGCCACTCTATCATCAAACACATTCAACAAACCTTCGAAATACTCACTCCATCTCCTTCTCACATCACCACTACTTGTTATCACCTCCCCATTTGCGCCCTTCACTGAAGTTCCCATTTGCTTCCTTGTCTTACGCACTTTATTTACCTCCTTCCAGAACATCTTTTTATTCTCCCTAAAATTTAATGATACTCTCTCACCCCAACTCTCATTTGCCCTTTTTTTCACCTCTTGCACCTTTCTCTTGACCTCCTGTCTCTTTCTTTTATACATCTCCCACTCAATTGCATTTTTTCCCTGCAAAAATCGTCCAAATGCCTCTCTCTTCTCTTTCACTAATACTCTTACTTCTTCATCCCACCACTCACTACCCTTTCTAATCAACCCACCTCCCACTCTTCTCATGCCACAAGCATCTTTTGCGCAATCCATCACTGATTCCCTAAATACATCCCATTCCTCCCCCACTCCCCTTACTTCCATTGTTCTCACCAAGATGTGAAAAAAGGAGAGATAGGTAGTATGTTTGAGGAAAGGAACCTGGATGTTTTGGCTCTGAGTGAAACGAAGCTCAAGGGTAAAGGGGAAGAGTGGTTTGGGAATGTCTGGGGAATAAAGTCAGGGGTTAGTGAGAGGACAAGAGCAAGGGAAGGAGTAGCAATACTCCTGAAACAGGAGTTGTGGGAGTATGTGATAGAATGTAAGAAAGTAAATTCTCGATTAATATGGGTAAAACTGAAAGTTGATGGAGAGAGGTGGGTGATTATTGGTGCATATGCACCTGGGCATGAGAAGAAAGATCAAGGGAGGCAAGTGTTTTGGGAGCAGCTGAATGAGTGTGTTAATGGTTTTGATGCACGAGACCGGGTCATAGTGATGGGTGATTTGAATGCGAGGGTGAGTAATGTGGCAGTTGAGGGAATAATTGGTATACATGGGGTGTTCAGTGTTGTAAATGGAAATGGTGAAGAGCTTGTAGATTTATGTGCTGAAAAAGGACTGATGATTGGGAATACCTGGTTTAAAAAGCGAGATATACATAAGTATACTTATGTAAGTAGGAGAGATGGCCAGAGAGCGTTATTGGATTACGTGTTAATTGACAGGCGTGCGAAAGAGAGACTTTTGGATGTTAATGTGCTGAGAGGTGCAACTGGAGGGATGTCTGATCATTATCTTGTGGAGGCTAAGGTGAAGATTTGTATGGGTTTTCAGAAAAGAAGAGTGAATGTTGGGGTGAAGAGGGTGGTGAGAGTAAGTGAGCTTGAGAAGGAGACCTGTGTGAGGAAGTACCAGGAGAGACTGAGTACAGAATGGAAAAAGGTGAGAACAATGGAAGTAAGGGGAGTGGGGGAGGAATGGGATGTATTTAGGGAATCAGTGATGGATTGCGCCAAAGATGCTTGTGGCATGAGAAGAGTGGGAGGTGGGTTGATTAGAAAGGGTAGTGAGTGGTGGGATGAAGAAGTAAGAGTATTAGTGAAAGAGAAGAGAGAGGCTTTTGGACGATTTTTGCAGGGAAAAAATGCAATTGAGTGGGAGATGTATAAAAGAAAGAGACAGGAGGTCAAGAGAAAGGTGCAAGAGGTGAAAAAAAGGGCAAATGAGAGTTGGGGTGAGAGAGTATCATTAAATTTTAGGGAGAATAAAAAGATGTTCTGGAAGGAGGTAAATAAAGTGCGTAAGACAAGGGAGCAAATGGGAACTTCAGTGAAGGGCGCAAATGGGGAGGTGATAACAAGTAGTGGTGATGTGAGAAGGAGATGGAGTGAGTATTTTGAAGGTTTGTTGAATGTGTTTGATGATAGAGTGGCAGATATAGGGTGTTTTGGTCGAGGTGGTGTGCAAAGTGAGAGGGTTAGGGAAAATGATTTGGTAAACAGAGAAGAGGTAGTGAAAGCTTTGCGGAAGATGAAAGCCGGCAAGGCAGCAGGTTTGGATGGTATTGCAGTGGAATTTATTAAAAAAGGGGGTGACTGTATTGTTGACTGGTTGGTAAGGTTATTTAATGTATGTATGACTCATGGTGAGGTGCCTGAGGATTGGCGGAATGCGTGCATAGTGCCATTGTACAAAGGCAAAGGGGATAAGAGTGAGTGTTCAAATTACAGAGGTATAAGTTTGTTGAGTATTCCTGGTAAATTATATGGGAGGGTATTGATTGAGAGGGTGAAGGCATGTACAGAGCATCAGATTGGGGAAGAGCAGTGTGGTTTCAGAAGTGGTGGAGGATGTGTGGATCAGGTGTTTGCTTTGAAGAATGTATGTGAGAAATACTTAGAAAAGCAAATGGATTTGTATGTAGCATTTATGGATCTGGAGAAGGCATATGATAGAGTTGATAGAGATGCTCTGTGGAAGGTATTAAGAATATATGGTGTGGGAGGAAAGTTGTTAGAAGCAGTGAAAAGTTTTTATCGAGGATGTAAGGCATGTGTACGTTTAGGAAGAGAGGAAAGTGATTGGTTCTCAGTGAATGTAGGTTTGCGGCAGGTGTGTGTGATGTCTCCATGGTTGTTTAATTTGTTTATGGATGGGGTTGTTAGGGAGGTAAATGCAAGAGTTTTGGAAAGAGGGGCAAGTATGAAGTCTGTTGGGGATGAGAGAGCTTGGGAAGTGAGTCAGTTGTTGTTCGCTGATGATACAGCGCTGGTGGCTGATTCATGTGAGAAACTGCAGAAGCTGGTGACTGAGTTTGGTAAAGTGTGTGGAAGAAGAAAGTTAAGAGTAAATGTGAATAAGAGCAAGGTTATTAGGTACAGTAGGGTTGAGGGTCAAGTCAATTGGGAGGTGAGTTTGAATGGAGAAAAACTGGAGGAAGTGAAGTGTTTTAGATATCTGGGAGTGGATCTGGCAGCGGATGGAACCATGGAAGCGGAAGTGGATCATAGGGTGGGGGAGGGGGCGAAAATTCTGGGGGCCTTGAAGAATGTGTGGAAGTCGAGAACATTATCTCGGAAAGCAAAAATGGGTATGTTTGAAGGAATAGTAGTTCCAACAATGTTGTATGGTTGCGAGGCGTGGGCTATGGATAGAGTTGTGCGCAGGAGGATGGATGTGCTGGAAATGAGATGTTTCAGGACAATGTGTGGTGTTAGGTGGTTTGATCGAGTGAGTAACGGAAGGGTAAGAGAGATGTATGGAAATAATAAGAGCGTGGTTGAAAGAGCAGAAGAGGGTGTTTTGAAGTGGTTTGGGCACATGGAGAGGATGAGTGAGGAAAGATTGACCAAGAGGATATATATGTGTCGGAGGTGGAGGGAGCAAGGAGAAGAGGGAGACCAAATTGGAGGTGGAAAGATGGAGTGAAAAAGATTTTGTGTGATCTGGGCCTGAACATGCAGGAGGGTGAAAGGAGGGCAAGGAATAGAGTGAATTGGAGCGATGTGGTATACCGGGGTTGACGTGCTGTCAGTGGATTGAATCGGGGCATGTGAAGCGTCTGGGGTAAACCATGGAAAGCTGTGTAGGTATGTATATTTGCGTGTGTGGACGTATGTATATACATGTGTATGGGGGTGGGTTGGGCCATTTCTTTCGTCTGTTTCCTTGCGCTACCTCGCAAACGCGGGAGACAGCGACAAAGTATAAAAAAAAAAAAAAAAATATATATGTATATGTATATATATGTATATGTATGTATATATATATATATATATATATATATATATATATATATATATATCCTGGTATCTCTCTATCGCGGGATTCATGTCTGTGTGTGGCACAGCAGAAAGTGATATATATATATATATATATATATATATATATATATATATATATATATATATATATATATATATATATATACTTGACAGTCGCCTCCCGCGTTGGCGAGGTAGCGCCAGGAACAGATGAAGAAAGGCCACATCCGCTCACATCCATTATCTAGCTGTCATGTGTAATGTACCGAAACTACCGCTCCCTATCCACAATAGGGCCCTACAGACCTTTCCATGGTTTACCTCGGACCCTTCACAGCCCACTGACAGCACGTCGACCCCTGTAAAGCACATCGTTCCAATTCACTTTATCCCGCGCACAACTTTCACCCCCCCCTTCATTTTCAGGTCCCGATCGCTCAAATATCTTTTTTCAAACCATCATTCCATCTCCTATTTGGTCTCCCAGTTCTCCTTCCCTCCACCTCTGACGCACATATCCTCTTTGTAAACCTCTCCCCACTCATTTTCTTCATATGGCCAAACCATTTCAGCACACCTACTTCAACTCTATCAACCACGCCTTTTTTCATTACCATACGTCTCGTTTACCATTCCATTACTCACTCGATCAAAGCATCTCACACCAATTATTGTTCTAAAACATTTCATTTCCAACGCATGCATCTTCCAGCGCACAAATATCTATAGCCCATGACTCGTATCCAAATGATATTGTTGGGAATAGTATACCTTCAAATATACGCATTACTTCCTTGCAAAATAATGTTTTCTCTTTCCACACATTCTTCCGTGCTTCCAGAACCTATGCCCCCTCCCAACTATATGACTCTTTCCCACTTCTCTGGGTCTATTCGCTGCCATGTCCACTACAGGTATCTAAAACACTTTAATTCCCTCAAGTTTTCTCCACTCAAACTCTCACCACAGCTAACCTGTCTCTCAATTCTGCTAATTCTAATAACCTTACTTTTATCAAAATTCACTCTAACTCTTCCCCTTGTTTCCCCTCCTCCATTCTCAGTCATCTTTTGTAGCATCTCACTCACATCCACCGCCAGTGCTGTATCATTAGCAAACAACAGCTGACTCACTTCCCAGGCCCTCTCATCCCCTACGGACTGCATGCTCACCCCTCTCTCGAAGACTCTCACATTTACCTCCCTCACCAACCCGTCCATAAAAAAATTGTACAACTATAGTGACATCAAATACCCCTGTCGTAGACCGACCTTCACCTGGACCTATTCACTCTCTTCTCTTCCTACTCGTACACATGCCTTATACCAATGATAATAATTTTCACTGCTTTTAGAAGCATTTGTCCCACACCGCATTTATTTAAGATCTTCCACAAAGCATCTCTATCAACCCTATCATGTGCTTTCTCCAGGTCCATAAATTCCACATACAAATTCTTTTTCTCAAAGCATTTCTCACGTACATTCTTTGAAGCAAACACCTGATCCACACATCTTCTACCACTTCTGAAACCACACTGCTTCTCCCCAATATGATGCTCGGTACATGCCTTCACCCTATTAATCAATACCCTCCCATACAACTCACCAGGTACACCAAACAAACTTATACCTCTGTAGTTTTAACACTCACCTTTATCACCCTTGCCATTATAAAAAATAGCACTATACATGCATTCCTCTAATCCTCAGGTACCTCACCATGATCCATACGTACAATGAAAATCTTTACCAACTAATCGACAACATAATGATTCCTTTTCGTTATAAATTCAACTGCAATACCATTCATTTCACCTGCCTTGCCATATTTCATCTTACGTAAGGCTTTCAGCACCTCTTCTCTTTTTACCAAACCACCCTCCTTTACTCTCTCAGTTCGTTTAGCACTCCGACCAAAGCATCTTACCTTTGCCGCCCTATCATGAAACATTAAACAGTCCTTCAAAATACTAACATCATCTCCTCAATTCATCACTACCAGTTACCACTTCCCATTTTGCCCCCCCCCCCCCCACCGAAGTTCCTATTTGCCTCTTAGTTTTAGCACATTACTAAGCGCCTTCCAAAACATTATCCTCGCTAAATTTTACTGATATTTGCTCAACCGTAAATTACCCTCTTTTTCAACCCCTTCACCTTCCTCTTGACCTCTTGCTGCTTTCTCTTCTGCATCCCCCAATCATTTCCACTCCTCTGTAAGTTCCGCCTAAATACCTCTCTTTTCTCTTTCATTAGAAACTTCTTCATTCCACCACTCACCTCATGAGGTACGGGAATTAAAGTGAGTTGCTTTGTCTACGGGAGTGACAGCTATAGAACCGAGAAGCGAAGGAATGGTAGAGCGACAAAGCTGTTGGCGGTGTCGTTACCTAAAGCCAGAGAGGCCTATCAGTGGATGACGAAAAGAGGTTATCGCACTTCCTTTGAATAAAGAAACGTAGGTACGTCTCTTCGCTGTATATCACCTAACTGCTATACTTCTCTCTTGTGTCTCCCCTGAAGTGATTATTACACGAAGGTGCACTTGGGAACTCATCGTGTTTCATTTCCCCGTAGACTCATAGGAATATATTTATATATATATACATATATATATATATATATATATATATATATATATATATATATATATATATATATATATATATATACTGACAAAGAGGATATGTGTGTCAGAGTTGGGGGAACGAGGAGAAGCGGGAGACCAAACTGGATGTGGAAGGATGGAGTGAAAAAGATTATGAGCGATCGGTGCCTGAACATGCAGGAGGGTGAAAAGCGAGCAAGGAATAGAGTGAATTGGAACGATGTGGTATACCGGGGTCGACGTGCTGTCAATGGATTGAACCAGGGCATGTGAAGCGTTTGGGGTAAACCATGGAAAGGTCTGTGGGGCCTGGATGTGGAAAGGGAGCTGTGGTTTCGGTGTATTACACATGACAGCCAGGGACTGAGTGTGAACGAATGTGGTCTTCTTGTCTGCTCCTGGCGCTGCCTCGCTGGAGGGGGAGGGATGCTATTTCGTGTTTGGCGAGATGGCGACAGGAATGGATGAAGGCAGCAAGTATGTATGTACATGTGTATATATGTATATGTCTGTGTATGTATATGTATGTATACGTTGAAATGTATATGTATGTATATGTGCGTATGTGGGCGTCTATGTATATACATCTGTATGTGGGTGGGTTGGGTCATTCTTCGTCTGTTTCCTTGCGCTACCTCGCAAACGCGGGAGACGGCGGTTAAGTATAATAGAAAAAAAAAGAATATATATGTATATATATATATATATATATATATATATATATATATATATATATATATATATATATATATATATATATATATATATATATATAACCGCTTTGTTCCACCATGGTAAGGTTGCATGAAAAATGTGACCTAGTCTGAGACGACTCACCTTCGTTTTGTTTCCTTGTGTTCCAACACAACTTGGAAGTTAAGTATATACGAGGGATGGGTACCAACCGTTCCGTGTACCCTGCCGTTTGTCGTTTTCTACAACAGGCATGTAATACGTGGATGATTCTCTATATCCTCTGCCTCAAGGGATGGAGGGAATACGTATGAAAAACACTGGAGTGCAATAACAAAGGACAAAGTGTAGATCTGATGAGACCTCATAAAGAAGGAGGGACATTACACGTATCTTGGATTTGTGGGTTTTGATTATGTTTATTGGCCGCTCTTTGTGGTTTTGGATGAACGCGGTGAGTGGTGGAGAGCTCTTAACCATAATTCGAGGTACGGTCCGAATATAAACGCTGAGCGCCACTTGTGGTCACCCCATGAGTACTGTATATTAATCTAGGACAACCCATGTGTACTGAGTGCCACTCATGAGCACTGAGCATCACCTATCCACCATTCAAGAGTCCTGAATACCACTCTTTAGAATTGAGCACCACTCGTGGAGCACTGATAAGGACAGATCACAACTCACGAACCAATCTCAAGTACTGAGCACTATTCAGGGTCTACTCATGAGCAGTGAGCGCCTATCACGGATTCTTACGAACTTCTCATGAGTATTCACGGACCACTCATGAACCCTGAGCGCCGTTCACAGACCTCTCATGAACCCTGAGCACCGTTCACAGGCCACTCATGATCGTACTCACATGAAGATTTAAGAAAAATGGCAACTTGTTAGTTTCTGAACGAGATTAATGAATCAAATTAATGAACTGGTAGAAATTAGTCAAGCAAATACCCTGGGAGACTGCAAAAATGGTCATCAAAGTCGCATGATTTATTCTGATAAATAATTAATAAAAAATGAAAAGATACGCCTTTAAGTAACTTACTAATTTATAAAACTGATAGAATATGAACCATATGGGCAATGTGAACGGTGTTATGATCCACAAAATCTACCCTCTGAGTAATTCTCATGTCTCGCGGTTATTTCTACGTCCATTTCAAGTTCATCCAATCAGCTAAGGACGAGATAGGAAACAGACTGACTCACATAGCTGGGTTTATCCAGTCAGCTCAGGACGAGGTAAAAGCTAGACCGACTATCATAGCTGGGTTTATTTAGTCAAATGAGAACGAGATTAAAATCAGACTGACTCTCATGGCGTGGTTTATCCAATCAGCTGAGAACGAGATGAAAATCAGATAATAATGATAACAAACAATATGTTACAGATAAATGACAGGGACATTAAGGTAATCTACCTACCCATCCCTACTGATGCTCGTTACCAGCTCCCTTCCCTCTTCACTCTCCTGTAATGTTCTCTGATTGCTTAAAGGGTTATATTTTCCTATAATTTCCGGTGGGTGAGGAAATATACCCTTGACTCCCACGAATGGAGAGGAAGTTACCAGTTCTCCAGCCAGGGTCGGCCCCTATCCCTACCTCGGACAGGTGGCCGCTGTCCTGGGATAGGGTCGAAGAAGATGGAGGGTAGGAAATGGGACAGGTAGGGAGAAAGGGTAGGCTAAATTACCTGGTGTAGTGATGCTTGTGGAAATGGGGGAAGGAGGAGAATGATTACACTAAACAAACAAACATAAAAACAAATGTAGAGTCGTTGGTTCGTGAAATCTGGAAAGCATTCGAAGCTCTGGATTCCCTCGACTAATTAGATTATTTCTTCATGTATGATCATGACAGAAATCCCACTGAAAACACAAAAGATAAAGAGGAATCACTTGCATTACTGCATGATCTCATGCTGTGGTAATGGCGTGTTCGTGTCTTTATTTCTGAGGTTATCTCAAGATTTGTTATTGAGTATTTCCAGTACTCATTACATTATCACGCATGCGTAAAACTTGTGAGACTTGTAATTACGTTCTGCTGAAATGTAAGGTAATATCACGCCTTAACGTTGACGTATACTTCCTAACCTGCAGATACTGTTGCTGACCTATGTTAATGTGGTATAAACATTACAGTTTTCATAACTAATTTCTTCTCCTATCGGGGAAGATGATCGTAACCAGAAAAAGAAACTCGTTCTTCACGCGAGGAGACGTGACTGGACTGCCCCTGGCGGCGTTAACATGAACTGCACTGTGGAGACTGAGGGTGTGAGGTCCGGGTCTCTGCTGGTGACCTGGGTAAACCTGGAAAGGACTTGCCATGTCAGACTGGTACTCGTATGACCTGTTCTCAGTAATGGTGAGACGCTGGTTGGGTGAGGTGCAGGATGGTGGTGTATGGTGAGTGGTGGTGAGGGTGGATGTTGGGGGTTTGTGAGGAGAGTGGTGATGGTGAGTGGTGGTGAGGGTGGATGTTGGGGGTTTGTGAGAATAGTGGTGATGGTGAGTGATGGTGAGGGTGGATATTGGGGGTTTGTGAGGAGAGTGGTGATGGTGAGTGGTGGTGAGGGTGGATGTTGGGGGTTTGTGAGAATAGTGGTGATGGTGAGTGGTGGTGAGGGTGGATGTTGGGGGTTAGTGAGAATAGTGGTGATGGTGAGTGATGGTGATGATAGTTATGTCAGGCGATCGGTGAGGGTCAGTGGAGGTGGATGATTGGTGGTGGTGGTGACGGTAATGGTGTTGACGGTGGTGGTGGTGACGATGATGTTGGTGGGGGTGGTGACGGTGTTAGTAGTGGTAGTGGTGACGGTGGTAGTGGTGACGGTGGTGGTAGTAGTGGTGGTGGTGGTGTTGACGGTGGTGGTAGTGGTGGTGACGGTGGTGGCAGTGGTGGTGACGGTGGTGGAGGTGGTGGTGGCGGTGGTGACGGTGGTGTTGGTGGTGGTAGTGGTGACGGTGTTGGTGTTGGTAGTGGTGAAGGTGGTGGTGATGGCGGCGGTGGTGGTGGTGGTGGTGGTAGCGGTGATAGTGATGGTGGTGACAGTGTTTGTGTTGGTGGTCATGGTGGTAGTGGTGTTCACGGTGGAGGTGATGGTGACAGTTGCGGTAGTGGTGGTGACAGTTGTTGTAGTGGTGGTAGTGACGATGTCTGTGGTGGTGGTGATGATGGTGATGGTGGTGGTGGTTATGGTGGTGACGACGGTGTTGACGTGGTGGTGCCACATACTGTTATAATACAACAAAGTCACAACCTGGGTCTTCGACCCATCTCCCTCATCTTCCTCGTGTCACACACACACACACACACACACACACACACACACACACACACACACACACACACACACACATAATAATGTATCAGAAAAACAAACAGAAAAACGAGACCAGGTAACTCATTGCCTTTCCGATAAAAACAAAATACAAATCACAGAAAAAACACTGTTCATGTACAGGAATTCATTCATGAAAAAGAAATAAGATCATGAAATAGATTGGCACTATGTTACCAAAAGGCAGTTTACTGCATTAGTGTGTGTGTGTGTGTGTGTGTGTGTGTGTGTGTGTGTGTGTTTGTGATTACTATTTCTGTGTTACAGGGACAAATTTTTACGCTCATGTTGCCACGTACCATAACCTTGTATGTACCATATCCTTATTCCCATGTATATATATACACAAACACACCCCAGCCTAATCCGGGTACTTATTTATCAACCAGCCCTGAAAGGAAGATGAACATCTGGGTTTGGAGTTAGCTAACTACAGCGCACAGGATTCGAACTGATGTGAGCATAACCTCGAGTAGACCTGCGCTGACTAATGGTCAGCAATGATAATCGATACTCCATGAAAGCACGTGTGTAGGGGGGGGGGGGGCGGACCTTTATTAAAATATAGAGAGGTTAATGAAGGGGGAAAAAAGAGACAAGGTAAAGCATTCACGAATTTCGGAGAAAACGAAAAACCTTTTTTTTCAAAGTTGTGCCAGGTCATGGTTATTGGGAAAGACATGAGAAGGTAGAAAGTTCCCAAGCTTCGACATGTAGGGAAAGAGTTATCAAAAAGGCCCAATCTTGAGTTACCAGTGGCCACACAGTAGTCATGTGACGCAGCAGCTTGTCGAGTATTGCGTGGTCTCGCTTGCGGTGTGGGCACACAAGCAGCCAGCTCTTGGGAGCAAAAACCAAAGTAATACCTACAGAAGAGGGAAAGTGAACCAACACTGCGGCGTATGGGTCAAGTATGGTAATTAGCCTGGGACAGTGTATAAGGCGGACAGCTTTTGATTCATCTCTGTCAAGTAAGGATGCAGAGCGAGAACCACCCCAGAAGTGAGAGCATTACTACATACAAGGGCGAATTAATCCTTTGCATAAACGGAGTAACCGTTCGAAAGGAAAGAAATTTCGACCTTTAAACAGGATATCCAGTTTCTTAGGGGCAGCCTTAGCTATTTCCGTAATATGGGGTTTCCAAGAAAGAGTGGATCTTACAGTAATATCAAGTATGTTCAGTGAGTCAAGAGGAAGATTTACAAAACCGTCGAAGGAAAGTGGAAAGTTGTGAGGAATTTTCGACAGAGACGGGGGAAAAAATGGGACTCGTCGGCAATACACTTAACCAAGTTTCGCCGACCACATCGAGTTATTCCATCCAATTCTAAGTTTATTGAGGTAATTGTGACGAGACGAAACGCAGATTGAGGAAGAGAAGAGAGCAGAATTGAAGGATGTGAATGAATGCAGTGTTGAGTCTTCCACTATCGAAGAACTTAACATTCTGCATGTTGTCCTCATTAACCACGTCTTCATTCCTTTCATCCCTTTCATTCACCACTCTGATACAGTAACAGTACCTTTTTAGACCATTTCTTTAACAAATTTCTTCATTAATTTCATGTTGTGTCCTCTGGATGCCCTATCACAACATCTCTCGAAGAACTACACACTCTTTACGTCATCAATCTGTTATAACAACTTAAAGGTTGTGGTTAAGTCACCTATCACTTTTCTTTCTTCCTTGGTAAGCATATTCAAGGCCTCTAGCCTTTCCCTGTAACTATGCTATCATAATTCCGTACCTGTGTGTGTGTGTGTGTGTGTGTGTGTGTGTGTGCGTGTGTGTGTGTGTGTGTGTGTTACGGGAAGACAGGTTTGCACTCGTGAAAGACCTGCTGGGGAATGTGTTCGTATTACGACGGGAACGTCTTCTAATGGAGTAGGGCGGAGTGACGGTGGTAAGGAGTGACAGGTGTCGGGAGTGACATGTTCGTGTGTTGAGTGAGAGAGTGGCAGCCTGGCCTGGCCTGGCCTGGCTTGGGCAGGCCAATGGGACGGTCTTTGTAGGTGAGATGGCCAGGCCATCTCTTGGGCCATGAAAGGCCATGGCCCATGGGCTAAAGTACAAACGTATGTTGGGCTTTAGCTGGATAAGAGCAAGAGGAAGGGCGTACACTGTACGCAGGGTTAAGAGGGAGGTAGGTAGGGAGGGAGGGAGGGAGGGAGGGAGGGAGGGAGGGAGAAGGAGGAGGAGGAGGAGGAGGAGGAAGGAAAAGACAATGCAGGTAGCGGAGGAGGAGAGGGGAAATAACATGTGAGGGAGAGGGATATGCAAAGGCGTAAAGGAAAAACAGAGAGGACAAGGAGCAACAATAGGATGATAAGGAGGAGGAAAAAGAGGAAGGACAGCAGGAGGAATGGCGGGTGGATGAAGAGAGTGACAACAACAATGATGAAACCCTGGGTAGGACGAGGAAGATGAAGAGAAATTAATAATTACCACAGGTCAGCGGAGGAGAGCACCCCTCAAACAGCCTCCCAGCTGAGGCTGACGACGACGAGGAGGAGAAAAGGGACTCGGGAAGACTAAAATGAAGAAGAGGAAGAATAAAGAGGTGGTGGTGGGAACGATGTGAGGCCACCATAACCAGTAATCAGCACCAGAAATTAGAATTTATCACCCCTCGACAAGTTTATACCCCAGTAATTGCGTAGATGGATGTTTGCGTCTGGCGTCAGTCGGACTCTTGATGCTTAACTGTATTCGGTTCTGGCTTTAATTACCGAAAGCTTTCGGATGATAACTGGTCATTAGCATTAAGGGTCTGCCCCATTTTTTGTTTGCATTTGCATATCTGGGGCTTCGCTCCTGAATATTACCCATGACAAATGAAATTAACTGACTCTGCGTGTTTCGTAGCTCTCTGAACACTCCATCTTGTGTGAGGGTTTGAGATTGGATCCTGATGTCGAATGATTAAGTTTGTGAGTGTTTAGTGAACAAAGTACGAAGGATGGAGCTTACGTGTTGCGTTATAATCCTACGACTGCTCGCTCCCTACAGCCTTACGTGGGTACTACGGGCCGCCGGTAAATGAGGTAATTTTACGAATGGTAGAAAATTGTTAAAACGAAGCGAAGTGTTGGTGTAATCCACCGATGGTGCAGACAGTGACGGATAAAGGACGGGCTCTGGTGAAGGTGAGGGACTAGAAGAAACTTGGTGAAGCCTGGTTCACCGTGAGGTAAATCAGTCTTACTTGTGGTATAGAAGAAAAGTTCAGCCTTGTCCAGACAACTTTCGTAAGGTTTCATAATGGAACAAATTGGTTACACTTCCAGGACCAAAGGTCACTCAGGAGGAAAAGTTTACATTAGGCAGGAAAGTTAGGTTTGGGAAGAGAAATTATCTGGAGAATAGAAACTTTCGTGGGGTGAAAAATTCTTCCCAGATTTGTAATGATGTGAGACAAAGGAATCTTAATAACAACAGACTGATGGATCTTTTCGCGGCTGTGTGTGAGTATGGAGGGGGCCAGAAATATGAACCATTTTTTTTTTTTCGACAATTTCCTGTGATACAAAAATTAAACGCATGATAGCGTCCCTCAACGCAAGCGTCAACAAGTTCTGTGTGTGATAGGATTACTTTGTATTCTTCGATCATCAGACGCACAGGCAGGCAGACAAACACACTAACACATTATGTGAACAGATGAGGAGAATAAGACCGACTTGACACATGTGACTCACGTTAGGTGAGACACTCAATACAATGCTTACCGTGTGATTTGTACTGATACTAACCAATCGATATACGCTGGTAAACTTGATCGGAAAGATGTCAAAATTTCGAAATCTGAGTCTTACTCTTATTGCTGTAGTTAAGACTAAGGCTGAGTATCCCAAACTGAGACATCGAGAACATAGTATACGTATTCTTTGTGACTCATGAGTAACGACTTCGATAGGCAATCCAACTGATGAATCCCACAGCACTGACGTAAACGTAAGACCAGAGAACGATCCGTCAAAAGACAAGGGACCATCCTTGCCACAGACCTGGTCAACCTGATAATAGGTATACGGAAATGGAGAACTTAAATTGACCACAGTTATTCCTGGTCGACAATAATTGATTGCAAGATGTTCAGTAGAAAGGTCAGGTCTGAGTCTGCCAGCGTAGAGCGCAACATTAGCCAGTTTTCTACCTGGCACACGAACTCGCCTCACTCTCGGCTTTGCAAAGAAGCTGGGAGCTCTTCTCTCACCTTAAGGAGTGACACCTCCTACCGAATTCCTCCCGCCGACTCTCACCATTTCCACGCCCCCTGCCTCAGGACCTGCTGTAACCTCCACAGGGGCCTCACCTGCTCCAGCCCGATATGGTATATAATTAAGGGCCTCTCGGTGGAGTTGCCGTGGGGCACCATTACAGGCATGTGGGGTAGTTGTCCGAGATAACGTACTGTGTTGACGTGAATAACTTCATCTACCATCACCAGGACCCACGTCACCAGTAAACCATACCTTTCGTATTCTTTTGGCGGGAAGTGAAAAAAAAAGGTTCTTATAGAGTTATTCGTTACAAATCCATCTATATGTGGCAATCCTGTCGACGAAAATGAACGGTCCATTTGAAATATCGATGCAGGAAAATCACAATCTTAAGTTACTAAACTTTTATAAGCCTGAATGGTTACTGTGATTCTTTGCTGCTGTGGACCTTCGTGATTTGCCTAATTTGCTGCTTGCCTCATTATAACAATATATGTTGATCTGTATACAAAGTGTGTGTTTGTATAATGAATACATACGGCCCTCATCCTAGCTCTGAAACTTGCTCATGTGTTACGATCGCCATATGCAAACTTAACCCATCCTGTGACGTGAGTGTACGTACTAAATACACGAAGCCCTCAACCTACCCCTGCAACTTGGCTCTTATATCACTCTACTTTCCATATATGTAGGTGCTGACCCAAGCCGTAACGTGTACACGTCTGTATGACGAATACATGGGGCAGCTCAGACAATCTCAGTAACTAAACTCATACATAATTGTCCTGCACTGTATATGTATCTGTGTAGTGAACGCACAAGACCCTCAGTCAGCCTCTGCAATATGCCTTTTGACGACCCATGTTCGTCTAAAGCTCTACACTGAAGTTTAATGAGTGTCTGTACTTTCCTCCCCTCAGGTCAAGAGGCTTATAACGTGATTCAGCTAATCAACAATGTGGGCCCATCTGTGTCTCACTGTCCTAGGGGGTCTGTGTTTCTCACCAACTATGGACAAGAGGGGTCGTTTCTCACGACCCTTGACCGCTGTGCACCAGCCTCTCTCGCTCAAGATTGAGATATCTGGTCAGACAATAGTACCCCTTTTTCTATCTAGCAATCTTGGGGCCTCGCGTCCATTGTCCCGGATGAGGCAGTTGGGTTATATACATGAGGAAGGAATAACATTAAAGGGTGAGATCCTTCTTCCCCCCCGCGCTGACGGCCGCTGCCTCTAATCTTAAAGTCTAATTCTAAAGGTGGCACATATTCTGAGGCAGCCTGGAATTCCAGTCGTGGGAGGGTTGCATTTAAAACAGTATTTCTTAGGGTCAGGATATTCCAGTTACGACTGAGCAAAAAGTTTGAATGAAAAATTATGATATATATATATATATATATATATATATATATATATATATATATATATATATATATATATATATATAAATATATATATATATGTATGTATATATATGCTTTTTTACTGTTGTTATGTTGCTTTATCGCTGTCTCCCGCGTTACCTAGGTAGCGCAAGGAAACAGACAAAAGAATGGCCCAACCCACCCATATACACGTGTATATACATACACGTCCACACACGCAAATATACATACCTATACATCTCAACGTATACATATATATACACACAGACATACACATATATACACATGTACATAATTCATACTGTCTGCCTTTATCAATTCCCATCGCCACCTCGCCACACATGTAATAACAACCCCCTCCCCCCTCATGTGTGCGAGGTAGCGCTAGGAAAAGACAACAAAGGCCACATTCGTTCACACTCAGTCTCTAGCTGTCATGTAATAATGCACCGAAACCACAGCTCCCTTTCCACATCCAGGCCCCACAGAACTTTCCATGGTTTACCCCAAACGCTTCACATGCCGTGGTTCAATCCATTGACAGCACGTCGGCCCCGGTATACCACATCGTTCCATTTATTCTATTCCTTGCACGTCTTTCACCCTCCTGCATGTTCAGGCCCCGATCACTCAAAATCATTTTCACTCCATCTTTCCACCTCCAATTTGGTCTCCCACTTCTCCTCGTTCCCTCCACCTCTGGCACATATATCCTCTTGGTCAGTCTTTCTTCACTCATTCTCTCCATGTTACCAAACCATTTCAAAACACCCTCTTCTGCTCTCTCAACCACACCCTTTTTATTACCACACATCTCTCTTACCCTATTATTACTTACTCGATATATATATATATATAAATATATATATATATATATATATATATATATATATATATATATATATATATATATATATATATATATATATATATATTTATATTGCTTTGTCGCGGTCTCCCGCGTTTGCGAGGTAGCGCAAGGAAACAGACGAAAGAAATGGCCCAACCCACCCCCATACACAATGTATATACATACACTTCCACACACGCAAATATACATACCTATACATCTCAATGTACACATATATATACACACACAGACACATACATATATACCCATGCACACAATTCACACTGTCTGCCTTTATTCATTCCCATCGCCACCTCGCCACACATGGAATACCATCCCCCTCCCCCCTCATGTGTGCGAGGTAGCACTAGGAAAGGACAACAAAGGCCCCATTCGTTCACACTCAGTCTCTAGCTGTCATGCAATAATGCCCGAAACCACAGCTCCCTTTCCACATCCAGGCCCCACACAACTTTCCATGGTTTACCCCAGACGCTTCACATGCCCTGATTCAATCCACTGACAGCACGTCAACCCCGGTATACCACATCGATCCAATTCACTCTATTCCTTGCCCTCCTTTCACCCTCCTGCATGTTCAGGCCCCGATCACACAAAATCTTTTTCACTCCATCTTTCCACCTCCAATTTGGTCTCCCACTTCTCCTCGTTCCCTTCACCTCCGACACATATATCCTCTTGGTCAATCTTTCCTCACTCATTCTCTCCATGTGCCCAAACCATTTCAAAACACCCTCTTCTGCTCTCTCAACCACGCTCTTTTTATTTCCACACATCTCTCTCACCCTTACATTACTTACTCGATCAAACCACCTCACACCACACATTGTCCTCAAACATCTCATTTCCAGCACATCCACCCTCCTGCGCACAACTCTATCCATAGCCCACGCCTCGCAACCATACAACATTGTTGGAACCACTATTCCTTCAAACATACCCATTTTTGCTTTCCGAGATAATGTTCTCGACTTCCACACATTCTTCAAGGCTCCCAGGATTTTCGCCCCCTCCCCCACCCTATGATTCACTTCCGCTTCCATGGTTCCATCCGCTGCCGGATCCACTCCCAGATATCTAAAACACTTCACTTCCTCCAGTTTTTCTCCATTCAAACTTACCTCCCAATTGACTTGACCCTCAACCCTACTGTACCTAATAACCTTGCTCTTATTCACATTTACTCTTAACTTTCTTCTTTCACACACTTTACCAAACTCAGTCACCAGCTTCTGCAGTTTCTCACATGAATCAGCCACCAGCGCTGTATCATCAGCGAACAACAACTGACTCACTTCCCAAGCTCTCTCATCTCCAACAGACTTCATACTTGCCCATCTTTCCAAAACTCTTGCATTCACCTCCCTAACAACCCCATCCATAAACAAATTAAACAACCATGGAGACATCACACACCCCTGCCGCAAACCTACATTCACTGAGAACCAATCAGTTTCCTCTCTTCCTACACGTACACATGCCTTACATCCTCGATAAAAACTTTTCACTGCTTGTAACAACTTGCCTCCCACACCATATATTCTTAATACCTTCCACAGAGCATCTCTATCAACTCTATCATATGCCTTCTCCAGATCCATAAATGCTACATACAAATCCATTTGCTTTTCTAAGTATTTCTGACATACATTCTTCAAAGCAAACACCTGATCCACACATCCTCTACCACTTCTGAAACCACACTGCTCTTCCCCAATCTGATGCTCTGTACATATATATATATATATATATATATATATATATATATATATATATATATATATATACATATATATATATATATATATATATATATATATATATATATATTTTTTTTTTTTTTTTTTTTTTATACTTTGTCGCTGTCTCCCGCGTTTGGAAGTCGAGAACATTATCTCGGAAAGCAAACATGGGTATGTTTGAAGGAATAGTGGTTCCAACAATGTTGTATGGTTGCGAGGCGTGGGCTATGGATAGAGTTGTGCGCAGGAGGATGGATGTGCTGGAAATGAGATGTTTGAGGACAATGTGTGGTGTGAGGTGGTTTGATCGAGTAAGTAACGTAAGGATAAGAGAGATGTGTGGAAATAAAAAGAGCGTGGTTGAGAGAGCAGAAGAGGGTGTTTTGAAATGGTTTGGGCACATGGAGAGAATGAGTGAGGAAAAATTGACCAAGAGGATATATGTGTCGGAGGTGGAGGGAACGAGAAGTGGGAGACCAAATTGGAGGTGGAAAGATGGAGTGAAAAAGATTTTGTGTGATCGGGGCCTGAACATGCAGGAGGGTGAAAGGAGGGCAAGGAATAGAGTGAATTAGATCGATTTGGTATACCGGGGTTGACGTGCAGTCAGTGGGTTGAATCA
Source organism: Panulirus ornatus (assembly GCF_036320965.1). Lineage (NCBI taxonomy): Eukaryota > Metazoa > Arthropoda > Malacostraca > Decapoda > Palinuridae > Panulirus > Panulirus ornatus. Next base: position 46,001,813 of record NC_092226.1, read on the forward strand.
GGGCATGTGAAGCGTCTGGGGTAAACCATGGAAAGCTGTGTAGGTATGTATATTTGCGTGTGTGGACGTATGTATATACATGTGTATGGGGGTGGGTTGGGCCATTTCTTTCGTCTGTTTCCTTGCGCTACCTCGCAAACGCGGGAGACAGCGACAAAGTATAAAAAAAAAAAAAAAAAAAAAAAAAAAATATATATATATATATATATATATATATATATATATATATATATATATATATATATATATATATATATATATTCCTATGAGTCCACGGGGGAAAATGAAACGCGATAAGTTCCCAAGTGCACTTTCGTGTAATAATCACATCATCAGAGAGAAATATAAGTCAGTTGATATTCTTCACGTGTCGTAGAAGGCGACTAAAGGGGACGGGAGCGGGGGCCCAGAAACCCTCCTCTACTTGTATTTTAACTTTCTAAAAGGGGAAACAGAAGAAGGAGTCACTTGGGGAGTGCTCATCCTCCTCGAAGGCTCAGACTGGGGTGTCGAAATGTGTGTGGATATAACCAAGATGAGAAAAAAGGAGAGATAGGTAGTATGTTTGAGGAAAGGAACCTGGATGTTTTGGCTCTAAGTGAAACGAAGCTCAAGGGTAAAGGGGAAGAGTGGTTTGGGAATGTCTTGGAAGTAAAGTCAGGGGTTAGTGAGAGGACAAGAGCAAGGGAAGGAGTAGCAGTACTCCTGAAACAGGAGTTGTGGGAGTATGTGATAGAGTGTAAGAAAGTAAATTCTAGATTGATATGGGTAAAACTGAAAGTTGATGGAGAGAGATGGGTGATTATTGGTGCATATGCACCTGGGCATGAGAAGAAAGATCATGAGAGGCAAGTGTTTTGGGAGCAGCTGAATGAGTGTGTTAATGGTTTTGATGCACAAGACCGGGTTATAGTGATGGGGGACTTGAATGCAAAGGTGAGTAATGTGGCAGTTGAGGTAATAATTGGTATACATGGGGTGTGCAGTGTTGTAAATGGAAATGGTGAAGAGCTTGTAGATTTGTGTGCTGAAAAAGGACTGGTGATTGGGAATACCTGGTTTAAAAAGCGAGATATACATAAGTATACGTATGTAAGTAGGAGAGATGGCCAGAGAGCGTTATTGGATTACGTGTTAATTGATAGGCGCGCGAAAGAGAGACTTTTGGATGTTAATGTGCTGAGAGGTGCAACTGGAGGGATGTCTGATCATTATCTTGTGGAGGCGAAGGTGAAGATTTGTATGGGTTTTCAGATAAGAAGAGAGAATGTTGAGGTGAAGAGAGTGGTGAGAGGAAGTGAGCTTGGGAAGGAGACTTGTGTGAGGAAGTACCAGGATAGACTGAGTACAGAATGGAAAAAGTTGAGAACAAAGGAGGTAAGGGGAGTGGGGGAGGAATGGGATGTATTTAGGGAAGCAGTGATGGCTTGCGCAAAAGACGCTTCTGGCATGAGAAGCGTGGGAGGTGGATTGATTAGAAAGGGTAGTGAGTGGTGGGATAAAGAAGTAAGATTATTAGTGAAAGAGAAGAGAGAGGCATTTGGACGATTTTTGCAGGGGAAAAAGATGCAAATGAGTGGGAGATGTATAAAAGAAAGAGGCAGGAGGTCAAGAGAAAGGTGCAAGAGGTGAAAAAGAGGGCAAATGAGAGTTGGGGTGAGAGGGTATCATTATATTTTAGGGAGAAGAAAAAGATGTTTTGGAAGGAGGTAAACAAAGTGCGTAAGACAAAGGAGCAAATGGGGAGGTGATAACAAGTAGTGGTGATGTGAGAAAGAGATGGAGTGAGTATTTTGAATGTTTGTTGAATGTGTTTGATGATAGAGTGGCAGATATAGGGTGTTTTGATCGAGGTGGTGTGCAAAGTGAGAGCGTTAGGGAAAATGATTTGGTAAATAGAGAAGAGGTAGTAAAAGCTTTGCGGAAGATGAAAGCCGGCAAGGCAGCAGGTTTGGATGGTATTGCAGTGGAATTTACTAAAAAAGGGGATGACTGTATTGTTGATTGGTTGGTAAGGTTATTTAATGTATGCATGATTCATGGTGAGGTGCCTGAGGATTGGCGGAATGCTTGCATAGTGCCATTAAACAAAGGCAAAGGGGATAAGAGTGAGTGCTCAAATTACAGAGATATAAGTTTGTTGAGTATTCCTGGTAAATCATATGGGAGGGTATTGATTGAGAGGGTGAAGGCATGTACAGAGCATCATATTGGGGAAGAGCAGTGTGGTTTCAGAAGTGGTAGAGGATGTGTGGATCAGGTGTTTGCTTTGAAGAATGTATGTGAGAAATACTTAGAAAAGCAAATGGATTTGTATGTAGCATTTATGGATCTGGAGAAGGCATATGATAGAGTTGATAGAGATGCTCTGTGGAAGGTATTAAGAATATATGGTGTGGGAGGCAAGTTGTTAGAAGCATTGAAAAGTTTTTATCGAAGATGTAAGGCATGTGTTCGTGTAGGAAGAGAGGAAAGTGATTGGTTCTCAGTGAATGTAAGTTTGCGGCAGGAGTGTGTGATGTCTCCATGGTTGTTTAACTTGTTTATGGATGGGGTTGTTAGGAAGGTGAATGCAAGAGTTTTGGAAAGAGGGGCAAGTATGGAATCTGTTGTGAATGAGAGAGCTTGGGAAGTGAGTCAGTTGTTGTTCGCTGATGATACAGCGCTGGTGGCTGATTCATGTGAGAAACTGCAGAAGCTGGTGACCGAGTTTGGTAAAGTGTGTGAAAGAAGAAAGTTAAGAGTAAATGTGAATAAGAGCAAGGTTTTTAGGTACAGTAGGGTTGAGGGTCAAGTCAATTGGGAGGTAAGTTTGAATGGAGAAAAACTGGAGGAAGTAAAGTGTTTTAGATATCTGGGAGTGGATCTGGCAGCGGATGGAACCATGGAAGCGGAAGTGAATCATAGGGTGGGGGGAGGGGGCGAAAATTCTGGGATTGTTGAAGAATGTGTGGAAGTCGAGAACATTATCTCGGAAAGCAAAAATGGGCATGTTTGAAGAATAGTGGTTCCAACAATGTTGTATGGTTGCGAGGCGTGCGCTATGGATAGAGTTGTGCGCAGGAGGGTGGACGTGCTGGAAATCAGATGTTTAAGGACGATATGTGGTGTGAGGTGGTTTGATCGAGTAAGTAATGTAAGGGTAAGAGAGATGTGTGGAAATAAAGAGTGTGGTTGAGAGAGCAGAAGAGGGTGTTTTGAAATGGTTTGGTAACATGGAGAGAATGAGTGAAGAAAGACTGACCAAGAGGATATATGTGCCAGAGGTGGAGAGAACGAGGAGAAGTGGGAGACCAAATTGGAGGTGGAAAGATGGAGTGAAAACGATTTTGAGTGATCGGGGCCTGAACATGCAGGAGGGTGAAAGGCGTGCAAGGAATAGAGTGAATTGGAACGATGTGGTATACCGGGGTCGACGTGGTGTCAATGGATTGAACCAGGGCATGTGAAGCGTCTGGGGTAAACCATGGAAAGTTGTGTGGGGCCTGGATGTGGAAAGGGAGCTGTGGTTTCGGTGCATTATTACATGACAGCTAGAGACTGAGTGTGAACGAATGGGGCCTTTGTTGTCTTTTCCTAGCGCTACCTCGCACACATGAGGGGGGAGGTGGTTGTTATTCCATGTGTGGCAAGGTGGCGATGGGAATAAATAAAGGCAGACAGTATGAATTATGTACATGTGTATATATGTTTATGTCTGTGTGTGTGTATATATGTGTACATTGAGATGTATAGGTATGTATATTTGCATGTGTGGACGTGTATGTATATACATGTGTATGGGGGTGGGTTGGGCCATTCTTTCGTCTGTTTCCTTGCGCTACCTCGCTAACGCGGGAGACAGTGACAAAGCAAAACAAATAAATAAATAGATGAAATAACATATATATATATATATATATATATATATATATATATATATATATATATATATATATATATATATATATATATATATATATATATATTCATTCAATCTCGCCGCCACCCCGCCACACATGAAATGGCACCCCTCTCCCCCTGCGTGCGCGCGAGGTAGCGCTAAGGAAAAGGCAACAAAGGCCACATTCGTTCACACTCAGTCTCTAGCTGTCATTTTGCGCATGATCAAGTATATTCCTATGAGTCCACGGGGAAAATGAAACACGATAAGTTCCCAAGTGCACTTTCGTGTAATAATCACATCATCAGAATAGATACAAGAAAGAAATATAAGTCAGTTGATATACAACGAAGAGACGTAGCTAGGACGCCATTTGGTAAACAAGTAGCTGTCCAAGACAGAAAAAGAGCGTATCATAAACTAATTATGTGAACAAGAAGGAGAATTGTTTACAAATTCTATCAACAATAAAGCTATCCAATTTGTATAGACTTTCACCAATATTAAGATTACAATTCTTTGTGTATTCAAATAATAGAAGATTCAATGATATTTCTCGTGGTCTTAGAGTTAGTAACTGAGATGGCATTACACCAGTTAATACATAGTTTTTAACGTGATTAAATAAAGCATCTATAAAGTGCCATGTAGAAATTGTGATAAGTTTTCTTTTGGGCAGATTGGTAAGGATCTATCTGTTAGACTTAATCAACATAATATACAATAAGAACAGGACAAGAATCAAATGCCTTGTTTAATCACGTTGAAAACTATGATCATTGTATTGACTGGGACAATCATCTCAGTTATCAACTCAAGAACCACGAGAAATAACATTGAATCTTCCATCATTAAATACACAAAGAATTATAACCTTGATATTAGTGAAGGTCTATACAAATTGGATAGCTTTGTTGTTGATAAAATTTGAAACAATTTCCCTTCTTGTCCACATAAGTTTATGATACGCTCGTTGTCTGTCTTGGAGAGTCACTTGTTTACCAAATAGCGTCCTAGCTACGTCTTTTCGTTGTATATCAACTGACTTATATTTCTTTCTTGTATCTCCATGATGATGTGATTATTACACGAAAGTGCACTTGGGAACTTATCGTGTTTCATTTTTCCCGTGGACTCGTAGGAATATATATATATATATATATATATATATATATATATATATATATATATATATTTTTTTTTTTTTTTTTTGCCGCTGTCTCCCGCGTTTGCGAGGTAGCGCAAGGAAACAGACGAAAGAGATGGCCCAACCCACCCGCATACACATGTATATACATACGTCCACACACGCAAATATACATACCTACACAGCTTTCCATGGTTTACCACAGACGCTTAACATGCCCTGATTCAACCCACTGACAGCACGTCAACCCCGGTATACCACATCGATCCAATTCACTCTATTCCTTGCCCTCCTTTCACCCTCCTGCATGTTCAGGCCCCGATCACACAAAATCTTTTTCACTCCATCTTTCCACCTCCAATTTGGTCTCCCACTTCTCCTCGTTCCCTCCACCTCCGACACATATATCCTCTTGGTCAATCTTTCCTCACTCATTCTCTCCATGTGCCCAACCCATTTCAAAACACCCTCTTCTGCTCTCTCAACCACGTTCTTTTTATTTCCACACATCTCTCTTACCCTTACGTTACTTACTCGATCAAACCACCTCACACCACACATTGTCCTCAAACATCTCAATTCCAGCACATCCATTATCCTGGGCACAACTCTATCCATAGCCCACGCCTCGCAACCATACAACATTGTTGGAACCACTATTCCTTCAAACATACCCATTTTTGCTTTCCGAGAGAATGTTCTCGACTTCCACACATTCTTCAAGGCTCCCAGAATTTTCGCCCCCTACCCCACCCTATGATCCAATTCCGCTTCCATGGTTCCATCCGCTGCCAGATCCACCCCCAGATATCTAAAACACTTTACTTCCTCCAGTTTTTCTCCATTCAAACTTACCTCCCAATTGACTTGACCCTCAACCCTGCTGTACCTAATAACCTTGCTCTTATTCACATTTACTCTTAACTTTCTTCTTTCACACACTTTACCAAACTCAGTCACCAGCTTCTGCAGTTTCTCACATGAATCAGCCACCAGCGCTGTATCATCAGCGAACAACAACTGACTCACTTCCCAAGCTCTCTCATCTCCAACAGACTTCATACTTGCCCCTCTTTACAAAACTCTTGCATTCACCTCCCTAACAACCCCATCCATAAACAGATTAAACAACCATGGAGACATCACACACCCCTGCCGCAAACCTACATTCACTGAGAACCAATCACTTTCCTCTCTTCCTACACGTACACATGCCTTACATCCTCGATAAAAACTTTTCACTGCTTGTAACAACTTGCCTCCCACACCATATATTCTTAATACCTTCCACAGAGCATCTCTATCAACTCTATCATATGCCTTCTCCAGATCCATAAATGCTACATACAAGTCCATTTGCTTTTCTAAGTATTTCTCACATACATTCTTTAAAGCAAGCACCTGATCCACACATCCTCTACCACTTCTGAAACCACACTGCTCTTCCTCAATCTGATGCTCTGTACATGCCTTCACCCTCTCAATCAATACCCTCCCATATAATTTACCAGGAATACTCAACAAACGTATACCTCTGTAATTTGAGCACTCACTCTTATCCCCTTTGCCTTTGTACAATGGCACTATGCACGCATTCCGCCAATCCTCAGGCACCTCACCATGAGTCATACATACATTAAATAACCTTACCAACCAGTCAATAATACAGTCACCCCCTTTTTTAATAAATTCCACTGCAATACCATCCAAACCTGCTGCCTTGCCGGCTTTCATCTTCCGCAAAGCTTTTACTACCTCTTCTCTGTTTACCAAATCATTTTCCCTAACCCTCTCACTTTGCACACCACCTCGACCAAAACACCCTATATCTGCCACTCTATCATCAAACACATTCAACAAACCCTCAAAATACTCACTCCATCTCCTTCTCACATCACCACTACTTGTTATCACCTCCCCATTTGCGCCCTTCACTGAAGTTCCCATTTGCTCCCTTGTCTTACGCTCTTTATTTACCTCCTTCCAGAACATCTTTTTATTCTCCCTAAAATTTAATGATACTCTCTCACCCCAACTCTCATTTGTCCTCTTTTTCACCTCTTGCACCTTTCTCTTGACCTCCTGTCTCTTTCTTTTATACATCTCCCATATATATATATATATATATATATATATATATATGTATATATATATATATATATATATATATATATATATATATATATATATATATATAATCATACACATTCGCCTTTTCTCGTATCACCAAGGTAGCAAAAGGTAGCGTTAAGAACAGAGGACTGAGCCTAAGAGGGAAAATCCTCGCTTGGCTTCACTTTCTCCCCTATCCCTGGGGATAGGGGAGAAAGAATACTTCCCTTATATTCCCTGCGTGTCCTAAAGGCGACTAAAAGGGGAGAGAGCTGGGGGGGGGGGGCTGTAAATAATCTCCAATTTCTAATATATATATGTTCGTATTCACTTTGTTCGTATATATATTTCTTTCATACTATTCGCCATTTCCCGCGTTAGCGAGGTAGCGTTAAGACCAGAGGACTAGGCCTTAGAGGGAATATCCCCATCTGGCCCCCTTCTCTGTTTCTTGTTTTGGAAAATTAAAAAAGAAACGAGAGGGGAGGATTTCCAGCCCCCGCTCTCTTCCCTTTTAGTCGCCTTCTACGACACGCAGGGAATACGTGGAAAGTATTCTTTCTCCCCTATCCCCAGGGATATATATATATATATATATATATATATATATATATATATATATATATATATATATATATATATATATATATATAAGAGAGAAATGCTTGTACATTTTCATCTATTGGTCAGGTGAGGATATTCTCTCTAAGGTCCAGTCCTCTGTTCTTAACGCTACCTCGCTAACGCGGGAAATGGCAAATAGTATGAAAGATATATATATATATATATATATATATATATATATATATATATATATATATATATATATATATGCTGTAAGAAGTCAACCATATTCATAATATATAATCATACAACGAAACCTCTTTTTGAAACATTAAGAAATTGTATATAAAAACAATAATTACAGTCTGTAAATAAAAAGAAAGGTAAATATCATTCACTAGCCATATCATCCAAATTCCAAATGAAGCATAAAAATCTACCTCTTAAAACGGCAGTAATTCTATCTGCTAAAAGACTTGACCTACAGCTGCAGCTGTGTTGTTCCTACCCCCGGACCGCTGTTGCATCAGCAATGGTAAGATTGTATATATGTGTTTGTTTGTACAGCAGATGGAGATAATTGTTTAATATACGTGAAATGTTTCGTTAAGTAACACCAGATGCAACGCAGATCACGTAATCTTCACTACGTTACTTTCTTTTCTATGATTTGGCGGGATATGGCGGCATTTAGAACATGAAATTGTAAAACACTTTAATAAAGAATGCACAATAGTTTCATGCAAACGTATGATTGTCGCTACACTGCCCCAAGGTATGCTGTAAATATTATTTTGTCATCAGTATTTGTTAAGTGTGACAAATATCAAGAAGAAAAAATGCCTACCATATATGAGAGGTGTTGGTAAGGAGGAGACAGGTTTACTGGAAGACTCGAAGTCAGATGGAGGTGCAGAGCGAAGAACTAAGGTGGAACAAGGAGCATGTGAAACCTTAGGCAGGCGGTCCATAGTGTGTAATGAACGAAGCCAAAGCAGAGTTAAGATGTCTCCAAAAACGTGTGTTCCCACTAAGTACTAATAGTACATGGTGTTACGATATTCCAATTACATCAAAAGACCCTGGAAGAACATTTGAGGGAAAGAGTCCACCGATATATTAGGAAAATGAACAATAGTTGCAACAAGTAACGAAGCAGTGCCAAAACCTGCGTTTCAGACGCTTCGCCAGCGCTTGTTTGGTCGAGCGAGTCAGATGGACGTGAACAGCTCACCAGAACATAATATACGCATCCTGATAATTCGCTTGAGACGAAGTACAGTACTTAGAAAAATGTAATATTCCACGAATGAATCCACAGAAATAAGACTACATGGCTTCACTCATATAAGGACAGCAAATAAGATATTGAAAGGTAGACACAGTTTCATTGAGTTTCGTCTACGAATCATCAAAGATATGATTTTGTCGCCAAAAAAACATAAAAGTGCCTTAGGAGTAGAGATATTAACGGCGTGAACTTTGCTTACTGTGTACCTGTGTGATTACTATTGTGTGGTGTACGGAGAGAGTTTTACACTCGAGTTGCCCCGTCTCTTAACCTTGTATATATATATACCATGTCTTTACTCAACTGTATTAATGCACACCTACACACCCTAGCCTGATCTATCGACCTGGCTCTAGGGTAGGCTTAACAGCTGGGTGGACTGTGGACCTGCTGCCACGACCAGGATTCGAACCTATGAGGGTTTGATCCCAGGCGGCCCCATGCATGCGTGACGGTTGGTAACGCTAACCGCTACACATCGGAGGTCCTTCTTTCTGTCCACTGATGATGGTACGGCCTTACCAAAGGTGACATCAGGCGAAGTGCAGTTAAATCTAAAACTATTGGCATCAACACATATTTCTAGACACGTATTCTATTTTCTTAGAAATGTAAGCTACTTCCACACGTAGAGAAAATGACTTCTGTCCTCTTGAGATTATTGTTTGGTTAGGTCAGATGTTGTTACAATGATTTAATTTCCCTTTAAGTTAATTTACCCGCGAAAAACTCATCGCCGATCACAGCCCATAACTTTCCCTCATCACCCTCCATATCTAGTCCCCGCCCGCCACCACCCACAACCATCCACCACCCACCCACCATCCGCTTCCTCTGCAGGCCTGTGTGAGGGGGAACGTTTCCTGTCAACCAGCCGCTCAACCAGCCGCTGCCCAGCCAGTGTTTATTCAGGGAGGGGATAATAGTGTACAGTATGACTCAGGCTCTATACTGTCTCCATTAGACTTGATCTGCCGCCGCCCGCCTTCACTTCTGTGGTCACAGAGGTCAGAGGTACGGCGTCATGAGTGGCGGTGGTGGTGGTGTGTGGTATCGTGTGTGGAGGTAGTGTATGGTGTTATGACTGGCGGTGCGTTGCGTCAGGAGTGGTGTTGGTATGTAGTATCATGAGTGGTGTTAATATGTGGTGTCATGAGGGGTGGTGGTGGTGTGTGGCATCGTGTGTGGAGGTAGTGTGTGGTGTTATGATTGGCGGTGCGTTGCGTCAGCAGTGGTGGTGGTATGTAGTATCATGAGTGGTGTTAATATGTGGTGTCATGAGTTTTGGCAGTATGTGGTGTTATAAGTGGTGGCAGTGTGTAGCGATATGAGTGGTGATGGTGTAAGGCGTCATGAGTGGTACTGGTGGTGTGTGGTGTTATGAGCGGTGGTGACATGTGGCGTCATGATTGGTGGTGCTGTGTGGTGTCATGATTGGTGGTGGTATGTGGAGTCGTGAGTGGTGGTGGTGAATGGCGTCATGAGTGGTGGCAGTGTGTGGCGATATGATTGGTGATGGTGTAAGGCGTCATGAGTGTTGGTGGTGTGAGACGTCATGAGTGGTGGTGGTGTGTGGTCTCATGAGTGATGGTGGTATGCAGAATCGTGAGTGGTGGTGGTGTGTGGCGTCATGAGTAATGGAGGTGTGAGGCGTCATGAGTGATGGTGGTGTGCGGTGTAATGAGTGGTGGTGATATGTGGAGTCATGAGTGGTGGTGGTGGTGTGGCGTTATGAGTGATGCTAGTGTGTGGTCTCATGAGAGATGGTGGTGTGTGGCGTCATGAGTGGTGGTAGTCTGTGGTCTCATGAGTGGTGGTGGTATGTGGAGTCAAGACTGGTGGTGGTTTGTGGCGTCATGAGTGGTGGTGGTATGTGGAGTCAAGACTGGTGGTGGTTTGTGGCGTCATGAGTGGTAGTGGTGTGCGGCGTCATGAGTGGTGGGGGTGTAAGGCATCATGAATGGCGGTGGTGTGTGCCGTCATGAACGGTGCTGGTGTGTGGTGTTATGACTGGTGGTGGTATGTGGAGACGGGAGTGGTGGTGGTATGTGGAGTCATGAATGGTGGTGGTGGTGGTGGTGGTGGCGGTATGGTGAGTGCCGTGATGAGTGGTGCTGGTGTGTGGCGTCAGGAGTGGTGCTAATGTGTGTGGTCTCATGAATGATGGTGGTGTGTGGCGTCATGAGTGATGGTGGTGTGTGTTGTCATGAGTTGCAGGGTTATATGGTGTCATGAGTTGTAGTGTTGTGTGGTGCCTGGAGTGGTGGTAGTGTGCGGTGTCGTAATGGGTGGTGATGTATGGTGGTTTGCTGCGTCACGATTAATGGTGGTGTGTGGTGTCATTAGTGGTGCTGGTGTGAGGTATCATGAGTGATGTTGGTGTGTGGTTCAATGAGTGATGTTGATGTGTCGCTTCGTGAGTGTTGGTGGAGTCATAAGTGGTGGTGGTGTATACAGTCTACAGTGATGATGGTGTGTAGCGTCATAAGTGATGGTGGTGTGAGGATTAATGAGTTGTGTGTTGTGGTATAACGAGTGATGACGATATGTGGCGTTGTGATTGATGGTAGTGTATGGTGTCATGAGTGATGGTGGTGTGTGGTGTCATGAGCTGCAGGGTTATATGGTGTCCAGAGTTGCAGTGTTGTGTGGTGTCTTGAGTGGTGGAAGTGTGTGGTGTCGTGATTGGCGGTGATGTGTGGTGGTTTGCTGCGTCGTGAGTAATGGTGGTGTGTGGTGTCATGAGTGTTGCTGGTGTGAGGTGTCATAAGTGATGTTGGTGTGTGGTTCAATGAGTGATGCTGGTGGTGTGTTATTGTCATGAGTGATGGTGATGTTTGGCATCATGAGTGATGGTAGTGCATGATGTCATGAGTGTTGGTGGAGTACAGCGTCATAAGTGGTGGTGGTGTGTATAGTCAAAAGTGATGGTGGTGTGTAGCATCATAAGTGATACTAGTGTAAGGATTAATGAGATGTGTTTTGAGACATTATGAGTAATGATGATATGGGGCTCCATGAGTGATGGTAGTGTGTGGTCATGAGTGATGGTAGTGCGTGGTGTCATGAGTGGTGATGGTATGTAGTGTTAAGAGTGATGGTGGTGTGTGGTGTCTTGAGTGAGAGTGTTGTGTGGTAACTTGAGTGATGGTGGTGTGTGGCGTCATAAGTAATGGTGTTGTGTGTCGTCATGGGTGATGGCTCTGTGTGGCGTCACGAGTGATGGTGGTGTGTGGGGTTATGAGTGGTGGTGCCGTGTGGCGTCATGAGTGATGGCTGTGTGTGTCGTTATGAGTAATGGTAGTGTGTGGTGTTTTGAGAGATGGTGGTGTGTGGTGTTGTAAGCGGAAGGGGGAGTGTAGCGTTAAGAGTGATGGTGGTGTGTAGTGTCATGAGTGGTGTGTGGCGTCATGAGTGATGGCGGTGCGTGGATTCATGAGTGGTGGTAGTATGTGTCGTCATGAACGACACTGGTTTGCGGTGTCATGAGTGATGGTTGTGCGTTGCATCATGAGTGTTGGTGGAAGTTTGGGGGGGTCATGAGTGGTGGTGGTGTGTAGCGACACGAGCGATGGTGGTGTGCAGCGTCACGAGTAATGGTGGTGTGCATCGTCATGAGAGGTGGTGCTGTGTGGCGTCATGAGTGGTGGTGGTGAGTGGCGTCGTTAGTGGTGTGGGTGTGTGTCGTCATGGGTGATGGAGATGTTTGGCGTCATGACTGATGGTGGTGTGTGGCATTTTGAGTGTTGGTGGTGTGTAGCGTCATGCGATATAATCATATGTTATGTCATGAGTGGAGATGGTGTGTGGCGTCATGAATGGAGGTGGTGTCTAGCGTTAAGAGTGATGGTGGTGTTTAGCGTCATATGAGATGGTGGTGTGAAGGTTAATGAGTTGTGGTTTGTGGCGTAATAAGTGATGATGGTGTTTGATGTTATGAATGGTGATGATGTGCAGGGTAATGAGTCATCATGGTACGTGGATTAATGAGTGATGTTGATGTATCGCGTCATGAGTGATTGTGGTGTGTAGCGTCATGACAGATGGAGGTGTGTGGCGTCATGAGTGATGGTGGTGTGTGGCGTTATGAGTGATGATGATGTGTGGTGTCATGAGTGGTGGTGGAGTGTAACGTTAAAAGTGAAGGTCGTGTGTGCTGTCATGAGTGATGGTGGTTTGTGGATTAATGAGCGATGCTGTTTGGCGTCATGAGAGGTGGTGATGTGCATCTTCATGAGTGATGGTGGTGTGTTGTGTCATAAGTGAAAATGATGCGTGACTTCATGAGTGATGATTGTGTGTGACGTCAGGGGTGGTGAAAGTCTGCAGCGTCATGAGTGGTAGTGATGTGGTGTCATGAGTGGTGATGGTGGTATATTGTATAATGAGTTGTGATGGTGGTGTGTGGCAACATCAGTTGTGGTGTTGGTGTGTGACATCATGAGTGGTGATAGTCTGCAGCATCATGAGTGGTGGTGAGGTGATGTCATGAGTAGTGATGGTGCTGTATTATGAGTTGTGATGGTGTGTGGCATCATCATTTGTGGTGTTGATGGTGCGTGACGTCATGGGTAGTGATAATCTACAGCGTCATGAGTGGTGATGGTGGTGCATTGTACTATGAGTTGTGGTGGTGGTGTGTGGCATCATCATTTGTGGTGTTGGTGGTTTGTGACGTCAAGGAATGTGATAGTCTGCAGTGTCATGAATGGTGGTGATGTGGTGTCATGAGTGGTGATAGTGATGGTGGCGTGTGGCATCATCAGTTGTGGTGCTGGTGGTGGTGTGGTATCGTGAGTGGTGATGGTGGTGGTGTGTAGCCTCAAGGTGTTGATGGTGTGCGTCATCTTTAATAGTGTTGGTAGTGAGTTTCGTCATGAATCGTCCTGGTGTGTGGCGGCATGATTGGTGGTGGTGTGTGGATTAAAGAGTGGTTGTGTTTGGCGTCATGAGTGGTGGTGCTGCGCATCTTCATAAGTGGTGGTGTTGTGTTGTGTCACGAGTGAAGGTGATGTGTGTCGACATGAGTGACTGTGGTGTGTGGCGTCATGAGTGATGGTGGTGTGTGGCGTCATGAGTGGTGTTAGTGTGGCGTCATGGGTGGTGGTGGTGTCTGACGTCATGAGTGGTGTAGGTGTGTGGCGTCATGAGTGATAGTGTGTAGCGTCATGAGTGGTGATGGTATGTGGCGTCATGAATGGTGGTGTTGTTAGGCGTCACGTGTAGAGTTGGTGTGTGGCGTCATATGCAACGGTGTGCATCGTCATGAGAGATGGTGGTGTGTGACATCACGGGTGGTTACAGTTTGCAGCGTCGTGAGTGGTAGTGATGTAATGTCATGAGTGGTGACAGTGTTGTATTGTATTATGAGTTGTAATGGTGGTGTGTGTCATCATCAATTGTGGTATTGGTGGTGTGCGACGTCATGGGTGGCGATAGTCTGCAGAGTCATGAGTGGTGGTGGAATCATCAGTTGTGGTGTTGGTGGTGTGTGGTGTCTTGAGTGGTGGTGTGTAGCCTCAAGGTGTTGATTGTGTGTGGCATCATAAGTGGTGTTGGTAGGGTATTTCGTCATGAATGATCCTGATGTGTGGCGTCATGAGTGATGGTGATGTGTGGATTAACATATGGTGGTGTTTAATGCATGAGTGGTGGTGGTGTGCACCTTCATGAGAGATGGTGGTGTGTTGTGTTACGAGTGAAGGTGATGTGTGGCGTCATGAGTGGCTGTGGTGAGAAGCGTCATGAGTGATGGTGGTGTTTCGCGTTATGAGTGGTGGTTCTCTGTGACGTCATGAATGATGGTGGTTTGTAGCGTCATGTGTCGTGGTGCTGAGTGGCGTCATGACTAGTGGTGGTTGTGTGGCGTCATGAGTGGTGGTGGCGCGTGGCGTCATAAGTGATGGTGGTGTGTGGCGTCATGAGTGATGGTGGTATGTGGCGTCATATGTGGTGGTGGTGTGTGGCGCCATGAGTGGTGCTGGTGTGTAGCGTTAAAAGTGAAGGTCGTGTGTGCTGTCATGTGTGATGGGGGTTTGTGGGTTAATGTATAGTGCTGTTTGGCGTCATAAGTGATGGTGATGTGCATCTTCATGAGTGATGGTGGTATGTTGTGTCATGAGTGAAGATGATGCGTGGCGTCATGAGTGATTGTGGAGGGTGGCGTCATGAGTGATGATCATGTGTAACGTCATGGATGGTGAAAGTCTGTAGCGTTATGAGTGGAGGAGATGTGGTGTCATGAGTGGTGATGGTGGTATATTGTATTATAAGTTGTGATGGTGTGTGGCATCATCAGTTCGTGGTGTGTGACGTCACGGGTGGTGATAGTCTGCAGCGTCATGAGTGGTGATGGTGGTGTATTGTATAATGAGTTGTGATGGTGGTGTGTGTCATCATCAGTTGTGATGTTGGTGGTTTGTGACGTCATGGATGTTGATAGTTTGCATCGTCATGAGTGGTGGTGATGTGGTGTCATGAGTGGTGATAGTGGTGTATTGCATTATGAGTTGTGATGATGGCGTGTGGCATCATCAGTTGTGGTGTTGGTGGTGGTGTGGTATCGTGAGTGGTGATGGTGGTGGTGTGTACCCTCAAGGTGTTGATGGTTTGCGTCATCATTAATGGTGTTGGTAGTGATTTCGTCATGAATCGTCCTGGGGTGTGGCGTCATGAGTGTTAGTGTGTGGCGTCATGAGTGGTGGTGGCGTGTGGATTAAAGAGTGGTGGTGTTTGGCGTCATGAGTGGTGGTGGTGTGCATCTTCATGAGTGATGGGGGTGTGCTGTGTCACGAGTGAAGGTGATGTGTCGTCAAGAGTGACTGTGGTGTGTGGCGTCATGAGTGATGGTGGTGTTTGCCGTTATGACTGGTGGTTCTCTGTGACGTCATGAGTGATGGTGGTGTGTGGCGTCATGAATGGTGTTAGTGTGACGTCATGAGTGGTGTTGGTGTCTGACATCATGAGTGGTGTAGGTGTGTGGCCTCATGAGTGATTGTGGTGTGTAGCGTCATGAGTGGTGATGGCGTGTGGCGTCATGAATGGTGGTGGTGTTAGGCGTCACGTGTGGTGTTTGTGTGTGGCGTCATATGTAAAGATGTGCAGCATCATGAGAGATAGCGGTGTGTGAAATAATGATTGGTGGTGTGTGTCGTCAAGATTGGTGATGGTGTGTGGCGTTATGACCGGTATTGATGTGTGGCATCATGAATAGTGGTGGAGATGTGTGGTGTCAAGGATGGTGGTGGTGCATGGCGATATGAGTGATGGTGGTGTGTGACATCATGGGTGGTTATAGTCTGCAGCGTCGTGAGAAGTAGTGATGTGATGTCATGAGTGGTGATGGTCATGTATTGTATTATAAATTTTGATGGTGGTGTATGGCATCACCAGTTGTGATGTTGGTGGTGTGCGACATCATGGGTGGCGATAGTCTGCAGCGTCATGAGTGGTGGTGATAGTGTGCAGCGTCATGAATGGTAGTGATGTGGTGTCAAGATTGGTGATAGTGGTGTCTTGTATTATGAGTTGTGATGGAATTGTGAGGCATCATCAGTTGTGGTGTTGTTGTTGTGTAACGTCATGGGTGGTGATGGTCTGCAGAGTCATCAGTGGTGATGGTGTGTTGTATTATCAGATGTAATGGTGGTGTGTGGCATCATCAGTTGTGGTGTTGGTGGTGTGTGGTGTCTTGAGTGGTGGTGTGCAGCCTCAAGGTGTTGATTGTGTGCGGCATCATAAGTGGTGCTGATGGTGAATTTCGTCATGAATTGTCCTAGTGTGTAGCGTCATGAGTGATGGTGGTGTGTGGATTAATGTATGGTGGTGTTTAGCGTCATTAGTGGTGGTGGTGTGCATCTTCATAAGTGATGGTGGTGGGCTGTGTTACGAGTGAAGGTGATGTGTTGCGTCATGAGTTATGAGTGGTGGTGGCGAGTGGCGTCATGAGTGTGGTGTGTGGATTAATGAGTGGTGTTGTTTGGCGTCTTGAGTGGTGGTGATGTGCATCTTCATGAGTGATGGTGGTGTGTTGTGGCATGAGGAAGATAATGCGTGGCATCATGAGTGATTGTGGTGAGTGACGTCATGAGTGATTGTGGTGAGTGGCGTCACGAGTGATGATGATGTGTGACGTTTGGGTGGTGAAAGTCTGCTGCATCATGAGTGGTAGTGATGTAGTGTCATGAGTGGTGATGGTGGTGTATTGTATCATGAGTTGTGATGGTGGTGTGTGGCATGATCTGTTGTGGTGTTGGTGGTGCATGCCGTCATAGGTGGTGATAGTCTGCAGCATCATGAGTGGTGATAGTGATGTATTATGAGTTGTGATGGTATTGTATGGCATCATCAGTTGTAGAGTTGGTGGTGTGTGAGGTCATGGTTGGTGATGGTCTGTAGCGTCATGAGTGGCGGTGATGTAGCATCATGAGTGGTGATGGTGGTGTATTGTATTATGGGTTGTGATGGTGGTGTGTGACGTCATGGGTGGTGATAGTCTGAAGTGTCATAATTGGTGGTGATAGTCTGCAGCGTCATGAGTGGTAGTGATGTGGTGTTATGATTGGTGATGGTGGTGTCTTATATTATGAATTGTGATGGTGTTGTGTGGCATCATTAGTTGTGATGTTGTTAGTGTGTGACATAATGGGTGGTGATAGTCTGCAACGTCATTAGTGGTGATGATGTATTGTGAGTTGTGATGGTGGTGTGTGGCGTCCTGAGTTGTGGTGTTGGTGGTGTGTGGTGTCTTGAGTAGTGGTGTGTAGCCTTAAGTTGTTGATGGTGTGCAGCATCAAAAGTGGTGTTGGTAGTGAGGTTCGTCATGAATGGTCATGGTATGTGGTATGGTGTGTTGTGTCATGAGTGAAGATGATACGTGGCGTCATGAGTGATTGTGGGGAATGGCGTCATGAGTGATGGTGTGTGACGTCAGGGATGGGGAAATTCTGCAGCATCATGAGTGGTATTGATGTGTTGTCATGAGTGGTCATGTTGGCGTATTGTATTATGAATTGTGATGGTGTTGTGTGGCATTGTCAGTTGTGATGCTGGTGGTGTGTGACGTCATGAGTGCTGGTAGTTTGCAGCGTCATGAGTGTTGGTGATGTATGGTAATATTTGTGATGGTGATGTGTGGCATCATCAGTTGTGGTGTTGGTGGTGTGTGACATCATGGGTGGTGATAGTCCACAGCATCATGACTGACGGTGAAGTGGTGCCATTTGTGGTGATAGTGTTGTATTGTATCATGAGATGTGATAGTGGTGTGTGGCATCATCCGTTGTGGTGTTAGTGGTGTGTGTCGTCATGGGTAGTGATAGTCTGCAGCGTCATAAGTGGTGATGGTGGTGTATTGTATCATCGGTTGTGATGGTGGTGTGTGGTATTATCAGTTGTGGTGTTGGTGGCGTGTGACGTCATGGGTGGTGATAGTCAGCAGCGTTATGAGTGGTGGTGATGTGGTGTCATGAGTGGTGATAGTAGTGTATTGTATTAGTTGTGATGGTGCGTGTGGCATTCTTCAGTTGTGGTGTTGGTGGTGTGTGGTGTCGTGAGTGGTGATGGTGGTGGTCTGTAGCCTCAAGATGTTGATGGTGTGTGTCGTCATTAACAGTGTTTGTAGTGGGTTTCGTCATGAATGGTCCTGGTGTGTAGCGTCATGAGTGTGAGTGTGTGGCGTTATGAAAGGAGGTGGTGTGTGGATTAAAGAGTGGTGGTGTTTGGCGTCATGAGTGGTGGTGTTGTGCATCTTCATGAGAGATGGGGGTGTGTTGTGTCGCTAGTGAAGGTGATGTGTGTCGTCAAGGTTGACTGTGGTGTGTGGCGTCATGAGTGATGGTGGTATGTGGCGTCATGTATGATGGTGGTGTGTTACGTCATGAGTGGTGGTGGTGTGCGGCGTCATGAGTGGTGGTGGTGTGTGGCGTCATGAGTGACGGTGATGTGAGGCGTCATGAGTGGTTGTGATGTGTGGCGTCATGATTGGTGGTGGTGTTTGGCGTCATGAGTGATGGTGGTGCATGGTGTCATGAGTGGCGGTGGTGTGCAGCTTCATGAGTGATGGTGGTGAGTGTTGTTTATGAGTGATGATGGTGTCTTGCGTCATGAGTGATGGTGGTGAGTGTTGTTCATGAGAGATGGTGGCAAATTCGAGTTATGAGTGTTTCTTCTCTGTGACGCCATGAGTGACGGTGGTTTGTGCAGTCATGAGTGTTGGTTCTCTTAGGCGTCATGAGTGATGGTGGTGTGTGGCGTTATGAATGGTGGTGGTTTTGAGTGGCGTCATGAGTAATCGTGGTGTGTGGCGTCATGAATAATAGAGGTATTTGGCGTCATGAGTTGTGGTGGTGTGTGGCGTTATCAACGGTGGTAATATGTGGCGTCATGAGTGGAGGTGTAGTGTGGCGTCATGAGTGTTGTGTATGTGTCGTCATAAGTGATGGTGGTGTGGCGTTACGAGTGGTGGTGGTGGTGTGCGGAGTCGAGTGATGGTGGTGAGTGTTGTTCATGAGTGGTGGTAGTGGTGTGTGGGATCATGAGTGGTGGTTGTTTGTAGGTTCAAGATGAATTGTGGTGTGTAGCGTCATGATCTGTGGTGATGTGTGGCGTCAAGAGTGATTGTGCTGTGCAGCGTCATGAGCTGTGGTAGTGTATAGCATTAAGAGTGATGGTGGTGTGTAGGGTCGAGTTGTGGTGGTGTGTGGTATTAAGAGTGATGGTTGAGTCTAGCGTCATGAGCTGTGGTGGTGCGTGGCATTAAGAATGTTGGTGGTGTGTAGCGTCATAACTGATGGTGGTGTGACGAATAATGAGTTGTGGTTTGTGGCGTCATAAGCGATGGTGGCGTGTGGCGTCAGGAGTGATGGTGGTATATGGCGTCATGAGTGGTGGTGGTGTGTGGTGTCATGAATGGTGGTGGCGTGTTGGTTCAAGAGTGATGGTGGTGTGTAGCCTCACGAGCTGAGGTGGTGTATGGCGTCATGAGTGGCGGTGGTGTTTGGAGTCATGTGTGATGATGTGTGACGTCATGAGTGTCAGTGGTGTGTGGTGTCAAAAGTGATGGTGGTGTGTGGCGTCATAAGTGGTGGTGAGTGGCATAATGATAGATGATAGCGTGTCACCAGGAGTGGTGTTGGTGTGTAGTGTCATGAGTGTTGTGTGCGGTGTCATGAGTTATGGTGGTGTTTGGCGTCATAGGTGGTGGTTCTCTGTGACGTCATGAGTGGTGCTAGTGTGCGGCGTTAAGAGTGATGGTGGTGTGTAGCGTCATAACTGATGGTGGTGTAATGATTAATGAGTGGTGGTGTGTGGCGTCATGAGTGGTGGTGGTGAGTGGCGCTAAGAGTGATGGTGGTGTGTGGTGTCATGAGTGGTGGTGAGTGGCATAATGAGAGATAATAGTGTGTGTCACAACGAGTGGTGTTGGTGTGTAGTGTCTTGAGTGACTGTTGTGTGTGGCGCCATGAGTTATGGTGGTGTTTGGCGTCATGAGTGGTGGCTCTCTGTGACGTCATGAGGGGGTGGTGTGTGGCGTTATGAGTGGTGGTGGTGTGTGGCGTCATGAGTGGTGGTGGTGTGTTGCGTCATGAGTGGTGGTGGTGTGTGGGGTCATGAGTGATGGTGGTGTGTGGCGTCATGAGTGGTCATGATGTGTGGCGTCATGAGTGGTGGTGGTGTGTGGAGTCATGAGAGATGGTGGGGTGTGGCGTCGTAAGTGATGGTGGTTTGTGGCGTCATGAGTTGTGGTAGTGTGTAGGATCAAGAGGATGGCGGTGTGTAGCGTCATGAGCTGTGGTGGTGTATGGCGTCATGAGTAGTGATGGTGTGTGGCGTTATGGGTAATGGTGGTGTCTGGAGTCATGAGTGATGATGGTGTGTGAGAGTAATGAGTGGTGGTGTGTGGCGTAATGAGTGATGATAGTGTGTGTTGCCATGAGCGGTGTTGGTGTATAGTGTCATAAGTGATTATGGTGTGTGGCGTCACGAGTTGAGGTGGTGTGTGACCACATGAGTGGTAATGGTGTGTGGAGTCATGAGTGATGGTGGTGTCTGGCATCATGAGGGTGATGGTGTGTGGCGTTATGAATGGTGGTGGTGTTTGGCGTCATGTGCGGTGTTGGTTTGTGGCGTCATGTGTAATGGTGTGCAGCGTCATGAGATGTGGTGCTGTGTGAATTAATGATTGGTGGTGTGAAGGGTCATGAGTAATGTTCGTGTGTGGATTAATTAGTTGTGGTGCGTCGTGTCATGAGTGATGGTGGTGTTTGGATTAATGACTGGCGGTGTGTGGCGTCATGAATATTGATAGTGTGTCGATCAATAATGAATGGAGGTTTGTGGCGTCATGAGTGTTGGTGCTGTGTCACGTCATGATTAGTGATGGTGTGTGGCATCGTGAATGGTGGCGGTATATGGTGTTATGGATGGTGGTGGTGTATGGCGATATGAGTGATGATGTGTGATGTCAAAGGTGGTGATAGTCTGCAGCATCATGAGTGATGTGGTGTAAGAGGTGATAGTGTATTGTATTATGAGTTGTGATGGCCGTTTGTGGCATCATCAGTTGTGGTGTTGGTGGTGTGTGACGTCATGGGTGGTGATAGTCTGCAGCGTCATGAGTGGTGGTGATAGTCTGCAGTGTCATGAGTGGTAGTGATGTGGTGTCAAGTGTGGTGATTGGCGGTGTCTTGCATTATGAGTTGTGATGATGGTGTGTGGCATTATCAGTTGTGGTGCTGTTGGTATGTTACGTCATGAGTGGTGATAGCATGCAGCGTCATGAGTGGTGGTGATGTGGTGTCATGAGTGGTGATGGTAGTGTATTGTATTATGAGTTGTGATGGTGGTGTGTGGCATCATCAATTGTGGTGTTGGTGGTGTGTGGTGTCTTGAGTGGTAGCTGTGGTGTGTAGCCTCAAGATGTTGATGGTTTGCGTCATCATTAATGGTTTTAGTAGTGAGTTTCGTCATTAATGGTCCTGGTATGTGGCGTTATGAGTGTTTGTGTGTGGCGTCATGCGTGGTGGTGGTGTGTGGATTAATGAGAGGTGGTGTGTGGCGTCATGAGTGGTGGTGGTGTGTGTGTGGTGTCATGACTGGTAGTGGTGTGTGACGTCATGACTGGTGTTGGTACGTAGAGTCATGAGTATTGGAGGTGTGTTATGTCCTGACTGGCGGTTGTGTGTGGTGTTATAAGTAGTGGTGGAGTGTGGTGTCATTAGTAGTGGGGTGTGTGTGTGGTGCCATGAGTGGTAGTGGTGTGCCGTGTCATGAGTGGTGGAGGGGTTGTGGTGTCATGAGTGTTTTTCCTTTATAGGTACCAACATTTCGGTAAGGAAGAATTAGGTGTTGGTAGACCTGACGTTTAAGTGCAGGAAGGCTACAGGAAGGAAGGAAGGAAGGAAGGACGAAAGAAAGATCCCAGGAAAAGAGGAGGAGGTATCGTAACGGTCACTCCTCGTATGACTGATCTCCACGCAGAAAACAGGGAAAGCATTGTTTACACATGTGTAACGTGTTAAGCCTCGCTGCTAGAGACATGTGAAACCAGCTCACTAGAGCAACGGCCGTATTGATACCTGTAGAACAGGGAGAGGGCAGCAAATTTCACAGTGGACAGAGGATGGTTAGAGAGAGGTGAAACATGGAGAAGTAATGAGATGGATGACTTCTGATTCGACTCTGGCACATACAAACGTGGTAAAAGAGACGCCTGAATTAGAATAAGACCCATTTAGACATGAAATAC
Source organism: Panulirus ornatus (assembly GCF_036320965.1). Classification (NCBI taxonomy): domain Eukaryota; kingdom Metazoa; phylum Arthropoda; class Malacostraca; order Decapoda; family Palinuridae; genus Panulirus; species Panulirus ornatus. The sequence goes on from NC_092226.1 coordinate 46,024,557, forward strand.
ATGTTCACGGCTTTTTGAATGCAGAATTTCTGAGCTGAGTATGTGCGTTTTCAGGATACAGTGGAGGATATGATTATAACTAACGAGTTAATGTTACTGAAGGGATGAATTATGTTTCAAAATTCAGTACAGGGAAACGAGTGACTTTCAAAGATAATGTCAGAAATTGCTTTAAAGCACGGTTGAATTTGACTAAGTTAATGCTTCCCTGGTCTTATATATCGCAGAGGTCCAAATCAAGAGAGATGTGCTCAGTTTGAGAAAGAACATTAAAGTAGAGGGAGAGTGGAAGTGATTTGTTGCATATGTTGATTGGGACGATCAGAGTCAGAGTGCACACAGTTAGATGTTGACGAGATATGCTATGGAGAAAAGAAAGATTTGCAGTAGAACAGAACCCTGAGGGACACCGATGTTGTCATAATGAAAGGAAGTCGTTCCATCAACGTTATTACAATATGTCAGCTGGAGAGGACTTCAAGCATGAGACAGACAGAAGCAGAAAAGCCAAAAGAATGAAGTGTATTTAGCAAAGACCAAAATGACTGTTAAATGCGTTGGAGATGTAGGGCCACGACAAAGAATCACCAAAGTCCTAGAGAGAGAGGTGGACCATAGATAAATAAAATAGGAGAGATTACTAGTAAACCTTGCACTGCAAAAGTCGTATAGACGATCAGTAAAAAGAAATAGGATTCTAAACATCTATGAAAGTGAGAGGAAAAGAAAGTATTAAAGACAATGGTTGGAAGGATTAGAACGTTTTCCTTTCTTAGAGATGGGCTGCATCAAGGCATGCCATCAAGCAAAAGGAAGAATTTAGGTATTGAGTTAGAGAAAACAGGCAAGCAAGGATCTAGACCATACACCTTACCCTCTTGCAGCTGGGAAAATACTCTGGTGAAAATATAGTCGAGGGCATAGGCTTACCGGGAGAAGATGAGGGAGGAGGACTTGAGGAGGAATCATTCAAGGTAAAAGTTTTCTATGTTGAAGGCTCTAGTCACACACAAAGGTCTATATCAAGGCCAGCCCTTAATTGAAATATAGAGAAAATAATGAAATATAAAAAGAAAAGACAAACGAAAGTATTTACAAATTCTGGAGGAAGTGAAAAACCTGTCTTTTAAGATGAGCCACGTCATAGTTATTGGGAAAGACCTGAGAGGTCAGAGTTCCAAAACCTCGATGTGTCGGGGAAAGAAGCAGTTATCAAAACAGCCCACCCTTGAGTTGGCGAAATTAGAGGAGAATTACTGTAAGGAGGCGAAGACAGCGGCTTTATCAGCTGGAGAGTAAGCTATAGAGTGATCAAGTCTTAAGAGAGGAGATAGGGTGATATAGTTTTTAAGAGATACTTCTGGTTAAGGGCCAGAAAGTATATCAATAAAAGTAGTGAATTTAACGCACTTTCTTTTCATAAAGTTTTGATAATATCTACGAAAAACAGCTTTGCAGTGACCCACAGTAAAACTGAAAGGAAAGTGGAATTCAGGGAAAAAAAGTAGTTTCCTGTCCAGATACACTTTGTCCTTGACGTGGTAGGCACCACAGAAGATACCAAAGCATGACTGACGAGAAAAAGATTTGATAGGGATTAAGGACATCCTTTCAGCCAAAAGAACCCTCGCGTTATGCAATTACGGCAGGAGGCATCCCGACCAACGAAGCAGTACCCTTTCCAAGGTAAGACAATAACGAAGCTGCGTAGGGATGATCTTTGAGCTCTTCCAAAGTGCCAAAGTTGGCATTTCCAAAGGAGGTAAGGGATTGGCAAGCTTGTTTAGAAGAGAAAGAAGAATGTGGTCAGAGGACCAATAAGGAGACAGATAGTGTAGCGATACTTGGAGCGTTCAGAAGTTAAACGAAGTCGTGTGTTGAAAAAGCTACAGTGACGATTGGGAACTTGTGCTAAGTGTTATTTGTTCCAGATCCTTAAGGAGGAAAAAGGTAAGAGCCTCAACTTTAACAGGGCTAATCTAGAGAAGAGCCTGACCAATCGTTTTGGTTTGCATTGAAATCCTCTGCGTAGGTATGTCCATGTGGTTGTGGCAGGACTTCAAATAGTCGATGAGGAGTACATAAGGGAACTGAGGGGAAAATAGGCAAAACAAAATAAAGTCACAGAGGGCAGAAAAATTTTGAGCCAGATGGCTTCAAACTTGAGAGACTCCAGGTCTACGAGGCGAACAACTGGTGATTTTGTACTTTAGTTAGGACAAACAGCGACCTTGGAGAGGACACGATGGTACAGATTGTAGATGGAGATTCAACGTGTAGAGAAGAAGCCTTGGGCAGTTGGGTTTCAGAGAGAAGATCAGATGAAAAAATAAACAGGTGGTGTTCTACAGAAGTGTATCTGGATTTGAGACTGTGCATGATGTAGAAATAAATGGGGAAAAATACTAGAGCCAGATTCAGGAGCAGCGTCACTAGAGATAAAGAGAGGTGAGTTATAGAGTGACTGGTTGTGTTCACTCGATGAAATACTCGTTGATTTCTTCGTCAGCTAAAGTCATGCTTGAGTGAATACCGTTGCTGTACCTGAGTCACCGGTGTGAGGTGGTACCGAGCCAGATGAGGAGGGTACCGCCTTGTGCAGGCGAGCACGTAGCAGTTCCGATGTCACTGTGACCTCCTCCGCCGCACCAGGCGGGTCCCGTTATAACGGTGACTTAAATTTAGGTCACGCGAGAGGTCCTGCAGGATCTCCCGGACCAGTAAGGATATCCCGGGGACTGACGCATAATCCTGAACACAAGAAAAGATGTATGAAATGCACTACCTCCTGCCTTCTCGTTAGACGCCGCTGAGGCTCCTGCATCTGAGTGACTATAAGTCTTCCCGGTCATCATGAGTATCAGTCACCAGTTACAAAGTAAACAGCTTTACTTAAACATTATCATTACTGCAGGGGCTGAGTATTGATGACCTCGCCGTGCACACCGCTGTGCCTTCGTTAGGTCTGTCTTATTACAAGAGTTGGTTCCGTTATCAGTACCTCCCAAGACGTGGATCACAGACGCTGTCGTAACACCATTGTGTGTGTGTGTGTGTGTGTGTGTGTGTGTGTGTGTGTGTGTGTGTGTGTGTGTGTGCGTGTGTGTGTATATGTGTGTGTGTGTGTGTGTGTGTGTGTGTGTGTGTGTGTGTGTGTGTGTGTGTGTGTAATAGTAGTAGAAGTAGTAGTAGTAATAGTAGTAGTGGTAGTAGTAGTAGTAGTAGTAGTAGTAGTAGTAGTAGTATTAGTATTAGTAGTAGTAGTAGTAGAAACGAAGATACTGATAAAAACACATTATTGATGATAAAAATAAAGAAATAACATTAATGATAGGACCAATCACAGTGATAATGGAAGTTATGATATTAATCGTGTGTACAGAGCACGAAGTCAGGGAGGAATATTAGACTCAGAGCCTCCAAAGTAACTCCTCACCAGGGTATATATATATATATATATATATATATATATATATATATATATATATATATATATATATATATATATATATACCCTGGGGTGTCTAAATGTGTGTCGATGTAACCAAGATGTGAAAAAAGGAGAGATAGGTAGTATGTTTGAGGAAAGGAACCTGGATGTTTTGGCTCTGAGTGAAACGAAGCTCAAGGGTAAAGGGGAAGAGTGGTTTGGGAAAGTCTTGGGAGTAAAGTCAGGGGTTAGTGAGAGGACAAGAGCAAGGGAAGGAGTAGCAGTACTCCTGAAACAGGAGTTGTGGGAGTATGTGATAGAATGTAAGAAAGTAAATTCTCGATTGATATGGGTAAAACTGAAAGTTGATGGAGAGAGATGGGTGATTATTGGTGCATATGCACCTGGGCATGAGAAGAAAGATCATGAGAGGCAAGTGTTTTGGGAGCAGCTGAATGAGTGTGTTAGTGGTTTTGATGCACGAGACCGGGTTATAGTGATGGATGATTTGAATGCAAAGGTGAGTAATGTGGCAGTTGAGGGAATAATTGGTATACATGGGGTGTTCAGTGTTGTAACTGGAAATGGTGAAGAGCTTGTAGATTTATGTGCTGAAAAAGGACTGATGATTGGGAATACCTGGTTTAAAAAGCGAGATATACATAAGTATACGTATGTAAGTAGGAGAGATGGCCAGAGAGCGTTATTGGATTACGTGTTAATTGACAGGCGCGCGAAAGAGAGACTTTTGGATGTTAATGTGCTGAGAGGTGCAACTGGAGGGATGTCTGATCATTATCTTGTGGAGGCTAAGGTGAAGATTTGTATGGGTTTTCAGAAAAGAAGAGTGAATGTTGGGGTGAAGAGGGTGGTGAGAGTAAGTGAGCTTGGGAAGGAGACTTGTGTGAGGAAGTACCAGGAGAGACTGAGTACAGAATGGAAAAAGGTGAGAACAATGGAAGTAAAGGGAGTGGAGGAGGAATGGGATGTATTTAGGGAATCAGTGATGGATTGCGCAAAAGATGCTTGTGGCATGAGAAGAGTGGGAGGTGGGTTGATTAGAAAGGGTAGTGAGTGGTGGGATGAAGAAGTAAGATTATTAGTGAAAGAGAAGAGAGAGGCATTTGGACGATTTTTGCAGGGAAAAAATGCAATTGAGTGGGAGATGTATAAAAGAAAGAGACAGGAGGTCAAGAGAAAGGTTCAAGAGGTGAAAAAGAGGGCAAATGAGAGTTGGGGTGAGAGAGTATCATTAAATTTTAGGGAGAATAAAAAGATGTTCTGGAAGGAGGTAAATAAAGTGCGTAAGACAAGGGAGCAAATGGGAACTTCAGTGAAGGGCGCAAATGGGGAGGTGATAACAAGTAGTGGTGATGTGAGGAGATGGAGTGAGTATTTTGAAGGTTTGTTGAATGTGTTTGATGATAGAGTGGCAGATATAGGGTGTTTTGGTCGAGGAGGTGTGCAAAGTGAGAGGGTTAGGGAAAATGATTTGGTAAACAGAGAAGAGGTAGTAAAAGCTCTGCGGAAGATGAAAGCCGGCAAGGCAGCAGGTTTGGATGGTATTGCAGTGGAATTTATTAAAAAAGGGGGTGACTGTATTAATGACTGGTTGGTAAGGTTATTTAATGTATGTATGACTCATGGTGAGGTGCCTGAGGATTGGCGGAATGCGTGCATAGTGCCATTGTACAAAGGCAAAGGGGATAAGAGTGAGTGCTCAAATTACAGAGGTATAAGTTTGTTGAGTATTCCTGGTAAATTATATGGGAGGGTATTGATTGAGAGGGTGAAGGCATGTACAGAGCATCAGATTGGGGAAGAGCAGTGTGGTTTCAGAAGTGGTAGAGGATGTGTGGATCAGGTGTTTGCTTTGAAGAATGTATGTGAGAAATACTTAGAAAAGCAAATGGATTTGTATGTAGCATTTATGGATCTGGAGAAGGAATATGATAGAGTTGATAGAGATGCTCTGTGGAAGGTATTAAGAATATATGGTGTAGGAGGCAAGTTGTTAGAAGCAGTGAAAAGTTTTTATCGAGGATGTAAGGCATGTGTACGTGTAGGAAGAGAGGAAAGTGATTGGTTCTCAGTGAATGTAGGTTTGCGGCAGGGGTGTGTGATGTCTCCATGGTTGTTTAATTTGTTTATGGATGGGGTTGTTAGGGAGGTGAATGCAAGAGTTTTGGAAAGAGGGGCAAGTATGAAGTCTGTTGTGGATGAGAGAGCTTGGGAAGTGAGTCAGTTGTTGTTCGCTGATGATACAGCGCTGGTGGCTGATTCATGTGAGAAACTGCAGAAGCTGGTGACTGAGTTTGGTAAAGTGTGTGAAAGAAGAAAGTTAAGAGTAAATGTGAATAAGAGCAAGGTAATTAGGTACAGTAGGGTTGAGGGTCAAGTCAATTGGGAGGTAAGTTTGAATGGAGAAAAACTGGAGGAAGTAAAGTGTTTTAGATATCTGGGAGTGGATCTGGCAGCGGATGGAACCATGGAAGCGGAAGTGGATCATAGGGTGGGGGAGGGGGCGAAAATTCTGGGAGCCTTGAAGAATGTGTGGAAGTCGAGAACATTATCTCGGAAAGCAAAAATGGGTATGTTTGAAGGAATAGTGGTTCCAACAATGTTGTATGGTTGCGAGGCGTGGGCTGTGGGTAGAGTTGTGCGCAGGAGGATGGATGTGCTGGAAATGAGATGTTTGAGGACAATGTGTGGTGTGAGGTGGTTTGATCGAGTAAGTAACGTAAGGGTAAGAGAGATGTGTGGAAATAAAAAGAGCGTGGTTGAGAGAGCAGAAGAGGGTGTTTTGAAATGGTTTGGGCACATGGAGAGAATGAGTGAGGAAAGATTGACCAAGAGGATATATGTGTCGGAAGTGGAGGGAACGAGGAGAAGTGGGAGACCAAATTAGAGGTGGAAAGATGGAGTGAAAAAGATTTTGTGTGATCGGGGCCTGAACATGCAGGAGGGTGAAAGGAGGGCAAGGAATAGAGTGAATTGGATCGATGTGGTATACCGGGGTTGACGTGCTGTCAGTGGATTGAATCATGGCATGTGAAGCGTCTGGGGTAAACCATGGAAAGCTGTTTAGGTATGTATATTTGAGTGTGTGGACGTATGTATATACATGTGTATGGGGGTGGGTTGGGCCATTTCTTTCGTCTGTTTCTTTGCGCTACCTCGCAAACGCGGGAGACTGCGACAAAGCAAAAAAAAAAAAAAAAAAAATTTGTATATATATATATATATATATATATATATATATATATATATATTATATATATATATATATATATATATATATATATATATATATATATATATATATATATATATATATATATATATATATAATATATTTTTTTCTATTTTTATTATACTTTGTCGCTGTCTCCCGCGTTTGCGAGGTAGCGCAAGGAAACAGATGAAAGAAATGGCCCCCCCCCCCATACACATGTATATACATACGTCCACACACGCAAATATACATACCTACACAGCTTTCCATGGTTTACCCCAGACGCTTCACATGCCTTGATTCAATCCACTGACAGCACGTCAACCCCGGTATACCACATCGATCCAATTCACTCTATTCCTTGCCCTCCTTTCACCCTCCTGCATGTTCAGGCCCCGATCACACAAAATCTTTTTCACTCCATCTTTCCACCTCCAATTTGGTCTCCCTCTTCTCCTTGTTCCCTCCACCTCCGACGCATATATCCTCTTGGTCAATCTTTCCTCACTCATCCTCTCCATGTGCCCAAACCACTTCAAAACACCCTCTTCTGCTCTCTCAACCACGCTCTTTTTATTTCCACACATCTCTCTTACCCTTACGTTACTCACTCGATCAAACCACCTCACACCACACATTGTCCTCAAACATCTCATTTCCAGCACATCCATCCTCCTGCGCACAACTCTATCCATAGCCCACGCCTCGCAACCATACAACATTGTTGGAACCACTATTCCTTCAAACATACCCATTTTTGCTTTCCGAGATAATGTTCTCGACTTCCACACATTCTTCAAGGCCCCCAGGATTTTCGCCCCCTCCCCCACCCTATGATCCACTTCCGCTTCCATGGTTCCATCCGCTGCCAGATCCACTCCCAGATATCTAAAACACTTCACTTCCTCCAGTTTTTCTCCATTCAAACTCACCTCCCAATTGACTTGACCCTCAACCCTACTGTACCTAATAACCTTGCTCTTATTCACATTTACTCTTAACTTTCTTCTTCCACACACTTTTCCAAACTCAGTCACCAGCTTCTGCAGTTTCTCACATGAATCAGCCACCAGCGCTGTATCATCAGCGAACAACAACTGACTCACTTCCCAAGCTCTCTCATCCCCAACAGACTTCATACTTGCCCCTCTTTCCAAAACTCTTGCATTTACCTCCCTAACAACCCCATCCATAAACAAATTAAACAACCATGGAGACATCACACACCCCTGCCGCAAACCTACATTCACTGAGAACCAATCACTTTCCTCTCTTCCTACACGTACACATGCCTTACATCCTCGATAAAAACTTTTCACTGCTTCTAACAACTTTCCTCCCACACCATATATTCTTAATACCTTCCACAGAGCATCTCTATCAACTCTATCATATGCCTTCTCCAGATCCATAAATGCTACATACAAATCCATTTGCTTTTCTAAGTATTTCTCACATACATTCTTCAAAGCAAACACCTGATCCACACATCCTCTACCACTTCTGAAACCACACTGCTCTTCCCCAATCTGATGCTCTGTACATGCCTTCACCCTCTCAATCAATACCCTCCCATATAATTTACCAGGAATACTCAACAAACTTATACCTCTGTAATTTGAGCACTCACTCTTATCCCCTTTGCCTTTGTACAATGGCACTATGCACACATTCCGCCAATCCTCAGGCACCTCACCATGAGTCATACATACATTACATAACCTTACCAACCAGTCAACAATACAGTCACCCCCTTTTTTAATAAATTCCACTGCAATACCATCCAAACCTGCTGCCTTGCCGGCTTTCATCTTCCGCAAAGCTTTCACTACCTCTTCTCTGTTTACCAAATCATTTTCCCTAACCCTCTCACTTCGCACACCACCTCGACCAAAACACCCTATATCTGCCACTCTATCATCAAACACATTCAACAAACCTTCAAAATACTCACTCCATCTCCTTCTCACATCACCACTACTTGTTATCACCTCCCCATTTGCGCCCTTCACTGAAGTTCCCATTTGCTCCCTTGTCTTACGCACTTTATTTACCTCCTTCCAGAACATCTTTTTATTCTCCCTAAAATTTAATGATACTCTCTCACCCCAACTCTCATTTGCCCTTTTTTTTCACCTCTTGCACCTTTCTCTTGACCTCCTGTCTCTTTCTTTTATACATCTCCCACTCAATTGCATTTTTTCCCTGCAAAAATCGTCCAAATGCCTCTCTCTTCTCTTTCACTAATACTCTTACTTCTTCATCCCACCACTCACTACCCTTTCTAATCAACCCACCTCCCACTCTTCTCATGCCACAAGCATCTTTTGCGCAATCCATCACTGATTCCCTAAATACATCCCATTCCTCCCCCACTCCCCTTACTTCCATTGTTCTCACCTTTTTCCATTCTGTACTCAGTCTCTCCTGGTACTTCCTCACACAGGTCTCCTTCTCAAGCTCACTTACTCTCACCACCCTCTTCACCCCAACATTCACTCTTCTTTTCTGAAAACCCATACAAATCTTCACCTTAGCCTCCACAAGATAATGATCAGACATCCCTCCAGTTGCACCTCTCAGCACATTAACATCCAAAAGTCTCTCTTTCGCACGCCTGTCAATTAACACGTAATCCAATAACGCTCTCTGGCCATCTCTCCTACTTACATAAGTATACTTATGTATATCTCGCTTTTTAAACCAGGTATTCCCAATCATCAGTCCTTTTTCAGCACATAAATCTACAAGCTCTTCACCATTTCCATTTACAACACTGAACACCCCATGTATACCAATTATTCCCTCAACTGCCACATTACTCACCTTTGCATTCAAATCACCCATCACTATGACCCGGTCTCGTGCATCAAAACCACTAACACACTCATTCAGCTGCTCCCAAAACACTTGCCTCTCTTGATCTTTCTTCTCATGCCCAGGTGCATATGCACCAATAATCACCCACCTCTCTCCATCAACTTTCAGTTTTACCCATATTAATCGAGAATTTACTTTCTTACACTCTATTACATACTCCCACAACTCCTGTTTCAGGAGTATTGCTACTCCTTCCCTTGCTCTTGTCCTCTCACTAACCCCTGACTTTACTCCCCGGACATTCCCAAACCACTCTTCCCCTTTACCCTTGAGCTTCGTTTCACTCAGAGCCAAAACATCCAGGTTCCTTTCCTCAAACATACTACCTATCTCTCCTTTTTTCACATCTTGGTTACATCCACACACATTTAGGCACCCCACTCTGAGCCTTCGAGGAGGATGAGCACTCCCCGCGTGACTCCTTCTTCTGTTTCCCATTTTAGAAAGTTAATACAAGGAGGGGAGGATTTCTGGCCCCCCGCTCCCGTCCCCTCTAGTCGCTTTCTACGACACGCGAGGAATACGTGGGAAGTATTCTTTCACCCCTATCCCCAGGGATAATATACATATACATATACATATACACATACACACACATACACACACATACGCACATATACACACACACACACACATACATATATATACATATGAGAAATGTAAGAAACAATTTAGAAAACTGAAACCTCTAGCTTGAAATGAATGAAAAAAAAGAATGTCACATAATGGTTCAACCTCTGGCTATGGAAAAAAGGAAATGTATAATTTATTTACACAAACGTCAATAGCAGTTCTCATCAATTTAACCACTGTATCAATAAGCTTCAATGTCTAAGCTACATTTTTTTTTTTTTTTTATAATATATAATATATATATATATATATATATATATATATATATATATATATATATATATATATATATATATATATATATATATAATAATAATGATAATAACACCGTGAGGAAGCAACATTCTAGCAAGAGATATATTTCAATTTCCCGTAGAGATGTAACTTCAAAATCTCATAAGCTACGAAAGCAACAGCATACCACGACACGTTGAAATACAGCAATTTGATATAATATGATGGCGTACATGATGTGGGAGGAGAGTATTAGATGGCGGGGTCGTACGAAAAGCATGTCTCTGATGGTGAGAACTGAGGTAGGTAATAACTGATGTGTGAACAGACACTAGGTGCGCATGTATACAACACAGCCTTGCACGGAGACTCTCTCTCTCTCTCTCTCTCTCTCTCTCTCTCTCTCTCTCTCTCTCTCTCTCTCTCTCTCTCTCGTATATTCATATATATATATACTTAAATCTTTTATTTATTCATATTTGCCATTTTCCGCATTAGTGAGAACAGATAACTGAGCCTTAGAAGGAAAAAATCTTCACTTGACCCCCTTCTCTGTTCCTTCTTTGGGAAATGTAAAACAAGAGGAGAGGATTTCCAGCTCCCCTTTTAGTCGCCTACGACATGCAGGAAATACGTGTGCAGTATCCTTCTTTCAATTTTTCACGGCCAAATCATGGCATCCAGAAAATCCAAATATTAGGTGTAGGTGCTTCATCATCTTTGTAAAGTTTTAAGCTACCGCATTTAGGCTTTGAGGACCATTCTGAAGCCAGCAAATGACACTTTTTAAGGACCCATATGGACGTGGGTGAAATGCGGTTGGAAATAACGTAGAGTTTTTATTAAGTTCCCAACGCTGCGTTTGAAGCTTCCCCTGGACGACCAAGGGATAACCCAGTGAAAACCTGGGGAGGACAGGAGGAAGACCTAAAAAGACCTGGGCAGAACTTGGGAAGGACTTAATTAAGATATTGAGAAGACCTGAAGATGAACTAAGGAAGATGTAAGAGAACTTGGCAAAAATTTAGGGAAAGCCTGGGGAGATTCTGGGAAAGCTTTTAGGAAGACTTCTTCCTTCCTCTCCTATTTCTTCTTATTCATTATTCCTGTTGTTGTCAACTACTTGCAAATTTCAATTGTCTTCGTATTGCTCTTGACAGGAAAACCTGGGATGATATCGTCACTGAAGACGATACGAATGTAGCTTTGGAACGCTTCAGTAATACTTTCAAAACAGTGGAGAGAACACATGTGAGCGTGCTTATAAGACGGTCTTCTAAAACGAGGTCGAAGTAGTGGAACGATGATATAAAGAAGCGCTTGTTGTCTACGGAGGAGCACATTAAAAACTCAAAGAGACAAGTAACCAACATGACAGAGAGAAATACGTAAATTTGCATAAGAAAACTAAAAGACTCATTAGCAGAGAATGTAAGGTCCTGAATATCCTGTCCATTGGCAGTAAAAGAGTCTTTAAACCATTGACAGTATTCAACAAGGTTGACCTTGTCCCTTTCTTTTAATTTATGCACTGATATCATCTTGCAGGGATGCAGGAGCAACAGCTGCTATACGTGACGCCCGTTTGCTGCACCAATTAACGAACGGACTTTTCCTTGCGTTGCATCATGCGTTTGGAAGTATCCAACATGTTCTCCTCTGTTTACTAGTGACAGCCTGCCAGGTCTCGGCGCGTCCGCAACTGATCCAGTTTCTCGAAACTCGGCAATGAACCGCCGCACTGCGATGCGATGTGGCATGGGAGTGTTGGGATAATCCTCAGCAAACTTCTGTTGCACATCGTCTGTATATTGGTCTGCACTACGTAACACCTGTCCCGACAAAAGCACTCGAGCCTCAAGCAACAAAACCATATTCACATGAACACCTGTTAGCGTCCGGACACGCTTGCGCTTGAAGAGACACTGAAATGGCATTGCGCAAGGAAGGAAAAGGAGAGAGAGAGAGAGAGAGAGAGAGAGAGAGAGAGAGAGAGAGAGAGAGAGAGAGAGAGAGAGAGAGAGGATGGGAGGAGAGAGGGAGGGAGAGTTCGGTCACCGTACATGTCATAAGTCACGTAGGCCATTTATTGTAAAAATAGCACTAAGGATGAGACGGTTTTAGGCTCCCCCTTTACGTGGGAGCAAGCGTTAGTATGAATCCCATATTGCTGAAAATAGCCAAAGAAACCCGTAATAGTCTAAGAGTTATGTTAGATGGAAGAGAGTTAGAATGCAGTCAAACAGGCAACTGATTACAGAAAATCTTGACATGATTCTAGACAACGAGGTCAAGGCAAAGATAATTAACGATTCTTCTTGCATCTGTATTTGCAGTTAAAGATACGATTTACGTGTCCAAATCCTTCCCCATTGCTAAGCGGGAAAACGTTTTGCAAAATACTGAAATCAGAGCTGGATGGTATGACGGTAAATAAAGCAGCAGGCCTTTGTAAGTTTCATCCAAAGACACTGAATAAGGCGA
>NC_092226.1:46044952-46177452 GCF_036320965.1 Panulirus ornatus
AAACAGTTATGTTCACACACACACACACACACACACACACACACACACACACACTTGGTCACCAGCAATAATACTACCGCACCACCTCCCGCAGGCCCTGACCTCAATATAGGTCGGAATTTTCTGGCTGCGCGATTGCAACAGACTCAACGTTTTATAAGAGCAACATTTTCCTTCCTAAGCTCTATCCTCCAACCAATAGTTGCTCTAAATCTCTAAACTCTTTTCATAAGGATTGTTTCGACTCCTGGATCTCAGCAAAACCCTGGTTCTGAAGAGATCTGCTTCAGAAGCATTTATTATCCCTTCGTAAACTCTTCAGTAGTTTGCCATCCACTGTTGTCCAGAGACTTGCCAACATACAGTTCATTCTTAAAAGGAGTGTGAAGGCTGGAGGCGGACCCAACTCTAGCAAAATAAAATCAACACCTCTCACCTCAGCCACCGCTCAAGTCATGTTAAGTATCAACGAAAAACTGTGCCACCTTTAGAGACATCCACTACTCTCATACATATATCAATATATCTCCTCAAAGGGAAAACAATTGTCTTAACCTTTCATGAATATGTCCTGATCCAAGACCTAGTGATGGCTATTGATCCACGTACTTCTAGCTTCCCTTTCGCCTTCAGTCCGTTTTTTCTGATTTTTTTTCTCTACCTCGCCAATACTTTCGTGGTTCTCTGTCGAAAATCTTACCATTCTGCTTCGCTTCTTTGAATCCAGGGGAACAACTCGTTAACCCGTCTCTTGTTACCAGTGCACTATTCACACTAGATACTTGAGATGATCATCCTTTCTACTGTCTCCTGCATCTTGCGCGGCACGTTTCCTTCTTGCCAGTGTTTTCTTTTTATTCAATAGTCCTCAGGGTTTTAAACGTTGACTACACAACGTCTTTGGTCGTCTCAATTCATTTGAAATACACAGCCAGCTCTGCTTGCGTACGAGCAGGGTATTACTGCATCACTGAGGGTGTTATAATGGTCATGTGCGAGAAAACTTTCTCTGAAGACCTCATAAGTATTAGCACTTGCAGAACGGTGAACCTGACAGTGTTTGTGCCTCCCTCCTCGTGCTCAATCCTACAATATGTCCAGCATGATCTAAACGCCGTGAGTCATTGTGTTAGGTCTTGCAGTCTCCTTAAGATAGGGATTCACTCTGCACCACAGCACATATTGCCAGTCGAATGAAAGGATATGACAAGAAGGAATGTAGGTGTACGAGGGGCTCCAGGGGCACATACGAGTTTTAGCGTGGGGTGTGTGCGGAAGAGGGAGGATTCTGATCGCTCCACGGAAGGTAAGGGAGGCTGGCTGTTTCGTATCAGACACAAACATGTGGACACAATATTGCCAGGTTAACAACATAAAAAGTACAGTTACTGGATTAAAACCAGCAAGATGGCAACCGGAAGACCAATTACTGTACAGTATCCAAGTTGACCATTTGGCCTAATGATCTAAGTAATATATGAAATAGCCATATCCCATTTTGACAGTAACCTAAGTGTATATATATATATATATATATCATACAAACCTCCAACAGCCAGGATCGAACCCGGAACCCCTGTGCAAGAGGCAGGCATGTAACCGCTAGGCTATGGGACTGTATAATAGGAAACAACTATTCGAAATACTAAGTACTCGAATACCCTTCGTCTCACAATGGTGAGCAACGGGGTCTATACCGGTTATTTCCGAACAAACGCACATAGCCAGCTGATAGCGTTTTACCGAACCTAACTGTACAACGCGGAGGTATATGAATACGAATAAAGTGCATATGAACGCGCATTGTGAGACGAAGGGTATTCGAGTACTTAGTATTTCGAATAGTTGTTTCCTATTATACAGTCCCATAGCCTTGCGGTTAGCATGCCTGCCTCTTGCACATGGGTCCCGGGTTCGATCCTGGCTGTTGGAGGTTTGTATGTTCTATGAAGGTGCGCGTTCATATGCACTTTATTCGTATTCATATACCTCCGCGTTGTACAGTTAGGTTCGGTAAAACGCTATCAGCTGGCTATGTGCGTCTGTTCGGAAATAACCGGTATAGACCCCGTTGCTCACCATTGTGAGACGAAGGGTATTCGAGTACTTAGTATTTCGAATAGTTGTTTCCTATTATACAGTCCCATAGCCTAGCGGTTAGCATGCCTGCCTCTCGCACAGGGGTCCCGGGTTCAATCCTGGCTGTTGGAGGTTTGTATGTTCTATGAAGGTGCACGTTCATATGCACTTTATTCGTATTCATATACCTCCGCGTTGTACAGTTAGGTTCGGTAAAACGCTATCAGCTGGCTATGTGCGTCTGTTCGGAAATAATCGGTATAGACCCCGTTGCTCACCATTGTGAGACGAAGGGTATTCGAGTACTTAGTATTTCCAATAATTGTTTCCTATTATACAGTCCCATAGCCTAGCGGTTAGCATGCCTGCCTCTTGCACAGGGGTCCCGGTTTCGATCCTGGCTGTTGTAGGTTTGTATGTTCTATGAAAGTGCGCGTTCATATGCACTTTATTCGTATATATATATATATATATATATATATATATATATATATATATATATATACATATATATATATTTCTTTTTTTTTTGCTTTGTCGCTGTCTCCCGCGTTTGCGAGGTAGCGCAAGGAAACAGACGAAAGAAATGGCCCAACCCACCCCCATACACATGTGTATACATACGTCCAAACACGCAAATATACATACCTACACAGCTTTCCATGGTTTACCCCAGACGCTTCACATGTCCTGATTCAATCCACTGACAGCACGTCAACCCCGGTATACCACATCGATCCAATTCACTCTATTCCTTGCCCTCCTTTCACCCTCCTGCATGTTCAGGCCCCGATCACACAAAATCTTTTTCACTCCAGCTTTCTACCTCCAATTTGGTCTCCCACTTCTCCTCGTTCCCTCCACCTCCGACACATATATCCTCTTGGTCAATCTTTCCTCACTCATTCTCTCCATGTGCCCAAACCATTTCAAAACACCCTCTTCTGCTCTTTTCAACCACGCTCTTTTTATTTCCACACATCTCTCTTACCCTTACGTTACTTACTCGATCAAACCACCTCACACCACACATTGTCCTCAAATATCTCATTTCCAGAACATCCATCCTCCTGCGCACAACTCTATCCATAGCCCACGCCTCGCAACCATACAACATTGTTGGAACCACTATTCCTTCAAACATACCCATTTTTGCTTTCCGAGATAATGTTCTCGACTTCCACACATTCTTCAAGGCTCCCAGAATTTTCGCCCCCTCCCCCACCCTATGATCCACTTCCGCTTCCATGGTTCCATCCGCTGCCAGATCCACTCCCAGATATCTAAAACACTTTACTTCCTCCAGTTTTTATCCATTCAAACTTACCTCCCAATTGACTTGACCCTCAACCCTACTGTACCTAATTACCTTGCTCTTATTCACATTTACTCTTAACTTTCTTCTTTCACACCCTTTACCAAACTCAGTCACCAGCTTCTGCAGTTTCTCACATGAATCAGCCACCAGCGCTGTATCATCAGCGAACAACAACTAACTCACTTCCCAAGCTCTCTCATCCCCAACAGACTTCATACTTGCCCCTCTTTCCAAAACTCTTGCATTCACCTCCCTAACAACCCCATCCATAAACAAATTAAACAACCATGGAGACATCACACACCCCTGCCGCAAACCTACATTCACTGAGAACCAATCACTTTCCTCTCTTCCTACACGTACACATGCCTTACATCCTCGATAAAAACTTTTCACTGCTTCCAACAAGTTGCCTCCCACACCATATATTCTTAATACCTTCCACGGAGCATCTCTATCAACTCTATCATATGCCTTCTCCAGATCCATAAATGCTACATACAAATCCATTTGCTTTTCTAAGTATTTCTCACATACATTCTTCAAAGCAAACACCTGATCCACACATCCTCCACCACTTCTGAAACCACACTGCTCTTCCCCAATCTGATGCTCTGTACATGCCTTCACCCTCTCAATCAATACCCTCCCATATAATTTACCAGGAATACTCAACAAACTTATACCTCTGTAATTTGAGCACTCACTCTTATCCCCTTTGCCTTTGTACAGTGGCACTATGCACGCATTCCGCCAATCCTCAGGCACCTCACCATGAGTCATACATACATTAAATAACCTTACCAACCAGTCAACAATACAGTCACCCCCTTTTTTTTAATGAATTCCACTGCAATACCATCCAAACCTGCTGCCTTGCCGGCTTTCATCTTCCGCAAAGCTTTTACTACCTCCTCTCTGTTTAGTAAATCATTTTCCCTAACCCTCTCACTTTGCACACCACCTCGACCAAAACACTCTATATCTGCCACTCTATCATCAAACACATTCAACAAACCTTCAAAATACTCACTCCATCTCCTCACATCACCACTACTCGTTATTACCTCCCCATTTGCGCCCTTCACTGAAGTTCCCATTTGCTCCCTTGTCTTACGCACTTTGTTTACCTCCTTCCAGAACATCTTTCTATTCTCCCTAAAATTTAATGATACTCTCTCACTCCAACTCTCATTTGCCCTCTTTTTCACCTCTGATATATATATATATATATATATATATATATATATATATATGTGTGTGTGTGTGTGTGTGTGTGTGTGTGTGTGTGTGTGTGTGTGTGTGTGTGTGTGTGTGTGTGTGTGTGTGTGTTGGAAAGGATCAAATTTTGCGCGTGATCAAGATATTCCTATGAGCCCACGGGGAAAATGAAACACGATAAGTTCCCTAGTGCACTTTTGTGTAATAATCACATCATCAGGGGAGACACAAGAGAAATATTAGTCAGTTGATATATATCGAAGAGACGAAGCTAAGACGCCATTTGTTATGTTTTGGACAATCTCATGTTTACCAAATGGCGTCCTAGCTTCGTCTCTTCGATGTATATCAATTGACTTATATTTCTCTCTAGTGTCTCCCCTGATGATGTGATTATTACACGAAAGTGCACTTGGGAACTAGACGTGTTTCATTTTCCCCGTGGACTCATAGAAGTATACATACATACATATATATATATATATATATATATATATATATATATATATATATATATATATATATATATATATATATCATTTACAGCACATCCACTCTCCTGCGCACAACTCTACCCATAGCCCACGCCTCGCAACCATACAACATTGTTGGAACCACTATTCCTTCAAACATACCCATTTTTGCTTTCCGAGATAATGTTCTCGACTTCCACACATTCTTCAAGGCTCCCAGAATTTTCGCCCCCTCCCCCACCCTATGATCCACTTCCGCTTCCATGGTTCCATCCGCTGCCAGATCCACTCCCAGATATCTAACACTTTATTTCCTCCAGTTTTTATCCATTCAAACTTACCTCCCAATTGACTTGACCCTCAACCCTACTGTACCTAATTACCTTGCTCTTATTCACATTTACTCTTAACTTTCTTCTTTCACACCCTTTACCAAACTCAGTCACCAGCTTCTGCAGTTTCTCACATGAATCAGCCACCAGCGCTGTATCATCAGCGAACAACAACTGACTCACTTCCCAAGCTCTCTCATCCCCAACAGACTTCATACTTGCCCCTCTTTCCAAAACTCTTGCATTCACCTCCCTAACAACCCCATTCATAAACAAATTAAACAACCAAGGAGACATCACACACCCCTGCCGCAAACCTACATTCATTGAGAACCAATCACTTTCCTCTCTTCCTACACGTACACATGCCTTACATCCTCGATAAAAACTTTTCACTGCTTCTAACAACTTGCCTCCCACACAATATATTCTTAATACCTTCCACGGAGCATCTCTATCAACTCTATCATATGCCTTCTCCAGATCCATAAATGCTACATACAAATCCATTTGCTTTTCTAAGTATTTCTCACATACATTCTTCAAAGCAAACACCTGATCCACACATCCTCTACCACTTCTGAGACCACACTGCTCTTCCCCAATCTGATGCTCTGTACATGCTTTCACACTCTCAATCAATACCCTCCCATATAATTTACCAGGGATACTCAACAAACTTATGCCTCTGTAATTTGAGCACTTACTCTTATCCCCTTTGCCTTTGTACAATGGCACTATGCACGCATTCCGCCAATCCTCAGGCACCTCACCATGAATCATACATACATTAAATAACCTTACCAATCAGTCAACAATACAGTCACCCCCTTTCTTAATAAATCCACTGCAATACCATCCAAACCTGCTGCCTTGCCGGCGTTCATCTTCCGCAAAGCTTTTACTACCTCTTCTCTGTTTACCAAATCATTTTCCCCAACCCTCTCACTTTGCACACCATCTCGACCAAAACACCCTATATCTGCCACTCTATCATCAAACATATTCAACAAACCTTCAAAATACTCACTCCATCTTCTTCTCACATCACCACTACTTGTTATCACCTCCCCATTAGCCCCCTTCATTGAAGTTCCCATTTGCTCCCTTGTCTTACGCACTTTATTTACCTCCTTCCAAAACATCTTTTTATTCTCCCTAAAATTTAATGATGCTCTCTCACCCCAACTCTCATTTGCCCTCTTTTTCACCTCTTGCACCTTTCTCTTGACCCCCTGCCTCTTTCTTTTATACATCTCTCACTCATTTGCATTTTTTCTCTGCAAAAATCGTTCAGATGCCTCTCTCTTCTCTTTCACTAATAATCTTACTTCTTCATCCAACCACTCACTACCCTTTCTAATCAAACCACCTCCTACGATTCTCATGCCGCAAGCATCTTTTGCACAAGCCATCACTGCTTCCCTAAATACATCCCATTCCTCCCCCATTCCCCTTACCTCCTTTGTTCTCACCTTTTTCCAATCTGTTCTCAGTCTCTCCTGGTACTTCCTCATACAAGCCTCCTTCCCAAGCTCACTTACTCTCACCACTCTCTTTACCCCAACATTCTCTCTTCTTTTCTGAAAACCACTACAAATCTTCACCTTCGCCTCCACAAGATAATGATCAGACATCCCTCCAGTTGCACCTCTCAGCACATTAACATCCAAAAGTCTCTCTTTCGCGCGCCTATCAATTAACACGTAATCCAATAACGCTCTCTGGTCATCTCTTCTACTTACATACGTATACTTATGTATATCTCGCTTTTTAAACCAGGTATTCCCAATCAACAGTCCTTTTTCAGCACATAAATCTACAAGCTCTTCACCATTTCCATTTACAACATTGAACACCCCATGTTTACCAATTATTCCCTCAACTGCCACATTACTCACCTTTGCATTCAAATCACCCATCACTATAACCCGGTCTTGTGCATCAAAATCACTAACACACTCATTCAGCTGCTCCTAAAACACTTGCCTCTCATGATCTTTCTTCTCATGCCCAGGTGCATATGCACCAATAATCACCCATCTCTCTCTATCAACTTTCAGTTTTACCCATATCAATTTAGATTCTACTTTCTTACACTCTATAACATTCTCCCACAACTCCTGTTTCAGGAGTAGTGCTACTCCTTCCCTTGCTCGTGTCTTCTCACTAACCCCTGACTTTACTCCCAAGACATTCCCAAACCACTCTTCCCCTTTACCCTTGAGCTTCGTTTCACTCAGAGCCAAAACATCCAGGTTCCTTTCCTCAAACATACTACCTATCTCTCCTTTATTCTCATCTTGGTTACATCCACACAGAATTAAACACCCCAATCTGAGCCTTCAAGGAGGATGAGCACTCCCCGCGTGACTCCTTCTTCTGTTTCCCTTTTTAGAAAGTTAAAATACAAGGAGGGGAGGGTTTCTGGCCCCCCGCTCCCGTCCCCTTTAGTCGCCTTCTACGCCACGTGAGGAATGCGTGGGAAGTATTCTTTCTCCCCTATCCCCAGGGATATATATATATATATATATATATATATATATATATATATATATATATATATATATATATATATATATATATATATATATATATATATATATATATTCCTTTTCTTGATACGTTCCTTCACCAGTGAAAATATAAAATCAAGTGACAAAATATGTGTAGGAGTGAATTGGTATATGGCTGTCTTGGGAAGAGGAAACGGGTTGGTGACACCACGGCAAAGCGCGAGAGGAAAGTCATGATGGTACAAGTGGTTAGGACAGGTCAGGATGGGTGACGGAGGATAGGAGGGATCAGGAAATGCTAGGAAGGGCAAGGCAGGTTAGCAGGGGTTCATAGATGAGTAAGGTCAGGATGGGCGAGAAAGGTTAGGATGGGTGAGAAAGAATGGAACGGGATAGGACAGGTCAAAACATATCAGAACATATCAAACCAGGCGAGGTCAGGACGGGTCAACACAGGTCAAGACGAGTGAACAAGGTCGGGACGAGTTAGAGCTGGAGATATTCAGGAAGTGGAGACCTTATGGTGGTATTACTGCATCAGTAATTTAGCAGGTGTTCTTTTACGGCTTCTTTTTTCCCAACGATGAAGACTGAGAGATGTTCGGAAACATGGGTAGGAGCACTGACGTTTTTGGATAAGTAAGGAGGCGATGTAGATCAGGGCGAGCTGATACAAGTGATGCAAACTTTGGGAAGAAAGTTTATGTGAGGTTAGGTGAGATGAGGTTGGCAGGGTTCCGAAGGCGTTTCTGTAAGTGCACAAAGTGCGGCAGACGTTCCGTGGGAAAGTTACGTGGCTGCTGGGTTTTGTGGAGCTTCTGAGTGAGGAAGCATTGCTAAGGGCCTGAGTTTGTGGGTGGTTGCCGTTTTATGCTTTGTGCTGCAGGAAAG
This sequence comes from Panulirus ornatus, assembly GCF_036320965.1. NCBI lineage: Eukaryota > Metazoa > Arthropoda > Malacostraca > Decapoda > Palinuridae > Panulirus > Panulirus ornatus. The sequence continues at coordinate 46,053,783 of NC_092226.1, forward strand.
CGTGATCGCAAGCCCATTAGTCCAAAATATTCTCGAAACAAACGATGGTGATTTTTGAAGGAACATGAGCCATAGAAACCGAGGTACTGCTGTCGAAGGAGGCCACAGGATGTGAAGTACAGAGAGCCCCTGCTATAGAATGATGAGTCAAGAGTCACATGACGGACGTTTCCAGAAGCCGGGCGCATTTTGATGCCCTAAAGGCGATGTATCAACTTGACTGACCAACTGCCTTCTGCTCGGGTCTTTCAGAAGAGATGCATGGGCTACGCCGATAGAGTTGAATGGGGAGGCGTGGCTAAGCCTATTAAAATAGCGTCCCTAGCAGCTGCTCCGGGTACCTGGGGGTCATATGAGATCATCCAAGGTTACTGTCAGTACCTTAATAAGATAATCACAGTCGTTTTCACCACATGGGAGTATGATTTCATAATTCATCACTCGAGACTTGTAGTGTTTCGGATTGCAATGCATTAGTAACAATCTTTTCACATTATTCATCTCCCAGACACAATTTGCCATGAAGCTATATCACAGTTGGCGTCAATCTTCCTCTTTCCCAATGATATCAAGAACTATGAAGAAGCTCTTCTAATACGACACAAAGTGCCAAGAGTCGTGTAATCTACTCTTGCTGAACGGAAGTCAAGCAACGATCATCGACGGCAGAAGAACTGAAGAGCCATTGCCTTATAAAGCAGTACCTGACAGGACTCCGCTCGCCGTCAAGCACCACTATAATGCGGCGTCGATGTTGAACTCTTGTATCCATACTTCTTAGTTAACCATGACGCTAAGTTTGTTGCTGGAGATATTCGGCTTAAAATGCTTTATATTGTGGCGTTACGACTCTGGCTATACACACGACGCTGGCTACACACATGGTCGGTGCGTAGCTTCCCCAAGGGACGGTTGCAGAAGCGGGTCGTAGCGGAGAACGAATTGTTTTCCGATGGTTAAAGTATCAGGTCAGCGATTGCCACTGAGTCTATACCTATAGTTACGCCCCTATTTTCATTTCTATATCACTAATATCCAAATTTTCCATTACCTGTGGGTAATATACAATGTCAAAAATGTTGCCTAGTCAGGTATGTAGGAGCAATATTCTCGAATCAAACGGCAGAAAATAAAAATGTGATCACTCGCTTGTCGAGGACAACCTGTCGTAATTCTCATACACCTGTGAGTAATAAAAGACGAAAGATCTACTGGCCCGCGATATTAAAAGCTAAGCTTTAATCTTTTTAGATTAAATGGCAAGTTTTCCAGCTTCCTCTGCAACACTTAGTTTATATCTTGTCTTCCTCTGTTTCTGTGTCTCGTCTTCACCGTTCTCTAAGTTTCATTCCAAGTCTGGTGTCGATGAAGGCTTTTTGTCTACGGCTGGTGCCTTCGACAACACAAAAAGAAATAGAAAAATATCGCACAAGCAAACTTTCTTCTTATGTGAAGGTAGCAAACGATACATAAACCAGTTCTTATGTTTGTTACGGTGTGACCTAAGATTAGAGAAGTTGTGGTAAGACATAAGCAACTGTAACGGTAAATGTTGGCTAAGCCTCCTGGTCGAACCAATAGTCACACACTTCGGAAGCATGTTTTAGGCAGAGCAAGTTGATATGAAGAACATGTTGATAGAACGAAGAGGTTAAAAGGACGAATATATCAGCAGGACGAAATGATGACAGGACGAAATATTGTTAGGACGAACGAGCTGATGGATCGAAGAAACTGATAAGACGAACATGCTGACTAGATGAACAAGTCAATAGGACGAATATGTTGACGGAATGAACAAAATGACCTAACTTGTATTTACATTACCCTTCAGCCGTTTCCTCTCACACACCCCCAGACACATGCACCAGCTTCTGCAGTTTCTCTCTCGAGGCTGCCACCAGGTCCGTGTCATCTGCAAACAGCAGTTGTCTCGCAATCCAGTCAACGCACTCCACATCATCCACATACAACAGTTCCGACCTTCTTTTCAAGACCCTAACCTTTACCTCCTTTACCACCTTAAGCAGTTATAGTAACATCACACACCAATGACGCAAACCCAACTTCACCTGGAACCATTCACTTTCCTCCGGGCCTTCTTGCGCACACAACTTACTCTCTCCATGAAATCTTCTCATTGTTTCTAGTAGCTTGTCTCACACACCACATATTCGTAACACGTTCTACAAAGAAAGTCTGTCAAATCTATCATATGCTTTCTCCAGAACTATGGTACATGGAATCAATTTGCATACAGATACTTCAAAGCAAACACATAATCCACACATCCTCTGTCACTCCTTATCCCACAACTCTCCTACACATTATGAAGCTCTGCACCTACAACTGTCCTCTCATCAACGGTCTGTCATACAACATACAAAGTATATTCAACAGTTATATATATACATATATATATATATATATATATATATATATATATATATATATATATATATATATATATATATATATATATATATATTATCATACTTTGTCGCTGTCTCCCGCGTTTGCGAGGTAGCGCAAGCAAACAGACGAAAGAAATGGCCCAATCCCCCCCCATACACATGTATATACATACGTCCACACACGCAAATATACATACCTACACAGCTTTCCATGGTTTACCCCTGACGCTTCATATGCCCTGATTCAATCTACTGACAGCACGTCAACCCCGGTATACCATATCGATCCAATTCACTCTATTTCTTGCCCTCCTTTCACCCTCCTGCATGTTCAGGCCCCGATCACACAAAATCTTTTTCACTCCATCTTTCCACCTCCAATTTGGTCTCCCACTTCTCCTCGTTCCCTCCACCTCCGACACATATATCCTCTTGGTCAATCTTTCCTCACTCATTCTCTCCATGTGCCCAAACCATTTCAAAACACCCTCTTCTGCCCTCTCAACCACGCTCTTTTTATTTCCACACATCTCTCTTACCCTTACATTACTTACTCGATCAAACCACCTCACACCACACATTTTGTCCTCAAACATCTCATTTCCAGCACATCCTCCCTCCTGCGCACAACTCTATCCATAGCCCACGCCTCGCAACCATATAACATTGTTGGAACCACTATTCCTTCAAACATACCCATTTTTGCTTTCCGAGATAATGTTCTCGACTTCCACACATTCTTCAAGGCTCCCAGGATTTTCGACCCCTCCCCCACCCTATGATCCACTTCCGCTTCCATGGTTCCATCCGCTGCCAGATCCACTCCCAGATATCTAAAACACTTTACTTCCTCCAGTTTTTCTCCATTCAAACTTACCTTCCAATTGACTTGACACTCAACCCTACTGTACCTAATAACCTTGCTCTTATTCACATTTACTCTTACCTTTTTTCTTTCACACACTTTACCAAACTCATTCACCAGCTTCTGCAGTTTCTCACATGAATCAGCCACCAGCGCTGTATCATCAGCGAACAACAACTGACTCACTTCCCAAGCTCTCTCATCCACTACAGACTTCATACTTGCCCCTCTTTTCAAAACTCTTGCATTCACCTCCCTAACAACCCCATCCATAAACAAATTAAACAACCATGGAGACATCACACACCCCTGCCGCAAACCTACATTCACTGAGAACCAATCACTTTCCTTTCTTCCTACACGTACACATGCCTTACATCCTCGATAAAAACTTTTCACTGCTTCTAACAACTTGCCTCCCACACCATATATTCTTAATACCTTCCACAGAGCATCTCTATCAACTCTATCATATGCCTTCTCCAGATCCATAAATGCTACACACACACACACACATATATATATATATATATATATATATATATATATATATATATATATATATATATATTTATTTTTTTTTTTTTTCTTTTTTTCAAACTATTCACCATTTTCCCGCGTTAGCGAGGTAGCGTTAAGAACAGAGAACAGAGAACAGAGAATATATATATATATATATATATGAATAGTGATGTGAGAAGGAGATGGAGTGAGTATTTTGAATGTTTGTTGAATGTGTTTGATGATAGAGTGGCAGATATAGGGTGTTTTGGTCGAGGTGGTGTGGAAAGTAAGAGGGTTAGGGAAAATGATTTGGTAAACAGAGAAGAGGTAGTAAAAGCTTTGCGGAAAATGAAAGCCGGCAAGGCAGCAGGTTCGGATGGTACTGCAGTGGAATTTATTAAAAAAGGGGATGACTGTATTGTTGACTGGTTGGTAAGGTTATTTAAAGTATGTATGATTCATGGTGAGGTGCCTGAGGACTGGCGGAATGCTTGCATAGTGCCATTGTACAAAGGCAAAGGGGATAAGAGTGAGTGCTCAAATTACAGAGGTATAAGTTTGTTGAATATTCCTGGTGAATTATATGGGAGGGTATTGATTGAGAGGGTGAAGGCATGTACAGAGCATCAGATTGGGGAAGAGCAGTGTGGTTTTAGAAGTGGTAGAGGATGTGTGGATCAGGTGTTTGCTTTGAAGAATGTATGTGAGAAATACTTAGAAAAGCAAATGGATGTGTAAGTAGCATTTATGGATTTGGAGAAGGCTTATGATAGAGTTGATAGAGATGCTCTGTGGAAGGTATTATGAATATATGGTGTGGGAGGGAATTTGTTAGAAGAAGTGAAAAGTTTTTATCGAGGATGTAAGGCATGTGTACGTGTAGGAAGACAGGAAAGTGATTGGTTCTCAGTGAATGCAGGTTTGCGGCAGTGGTGTGCGATGTCTCCATGGTTGTTTAATTTGTTTATGGATGGGGTTGTTAGGGAGTGAATGCAAGAGTTTTGGAAAGAGGGGCAAGTATGCAGTCTGTTATGGATGAGAGAGCTTGGGAAGTGAGTCAGTTGTTGTTCGCTGATGATACAGCGCTGGTGGTTGATTCATGTGAGAAACTGCAGATGCTGGTGACTGAGTTTGGTAAAGTTAAGAGTAAATGTGAATAAGAGCAAGGTTATTAGGTACAGTAGGGTTGAGGGTCAAGTCAATTGGAAGGTGAGTTTGAATGGAGAAAAACTGGAGGAAGTAAAGTGTTTTAGATATCTGGGAGTGGATCTGGCAGGGATGGAACCATAGAAGCGGAAGTGAATCATAGGGTGGGGGAGGGGGCAAAAATTCTGGGAGCCTTGAAGGATGTGTGGAAGTCGAGAACATTATCTCGGAAAGCAAAAATAGGTATGTTTGAAGGAAGAGTGGTTCCAACAATGTTGTATGGCTGCGAGGCATGGTCTCTGGATAGAGTTGTGCGCAGGAGGGTGGATGTGCTGGAAATGAGATGTTTGAGGACAATGTGTGGTGTGAGGTGGTTTGATCGAGTAAGTAATGTAAGGGTAAGAGAGATGTGTGGAAATAAAAAGAGCGTGGTTGAGAGAGCAGAAGAGGGTGTTTTGAAATGGTTTGGGCACATGGAGAGAATGAGTGAGGAAAGATTGACCAAGAGGATATATGTGTCGGAGGTGGAGGGAACAAGGAGAAGTGGGAGACCAAATTGGAGGTGGAAAGATGGAGTGAAAAAGATTTTGTGTGATCGGGGCCTGAACATGCAGGAGGGTGAAAGGAGGGCAAGGAATAGAGTTAACTGGATCGATGTGGTATACCGGGATCGACGTGCTGTCAATGGACTGAACCAGGGCATGTGAAGCGTCTGGGGTAAACTATGGAAGGTTTTGTTTGGCCTGGATGTGGAAAGGGAGCTGTGGTTTCGGTGCATTATACATGACAGCTAGAGACTGAGTGTGAAAGAATGTGCCCTTTGTTTTCTTTTCCTAGCGCTACCTCACGCGCATGCGGGGGCAGGGGGTTGTCATTTTATGTGTGGTGGGGTGGCGATGGGAATGAATAAAGGCAGCAAGCATGAATTATGTACATGTATATATATATATATATATATATATATATATATATATATATATATATATATATATATATATATATATATATATTTATATAATTTTTTTCTATTCTTTTATTACTACACTTTGTCGCTGTCTCCAGCGTTAGCGAGTTAGCGGAAGGAAACAGACGAAAGAATTGCCCAACCCACTCACATACATATGCATGTACATACACGTCCACACACGCATATTTACATATATTTTTTATATTTTATTATACTTTCTCGCTGTCTCCCGCGTTTGCGAGGTAGCGCAAGGAAACAGACGAAAGAAATGGCCCAACCCCCCCCCCCATACACATGTATATACATACGTCCACACACGCAAATATACATACCTACACAGCTTTCCATGGTTTACCCCAGACGCTTCACATGCCCTGATTAAATCCACTGACAGCACGTCAACCCCGGTATACCACATCGCTCCAATTCACTCTATTCCTTGCCCTCCTTTCACCCTCCTGCATGTTCAGGCCCCGATCACACAAAATCTTTTTCACTCCATCTTTCCACCTCCAATTTGGTCTCCCTCTTCTCCTTGTTCCCTCCACCTCCGACACATATATCTTCTTGGTCAATCTTTCCTCACTCATTCTCTCCATGTGCCCAAACCACTTCAAAACACCCTCCTCTGCTCTCTCAACCACGCTCTTTTTATTTCCACACATCTCCCTTACCCTTACGTTACTCACTCGATCAAACCACCTCACACCACACATTGTCCTCAAACATCTCATTTCCAGCACATCCATCCTCCTGCGCACAACTCTATCCATAGCCCACGCCTCGCAACCATACAACATTGTTGGAACCACTATTCCTTCAAACATACCCATTTTTGCTTTCCGAGATAATGTTCTCGACTTCCACACATTCTTCAAGGCCCCCAGAATTTTCGCCCCCTCCCCCACCCTATGATCCACTTCTGCTTCCATGGTTCCATCCGCTGCCAGATCCACTCCCAGATATCTAAAACACTTCACTTCCTCCAGTTTTTCTCCATTCAAACTCACCTCCCAATTGACTTGACCCTCAACCCTACTGTACCTAATAACCTTGCTCTTATTCACATTTACTCTTAACTTTCTTCTTCCACACACTTTACCAAACTCAGTCACCAGCTTCTGCAGTTTCTCACATGAATCAGCCACCAGCGCTGTATCATCAGCGAACAACAACTGACTCACTTCCCAAGCTCTCTCATCCCCAACAGACTTCATACTTGCCCCTCTTTCCAAAACTCTTGCATTTACCTCCCTAACAACCCCATCCATAAACAAATTAAACAACCATGGAGACATCACACACCCCTGCCGCAAACCTACATTCACTGAGAACCAATCACTTTCCTCTCTTCCTACACGTACACATGCCTTACATCCTCGATCAAAACTTTTCACTGCTTCTAACAACTTTCCTCCCACACCATATATTCTTAATACCTTCCACAGAGCATCTCTATCAACTCTATCATATGCCTTCTCCAGATCCATGAATGCTACATACAAATCCATTTGCTTTTCTAAGTATTTCTCACATACATTCTTCAAAGCAAACACCTGATCCACACATCCTATACCACTTCTGAAACCACACTGCTCCTCCCCAATCTGATGCTCTGTACATGCCTTCACCCTCTCAATCAATACCCTCCCATATAATTTACCAGGAATACTCAACAAACCTATACCTCCGTAATTTGAGCACTCACTCTTATCCCCTTTGCCCCTGCACAATGGCACTATGCACGCATTCCGCCAATCCTCAGGCACCTCACCATGAGTCATACATACATTAAATAACCTTACCAACCAGTCAACAATACAGTCACCCCCTTTTTTAATAAATTCCACTGCAATACCATCCAAACCTGCTGCCTTGCCGGCTTTCATCTTCCGCAAAGCTTTCACTACCTCTTCTCTGTTTACCAAATCATTTTCCCTAACCCTCTCACTTTGCACACCACCTCGACCAAAACACCCTATATCTGCCACTCTATCATCAAACACATTCAACAAACCTTCAAAATACTCACTCCATCTCCTTCTCACATCACCACTACTTGTTATCACCTCCCCATTTGCGCCCTTCACTGAAGTTCCCATTTGCTCCCTTGTCTTACGCACTTTATTTACCTCCTTCCAGAACATCTTTTTATTCTCCCTAAAATTTAATGATACTCTCTCACCCCAACTCTCATTTGCCCTTTTTTTCACCTCTTGCACCTTTCTCTTGACCTCCTGTCTCTTTCTTTTATACATCTCCCACTCAATTGCATTTTTTCCTTGCAAAAATCGTCCAAATGCCTCTCTCTTCTCTTTCACTAATACTCTTACTTCTTCATCCCACCACTCACTACCCTTTCTAATCAACCCACCTCCCACTCTTCTCATGCCACAAGCATCTTTTGCGCAATCCATCACTGATTCCCTAAATACATCCCATTCCTCCCCCACTCCCCTTACTTCCATTGTTCTCACCTTTTTCCATTCTGTTCTCAGTCTCTCCTGGTACTTCCTCACACGGGTCTCCTTCTCAAGCTCACTTACTCTCACCATCCTCTTCACCCCAACATTCACTCTTCTTTTCTGAAAACCCATACAAATCTTCACCTTAGCCTCCACAAGATAATGATCAGACATCCCTCCAGTTGCACCTCTCAGCACATTAATATATATATATATATATATATATATATATATATATATATATATATATATATATATATATAAATATGCGTGTGTGGACGTGTATGTACATGCATATGTATGTGAGTGGGTTGGGCAATTCTTTCGTCTGTTTCCTTCCGCTAACTCGCTAACGCTGGAGACAGCGACAAAGGGTAGTAATAAAAGAATAGAAAAAAATTATATATATATATATATATATATATATATATATATATATATATATATATATATATATATATATATATACGTATATGGTTTGAAAAGAGAGGTATACATAAGTATACGTATGTAAATGTGAGAGATGGCTAGAGAGCGTTATTGGATTAAGTGATAATTCATAGGCGCGTTTAAGAGAGACTTTTGGATGTTAATGTGTTGAGGGGAGCAATGTCTAATCATTATCTTAAGGAGGCGAAGGTGAAGATTTTTCTTTCAGGGAAGCAGTGATGGCTTGCGCAAAAGATGCTTGCGGGATGAGAAATGTGGGAAGTGGGCAGATTAGAAAAGGGAGCGAGTGGTGGGATGAAGAAGTAAGATTGTTAGTGAAAGAAAAGAGAGAGGAATTTGGGCGATCTTTGCAGGGAAATAGTGCAAATGACTGGAAGATATATAAAAGGAAAAGGCAGAAGGTCAAGAGAAAGGTGCAAGAGGTGGAAAAGAGGGGAAATGAGAGTTGGGGTGAGAGAGTATCGTTAAATTTTAGGGTGAATAAAAGGATGCTTTGGAAGGAGGTAATCAAAGTGCGTAAGACAAGAGAATAAATGGGAACATCGCTGAGGGAGGGGGGGGTTAATGGCGAGTTAAAAACAAGAATTTGTGAAGTGAGGAGATGGAGTGAGTATATTGAAGGTTTGTTGAATGTGTTTGATGATAAAATGGAAAATATAGCGTGTTTTGGTTGAGGTGGTATGAGAAGTGAGAGAGTCAGGGAGAGTGGTTTGGTAAACAGAGAAGAGGTAGTGAAAGCTTTGCGGAAGATGAAAGCCAGCAAGGCGGCGGGTTTGGATGGTATTGCAGTGAGATTTATCAAAATAGGGGGTGACTGTGTTGTTGAGTAGTTGGTAAGGATATTCTATGTATATATGGGTCATGGTGAAGTGTTTGAGGATTGGCAGAATGAATGCATAGTGCCAGTGTACAAAGGTAAAGGGGATAAAGGTGAGTGCTCAAATTACAGAGGTATAAGTTTGTCGAGTATTCCTGGTAAATGATATGGGCGAGTATTGATTGAGAGGGTCAAGGCATGTACAGGGCATCAGACTGGGGAAGAGCTGTGTGGTTTCAGAAGTGGGAGAGGTTGTATGGATCAGGTGTTTGCTTTGAAGAATGTATGGGAAAAATACTTAGAAAACAGATAGATTTGTATGTAGCATTTATGGATCTGGAGAAGGCATATGATAGAGTTGATAGAGATGCTCTGTGGAAGGTATTAAGAGTATATGGCGTGAGAGTTGTTAGAAAGTGAAAAAATTTTATCGATGGTGTAAGGCCTGTGTACGAGTAGGAAGAGAGAAAAGTGATTGGTTCTCATTGAATGTCGGCTTGCGGCAGAGATGCGTGATGTCTCCATCGTTGTTTAATTCGTGTATGGATGGGGTTGTTAGGGAGGTGAATGCAAGAGTTTTGGAGAGAGGGGCAAGTATGCAGTCTGTTGTGGATGAAAGGTTTCGGAAGTGAGTCAGTTGGTGTTCACTGATGGTACAGCGCTGGTGGCTGATGCAGGTGAGAAACTGCAGAAGTTGGTGACTTAGTTTGGTAAAGTGTGTGAAAGAAGAAAGTTGAGAGTAGATGTAAAGAAGAGCAAGGTTATTAGGAGCAGTAGGGTTGCGGGACAAGTCCACCGGGAGGTAAGTTTGAATGGAGAAAAACTGGAGGAAGTGAAGTATTTTATATATCTGGGAGTGGATTTAGCAGCGGAAGTGAGTCACACGGTGGGGGAGGGGGCGGAGGTTCTGGGAGCGTTGAAAAATGTGTGGAAGGCGAAAACGTTATATCGGAGAGTAAGAATGGGTATGTTTGAAGGAATAGTGGTTCCAACAATGTTATATGGTCGGAAGGCATGGATTATAGATAAGATTGTGCAGAGGAGGGTGTATTTGTTAGATATGAGATGTTAGAGGACAATACGTGGTGTGAGGTGGTTTGATCGATTAAGTATTGAAAGGGTAAGAAAGATGTGTGGTAATAAAAAGAGTCTGGTTGAGAGAGCAGAAGAGGGTGTATTGATAAGGTTTGGTTACATGGAGAAAATGAGTGAGGAAAGATTGACAAAGAGGTTATATGTGTCAGTGGGAGACCCAACTGGAGGTGGAAGGATGGAGTGAAAAAGATTTTGAGCGATTGGGGCATGAATATAAATGAAGGTGAAAGGCGTGCAAGGAATAGAGTGAATTTGAACCATGTGGTATTCCGGGGTCGACGTGCTGTCAATGGATTGAATCAGGGCGTGTGAAGCGTCTAAGGTAAACCATGGAAACTTTTGTGGGACCTGGATGTGGAAAGGGAGCTGTGGTTTCAGTGCATTATACATGACAGCTAGAGACTGAGTGTGAAGGAATGTGGCCTTTGTTGTCTTTTCCTAGCTATGCCTCATGCTTGTGCGGGGGAAGGGGGGTGCCATTTCATGTGTGGCGGGGTGACGGCGGAATGGATGAAGGCAGCAAGTATGATTATGTACATGTGTATATATATGTACATGTCTGTACATGTATATGTATGTATACATTGAAATATATATATATATATATATATATATATATATATATATATATATATATATATATATATATATATATATAAGACCGCAATCCACAAGCTAGGAGACTATTCCTATACCGTTCAACCAGAAGTCAGCGGCCACTGGCAGACGGTATATATGTGAATGTGTCTCAATCTTCCAGCTAACGAAGACTGGTAATTGGACGAGCGCGAAGGAGAGTTATAGCCAGCTATTAAAGTGTCGTGGCAAATATGAGTCCGGTTCGCACTGTGTCTCCCTGTGCCTCAGCTTCGAATGTTTGCCCTTAAGGTGACCTTAGAGAGTCTGGGAGCAAAACTCCAAATTATAAGAGTATATACGTAATTTTTCAGAGTTCATATACGTTTAGGAAGGTGTTATTGAATTCACTGAGGTTCCTGAAATGAAAGGCACAGTCACGACTCTGTCGGGCAAAAAAGGAAGAGACTGACGCTGATGAAATGGGAATAATGTTGATAAGATAAAAAGAATCTTCATTCAGGAATTCGTGTCTCGCCTCACTGGCGGGGGGACACGGGCGGGTTTCACTGTTTTCCGAGGGCTTCACGACCCTCATAAATATGCATCGAGAGGCTTCAGCGATAGTGGTGGTGGGGGAACGATCCCTCCAGGGAGCAGCGAGTCTCCTATTGAAGTTAGGTGGGCGGCTGCCCTCCTGCGCTGTTCACCAGAGATTATAGGGTCCGGCTGAAGCCACTGTTAATGAGAAAGGCTCAGTGATCGATGTGGTTTGTCATCAAAATATCATTACTGCTGTGAGGTAATACAACTCACACAACTTTCGTATTTCTGAATACATTCCTGTGGTTCTTCCTTTGTTGTCAAGACCTGCCCTTTGGATTTCCCGACGACAGGTCTTGTGTACACCCTCAGTCCTCATGGGAACAGGACGCGCAGGAGCCTGGAGTCTGCATGTTAACCCTTCTCTTTATACCAGACTTCAGCTTCTGATGCATTGGAAGGCGCTTTTACGGAAATTGTTATTATGGCAAATCGTATATACATGTGTGCGTGGTCAGCTCGAAATAAATAAACAGCTGAAAACAGCGACAGAAGCGCGGCAACAGTGCCTTCTACTACCGATGGTAGTCGGATCGGTTGACACCCATGTTCTAAGGTTAACTGGCAGTGTTTACATTCACCACCAGTGGCTCACGCCTGTGGTACCTTCTATCGCTCGAGAAGGTGGGAACGAATACCCAAGCCACCAGTGTCAATTGAGACGGAAATCTTCAGATCTACTCCACGCCCACAGCCGCAAAGTGGGTCACGTTCAGGAGCCGATTAAAGTAATTTCCTCGACATGAAGGCCTGGCGAACCGACTCATATCAAGCCTTATCAACATTTCTGACTTCCTCGCCTTAGGTCTGTAATACCAACGCCGCTACAGTCATATGTCACGTCTCCACCTAACAAGATGGATGGGCCCGTCAGTGCCGTGAGGTCAGGCAAGGCTGCTGTTGTTTTGTCACAAAGGCTTTGGTAGATTTCTCCTCAGAGCAGTGACTGGGACCCACACCAGCTCTGATGACAGTGATCTTCTTACGCCTACAACCTCACACCAGAGTAATATACTGGTCTACGATCTTGTTCATCAGCCTGAGAACTGAGTAAAGGGCCCTTAGTCCTGATCGTTCTTGACTGGATAAGAAGTGAAGCACATGTGAACCGCTGTAACTGCCAGTACTAGACGCCGCAGGAAGCTGCAAGCAGCAGTGACGCCGCAGGAAGCTGCAAGCAGCAGTGACGCCGCAGGAAGCTGCAAGCAGCAGTGACGCCGCAGGAAGCTGCAAGCAGCAGTGACGCCGCAGGAAGCTGCAAGCAGCAGAGACGCCGCAGGAAACTGCAAGCAGCAGAGACGCCGCAGGAAACTGCAAGCAGCAGTGACGCCGCAGGAAGCTGCAAGCAGCAGTGACGTGGCAGGAAGCTGCAAGCAGCAGTGACGCCGCAGGAAGCTGCAAGCAACAGTGACGCCGCAGGAAGCTGCAAGCAGCAGTGACGCCGCAAGAAGCTGTAAGCAGCAGAGACGCCGCATGAAGCTGCAAGCAGCAGTGACGTCGCAGGAAGCTGCAAGCAGCAGAGACGTAGCAGGAAGCTGCAAGCAGCAGAGACGTCGCAGGAAGCTGCAAACAGCAGTGACGCCGCAGGAAGCTGCAAGCAGCAGTGACGTCGCAGGAAGCTGCAAGCAGCAGTGACGTCGCAGGAAGCTACAGGCATCATATCGGGTGTAGCTTTAAGACTGCAGCAATGCTCATGGAGATGCTCCTGCAGAGTACAAGACTGGAGTGCACAGTACTCAGTCAGTGCAGAGGAAGTTGCGTTCACTAAATGTGGAGTGCAAATGATCCTCTCCACTATCACTTGACAGAGGAAAGACGTTGATGTTTGTATTGCCTCACAACGTCACTAATTTACAGTAAAACATTTTATCTGACAATTTATAAACACTGGTTAACAATAAATGACATTCCGTTTGATAAGAGAATTTGTAGATAGATTTTCATTATTTCTATTTTCCTTTAGATTACTTTCATATGCAAATAAGAAGCAGATAGATTGCAAAATTATGCTAATCATGGGAGGGAGGGCAACCACCTTGAAAATCGTCGACCTTGGCTTGACCTAGGTCTCCCAGACTGGGGAACCCCCCTTCCCATCTCTCGATGAGAAGTGCATGAAGCGTAGAACATGAATGCAGCATGGCAACATTTTCCTTCGTATCACTGGATATAAACTGTCGTCTCCGTCTTTGTCCGAGCCACTAGGGCTTGGACCCACAGCACGAGACTGACTGCTACCTCTCACAGTATTTGCGGAGACCAGCTATACGAGGATTGATTATTATGGTGCCTCATTTCCTCGTCTAAAGATGCAGGAATTTTCCTCCTTCTTTCGTCTTTCCCTCACCTAAAACCTCTCATCCTTTACCAATCGGGTCTACAATCACCTGAGGCGCCATGATAAACTTCCATCTAGCTTTTTTCTTAGTCTCTATCTTTACTTTCATCCAAGGTGGCTACAAGCAAGGCATATTTCTGCCCATGTCATGCTTGCTCCCACAGGGGGTCGCAACACTCTTCTGTCTACCAACTTTCCGCTGTGATGACATTCCTGAATGTTCAGATAAAGAGGCTGGTCGTCGATTCCTTCATACGTCACTCTCGACAGTCGATGGTTCGATGTCCCTGAAGTGCAGTGCTAAACACTGATGATGTACAAATTAAAGGGAGTAGATACGCCAGCACCATCACGGAAACGTACCACAATGTCTTCACCAAGAGATTTGTGAGGAAACAACCAGATGACGTGCCCTGGATGACGCTACGATTAACGGACGGGGCCTGTGGCCACGGCAACGGTAACCTTCACCGTGTTCTGTTAAGCAAGGTAACACCTCAAATAAGTTTTCCGCAGAAGTTGTATCAACCACTAAGCTACGACGCCTAAAACAGTCCGGTAATGATCAGCTGTATAGGAAACTGAGAGCTGATGAGCATGAGAGAGTAAAACTCCTTCTTTTCCTATGGTAATCACCTCCTCATTGAAGAAGCAACTCATCTTAGTGGCAATCATCTCCACCATCTGCTAGAGACTCCCTTACTTTGACAACCCTCCCTCCCTCTCTGCCTACCTTCTACCTTCAACAACATCCCTCGAATCAGTACAAGAATCATATCATTATTAGTCATCATATGGTTACACAACCTCGAAGTAATGCGTTGTCATGCACCTAAGTGACCTATGAAACTGTACGAGAAGGTCTCTCCTTAGCTGGCCAAACCCTACTGCTCCGGCATCAGTGCTTCCTTCCATAGTCAAAATGATCCATTTTACTGGAAGACTTCATATTCGTATGTCTCCCTCAGTGCCTAAGTCAATTATCCCACAAATGGGTCTATACAGATCTAGCAAGTTTCGTAGACAATTAGCAACTTGGCTATGTGAAGATATCTAACCGCAACTGCCTCACTAGCCTCTGATCCATTCGCTCATCAGCCTCTCATACTTCCTCCCTCATCAACTTCTCATCAACCTTCCCCCCCCCCTCCCTCCCTCCCTCCCACCAGACTCTCACCGACTTCTCCCTTCTCTCTCACCAACCTCTCACGATCAGTTCGCTCTATGTCGCCCGATTTCGGTTGGACCATAGATATTCATGGGTTTGTCCCTCCTGTTGATCATGAACTCACCAAATGTAAACTTTCCTAGCAAGGTCGTAAAATCAGGGAGTTCAGAGATGCGTCTTCCCAAACATTACAAGATATGTGTTAACATGTCATCCATAACAATGTTCTTCCTCGGGTACTTGAGAAGTATGACTTCGCTGATTGTAAACAGTTCTTTTGTTTTCTATCTTGATACGTGATCGCTGTTGTTCAGCTTTTGTTAAACTTCACTTACCATGCAAACTGCCGAACTGTGTTGTCCAAACCATGTTAACGTTTTTCTCACTATGTAACCCATAATGTACTTCAGTCACTGAGGTCCATTCCTAGGATCTTTCGTGCACTCTGTATCCTCTTTTCAGCCACCGCCCACAGAACGGGGAGGAGTGGACAATACATTAGCTGCTCGCGTGGCGAAAATAAAAATCAATCTAGGTACCATCTCTCACCAGCCTCTCACCGACCCTCCCTCACCAGCCTCTCACCGACCCTCCCTCACCAGCCTCTCACCGATCCTCCCTCACCAGCCTCTCACCGACCCTCCCTCACCAGCCTCTCACCGACCCTCCCTCACCAGCCTCTCACCGACCCTTCCTCACCAGCTCTCATCGACCCCCTCCATCATCAGCCTTTCATCGATCCCTTCCCTAATCAACCTCTCACTAGCAATAGCCCTCTCACTGATCCCCTATTTCACCAACCTCTCAATGTCCTCAAAAGACCTTGGACTGGTTATCAGCAACAATGATCTAAAATTGGAAAAACTGTGCAAAGCCAAAAGGATGCCAAGCTTCATAGCTGGAAACATAAGCCACAAGATAAGGCGTACAATGCTCATCCTTTATAACGCCTTCGTCAGACCTCACTTGAAATGCGCTCCTCAAGTCTGGTCTTTGAATCTGATCAAAGACGAAGAAAAACTAGGACGAATTAAAGGACGAGGAACCAAACTTATCCCTTTTCTGAGATTTGAGATTTGAGTCTTATGAGGAAAGACTCAAGGAACTAGAATTATTCCATCTTAAAAAGTGCAGATTCCCATGAAACCTGACAGACTATTCTAAAACAATACATAATTTCGACCATATAACACTCGGATATTTTTTCACCTTTGACGAGATTCACTGATCAGAAATAACGTCTATGTAATAACAACGTTAGCAAAGTTTTCTCAGTGGTAGAGCAGTGGAATCAACTACCTCCACATCCAGTAAACGCAAAGATTATCAGTAACTTTAAATTAAGGACTAGACAATACTTCAAAGATGTCTGTTAGCCGTTTATTCAACTATCAGAAATCTTTTTTCCTATAAAAATTCCATGGCAGCATACTTCCCACATTACATGGTGAACCTTCCTTTACTTTCTTCCCCCTGAGAGTTTAGCCGGAGGAAGAGATGGGTGGGAGGTGCCTTTTGCTTTACTATCCTGTTTCTGTCACAATCTAGGGAAAATATCACAGATGACCTGATCACGGACCATCAGGTCTCCTTCTATCTGTCTTTGCTGATAGCTTTTTCTGGTCTTCAGCTAACGCCTCGCTAACAACTTCTGTCGCTCCACCTTTCCTTCACTTTTCCGCTCTGACGGTACTATATCTGTCACTCCCGTTGACAAAGTAACTTTCTTTAGCGCTCGTTTCTCCTCTAACTTTGCCTTGGATGAATCAAACATTTCTTCACTCTCTGATGCTCCTCTTACTAATCCTATGCCTCTTTTTGCAATATCTTTTCGAACTTTCAGAGAAGCGCTTTCTCCGGACAACAAAAATGCTCATGGACCTGATGGCATCCATCCCTGTATACTGAAAAAGTCTGTCTCCGAACTTGCATCTGTGCTTACTTGTCTGTTCCGTTTCTATCTAGAGAAAAAAAAACAGAACTTTTCTTTCTCCTTCGGAGCATGCGTTGTTACATTCCATCCGCATAAACGAAGACCGTTGAAACCACTCTAAGTCTCGTCCTCTTCCTTTGACTTCCGTTATTTCATGTCTCTGAATCCCTCTTCAGCCCACATATCCTCAAACATCTTGAATCTCACAGTTTTTTCTCTAATCATCAGTAGGGTGTCCGTAAGGCGAGATCCACTAGTGATAGCCTTTCCTATCTTACTAATGTCCAGTCATAGTCTCTAAAAGATTTCAGGAATCCTATGTAGTTGCTACTGATATATCGAAAGCTTTTGACACAGTGTGGCATTGAGGCCTCATCTGAAAGCTCCCCCGCTTTTGGCAACACTATCTCCCTTTGGTCCCTCATATCTAGCTTCCTCTCTGGGCGATCTTTATCCATGGTTGTTGATGGATCAGCCTCTCTCTTTCTTTATCAACAGCGGTGTCCCTCAAGGTTCTGTCCTGTCTCTTACAATTTTGGTCCTTATTATCAACGATTTCCTATTTTCGACAAATAGTCAAATGCACTCATATGCTGACGTCTCAACGATGCATTCCACCACATCCCTTAATCTGCATCCTGCATCGACGCAACTTTCTCCGTAAACTCAGATTTGGACAAGATATCGCAGTGGGAGTGATGAAATTTGGTTAAATTTAATGTATACAAGGCCAAGCTTGTTCCCAACTCTCTATGAGAAATTCCTCACAACTTTCCTCTCCCTCTTGACGGATCTGTAATCCACCTCTTGACTCAATGAACATAGTTGGTATTATCATAACTTCTACATTATCTTGGAAATACCACATTACGGAAATAGCTAAGTTTGCCTAAAAGAAACTGGAAGATTTGTTTAGATGTCGACACCTTTTTTCCTCCGAACAATTGCTTCATTTATACAAGGGATTGATTCGAACCTGTATGGAGTACTGCTCTCACATCTAGGGTGATTCTAGCTCTGCATCCTTGCTTGACTGAGTCAAGTCGAAAGCTGTCAGACTTATTACCTCTGCCAGGTTAACGTCAAAACTTGACCCACATGCCCTCTGCCGTAATGATGGTTCACTTTCCCTCTGGTATAGATATCGTTTTGGATATTGCTTCAGAGATCTTACTATCTGTGTGTTCCCACCATTAGCTAGACCACACAATATTCAGTAGAGCTACTGAGTCACATGAGCTTTGGAATTCTGTATCTTCTCATGTGTTTCCCTATAACTAAGAATTAGCACCTTTTTAAAATCAAGGTCTTTCACTTCCTCTCAAATTTGTAAATTACTTTCCTCGCCCCTTATTTTTCCCTTCCAGTAACCTCTTTGTATATGAATTAAGGCCCAGCCATGATGTGGCCTTCTGTCCGAAACTGTAGCCCCCAACATAAAAAAAAGTTGATAATTGATGCACACACAAGACCTCTGTTTCTCTCACCTCCACTGGCTTAACCAAAGCTTTCAACATCGTCGCCCATAACATCATTACTAATAAAACCATCTAGTTTTGGCTGTGGGGAAATCTAGATATCGCTGGGTTATACACTTCTGAAGACTCATCGCAAACACTCAACCTGATAGTCCCTTACCTGAAGGGCACTGCAGGGGACGGAGGGACCTTTGTGCTTTTTCATCCTAATATATGATGCCCTGACGGATGCATGTGCTCCAGGGAAGTACATCGACTACACCACCGTTGATGAGACTAGTAAAAGCATCTCTCCCCCTAACTATGTCACTATCGAGATCTGAGAGCTGCACCACCGTCAGCAAGGCCACCATCAGCCCAAATGAAGACAAGAGTCATCCTAACCTCTCTTCTGCCCCTCTCCTAACCCTTTCTGTGTCATTCTGGACGAAAAACCGAGACCGAAGAAGCAAGTTAGTGCTCTCATGAGATTCTCCAACTATCGTCTCTATTTTGTTCGTCGACTCAAGACGTTTGGATTCCCTTGTGCCTGATATCAAGAAATCTACTCAACTTTAATCCTTCCCAAACTCACCAGTTCCTCCCTCGCTCGTTCTTCCTCCTTATCTACCACATAACAAAGACTGATAGGAAAGTTGCAGAAAAGCGAGTGCAAGATTCTCCTCTGTTCCTCTTACCAAGAGTCTTTGAATACACTAGTCCTTCAGAGTACCTCAAACCATCACACAGACCTGAACCTTAGATCATAGTTCAGAGAGAAGCTACTGCACCATCCTCGCAACCGTCAACTCCTATCACCAGAGACCCCTTGTTACTAGGCTACATTAAACCACCCTGTAAGGACAGTCCTATAGCAACCACAGTGAACATCAACAACAATCAATATATTTCTCCACTCCGTCAATTTTCATGCATTTTTTCTTCTGACTATTTTCAGTTTTTTACTGCAGTTGATACAGTACACCGTTAATCATCATCATCAATATCCTGTGTCAGATAAGTAAAGAAGCTGACCTTATTGACGAAGAAAAATGGGAATATATTTAGGATTATAACAGAGACGCACAAGTTCCATACGTAGCCTTGAGCAATAGCCCCCTTGGGAGTCGTTACCTCCCCTGCACCACCACTCATCCTAGATGCCTCGCTCCCTGGTGTAGGTGCATTTATTCTCATAACCTCGAGTTTGTATATATGTGGATAGAGATGTGGTTATTCATATTCGTCTATGACCAAGATATTACGTATGCGTTTCCTCATCAGCGGAAGCGCAAGTATGTCTTAGGTATATACTTTCTTTAGTGCTTAATCATATAGTAAACTGATATGTACATACAAGACAGCAATAATGAATGGTGATGAAAGGTGAAGAATCCGTTTCACGTGAAAGGGTAAGGCGGCCAACAACAGGGAGGGGATGACTAGCGTAAGGCCGACCACGTCTCACCGTGCGACCGCAACCACGAACATCGTAGCACCACAACTTCTGGATGATTGTCGTACCTTAAAACCGAAGAGGTGTTACCGGACTCCACCTGCTTGAGGTTAAACCGCGAATGAGAGATGTCGGTTTTGCGAGGCTGTATCACTGGGAGTACAGTTTCGTCAAAAAAGCTTTTCACTCCAAAGGAGTTTACATTTCCCTGCTATTGAAAGTAGCGCCCCCTTGGAGTGTGGGAATCTTTAGAAAGGTCCCGGGGTAACATGAGGACTCTTTCACGTCATGTGATCCTCAAGTAGTTATAAATGTATAAATAAATGAATAAGTACAAATGAAGACGCTTTCGTTCTACGTCAACCTGAAGACACCAGTCGGTCAGTCTGGCATTATATACACTGGTTATGCCGTGGTTAGAAGGGGAATCTACCGTGCTTGTCCTCTGTATCCAGTCGGCTCCAGCCTTCCCAGGGGTGTCTTGTCAACGTTCAGGAACGTGGCCTTCCCTCACTGGCCTATCAAAGTATTTTCTCTTGGTCACGATTACTAAAGGAGAGACAGGCAGATGTATTCACACTCCTCCTTCACTTCCCTGACATGAGTCGGGATGCCGTAGTGAATCATCGTCCTCCTCCTCTCCCATCATCATCCTCCTCCTCCCCTCCCACCATCCTCCTCCTCCTCCCCTCCCACCATCCTCCTCCTCCTCCCCTGCTACCATCATCATCATCCTCCCCTCCCACCATCATCCTTCTCCTCCTCTGCTACCATCATCATCATCCTCCCCTCCCACCATCCTCCTCCTCCTTCCCATCATCCATCCTTCTTCCCCTCTTACTAACCTATGTAGCTGCCTGACGTCATGAATGCCTCTTTCCTACCCACGGGAGCTGCCAGCTGGGTCTGTCTACACCTACTGTTGCATTTTGCATCACTGTAACTGATAGTCGTGTGAGCAGAAGGTCTAAGAGATCAATGCTGACCTTTCCAGTTCCAAGTAATGAAACGTTGGATATTTAAGCATTAACATTATTGCATGTTTAGGTAAGAAACTAGAAAGGGGTTGAGGAGGGAAATATACGACTGAGAAATAGAGAACTGTTCAAGTCTACTGAGGTGCAATGTGTATGTTTGACTGAGGTGTGTGGAATGTTGCTTGGATTCTAGTGTTTTGTTGCCTCATTCATATATGCAGGGCAGACTGTAAGTGTGTAGGGAATAATAGTGTTTGGTCATTTACAGAAGACGTTGGCTAAGCTGAGCACTGTTCATTGTGTACATTCATAGGTGACTGGAGCCTCTCTTAGTGACTCTGTAGGAACTAAATGTATATCACATCCGTATTACAGCCGAAGTCTTGGATACGTCTGTTCTTTGTACCTCCTCTGTCTTCTAGTTTCTGCCACAGTTTTTGTGTGGTCTCCCTAAAACATGTATCAAATAATATTAGCTTTAATCACTTATATTTCTTTTCAAAGTTTTCGATGTATGGATATCTTTCAGTTTTGTCGATATGTAGGACTTTATCATGTATCCTCTGTACCTTGAGGATGAGTGATGTGCAGGCGAAGTGTGCAGGTATTAGGGATGTCTCAATCATAACATGAACCAGGTGCAATTTTGGCCACTCTAGAAGGTGTCAGGATTTACCCAGACAGACTAGGGAGGTTCTTTCGATGATATTTACTATCATTAATCGTCGTAATGCGTGTGCAACCCAGGGATTTTGCATCACAGGAATTTGCGGTTCTGGTGTGTTATTCTTATTTCTGTCTGTGGCTGCGTCTCTGGTTTTCATTCTTCCTAACGCCACTGTAGTGGATTTTTGTTTGGTAGTAATTTCCAATCCCTCTCAAATCTGTTGAGTTTGGACACCTCTGACCCTACTGAGTGGGTGTGTTTGAGGAGTGAGTTATTTAAGACTGCAGTCTGAAAGGCGTAGAATATAATCATTCTCAAGTTCTCGTCTGTTCTGTGCACGTCTAGTGTGTGGCGACCCCGCTCAGTATTAAAAAAGAATTCATGCAATAACGTTGCGGAGTTGATCGTAAATTCTGCTTGTACGTTGGCTACGGATATTGCACGGTAGTTTCTGTGATTTTTGACGTGCCAAACTCTCCAAGTTAACACTGGGCCGTTCGTCTATACTCTGTCCAAGGAACTGCGCTTTGCTTCTATCTCTTTCTAGGACTGTGCAGTTCATTCCTAGTCACCAAACTGTGCAGTTCATTCCTAGTCACCACACTGTGCAGTTCATTCCTAGTCACCCCACTGTGCAGCTCATTACTTGTCACCATACTGTGCAGTTCATTCCTAGTCACCACACTGTGCAGTTCATTCCTAGTCACCACACTGTGCAGTTCATTCCTAGTCACCACACTGTGCAGTTCATTCCTAGTCATCACACTGTGCAGTTCATTCCCAGTCATCATACAGTGCAGTTCACTCCTAGTCACCACAGTTGCAGACGAGGAGCTTCTACCACTCCGGTAGCCGTCGTACTGACTTTGGTTACTGTGGTACTTGTTTTCTAGGTGCCTTCGTAATCTAAAGTCAACTATTCAACGAAAACATTTCCCTGGTACTTCTAATAAGCAAATTGGTCAAGAATTCTTTTGCTTTGTATTTTGCATTGCTAGTTTTGGGATCGCTGTTACCCTGGGTTCCTTGTAGCTCAGGGAAGAGTATCGTGTGTGAAGCATGACGTTGTCCACGTTGAGTAGGTCATGAAGGTCTTTACATTGTACCACGCTGACTTCTCTCTCGTTTATTCGACTCTTTCTTGGAGCCATGTTTATCTGATTTCAATTTGTTGCATTTTTTTTATTTATTCTCATATCTATTTAGAAGCAGGTGTGAGAGGCGAGCCGTGCTGAATCTATGGCATGGTCTGGGATGGTACTTTCCCCGCTCCAGCTTAACCAGCTGGTAATTTTCTTTGCATAATCTTTGTTATGACGTCTTATTTTCTTCGGGCATAGTTCAGAATACAGGTTGTGCTGTGTTCATGAGTCTACACGCCGCACGTTGGTCCTGGCTGCCACAGTGCTTCTGGACCACAAGGTGGGAGACCCTACCTAGGATGTGACACAGACATTACAGGAATGTCACAGTGTGAATGGTAGCCGTGTCAAAGAGATGACAGGCATGTCAAACTAGCGCAGTAGTGCCCACCACCAAGTGTCCCAGCTGAAGTTACAGAGGAGTTTCTCATTATGAACTACACACACACACACACACACACACACACACACACACACACACACACATACGAGTCTCCGTGGTGAAGCAGTTAGTATTAATGACAGTGAATCGGCATGGGTCAGTCCGGTGTCGGGCCTACATGGGTTTGAATCCTGGGCGTGGCAATCGGCCTGCACTTAACCTAGGCGTTCATCCACCCCAAGGGGCTGGATGTGGTATACCGGCGTCGACGTGCTGTCAGTGGATTGAACCAGGGCATGTGAAGCGTCTGGGGTAAACCATGGAAAGTTTTGTGGAGCCTGGATGAGGAAAGGGTTATACATGACAGCTGGAGACTGATTGTGAACGAATGTGGCCTTTGTTGTCTTTTCCTAGCGGTATCTCGCGCACATGCGGGGGGAGGGGGTTATCATTTCATGTGTGTCGGGGTAGCGACAGGAATGAATAAGGGCAGACGGTATGAATTATGATTTCTTATTTTTTATTTTCCTTTGTCGCTGTCTCCCGCGTTTGGGAAGTAGCGCAAGGAAACAGACGAAAGAAATGGCCCAACCCACCCCCATACACCTGTATATACATACACGTCCCCACACGCAAATATACATACCCATACATCTCGATGTACACATATATATATATATATACACACACAGACATATACATATATACACATGCACACAATTCACACTGTCTGCCTTTATTCATTCCCATCGCCACCTCGCCACATATGGAATAACATCCCCCTCCCCCTTCATGTGTGCGAGGCAGCGCTAGGAAAAGACAACAAAGGCCCCATTCGTTCACACTCAGTCTCTAGCTGTCATGCAATAATGCCCGAAACCACAGCTCCCTTTCCACATCCAGGCCCCACAGAACTTTCCATGGTTTACTCCAGACGCTTCACATGCCCTGATTCAATCCATTGACAGCACGTCGACCTCGGTATACCACATTGATCCAATTCACCCTATTCCTTGCCCGCCTTTCACCCTCCTGCATGTTCAGGCCCCGATCACTGAAAATCTTTTTCACTCCATCTTTCCACCTCCAATTTGGTCTCCCACGTCTCCTCGTTCCCTCCACCTCCGACACATATATCCTCTTGGTCAATCTTTTCTCACTCATTCTCTCCATGTGCCCAAACCATCTCAAAATACCCTCTTCTGCTCTCTCAACCACGCTCTTCTTATTTCCACGCATCTCTCCTACCCTTACATTACTTACGCGATCAAACCACCCCACACCACACATTGTCCTCAAACATCTCATTTCCAGCACATCCACCCTCCTGCGCACAACTCTATCCATAGCCCACGCCTCGCAACCATACAACATTGTTGGAACCACTATTCCTTCAAACAAACCCATTTTTGCTTTCCGAGATAATGTTCTCAACTTCCACACGTTCTTCAAGGCTCCCAGGATTTTCGCCCCCTCCCCCACCCTATGATTCACTTCCGCTTCCATGGTTCCATCCGCTGCCAGATCCACTCCCAGATATCTAAAACACTTTACTTCCTCCACTTTTTCTCCATTCAAACTTACCTCCTAATTGACTTGACTCTCAACCCTACTGTACCTAATAACCTTGCTCTTATTCACATTTACTCTTAACTTTCTTCTTACACACACTTTACCAAACTCAGTCACCAGCTTCTGCAGTTTTTCACATGAATCAGCCACCAGCGCTGTATCATCAGCGAACAACAACTGACTCACTTCCCAAGCTCTCTCATCCCCAACAGACTGCATACTTGCCTCTGTTTCCAAAACTCTTGCATTCATCTCCCTAACAACCCTATCCATAAACAAATTAAACAACCATGGAGACATCACACACCCCTGCCGCAAACCTACATTCACTGAGAACCAATCACTTTCCTCTCTTCCTACGCGTACACATGCCTTACAACCTCGATAAAAACTTTTCACTGCTTCTAACAACTTGCCTCCCACACCATATATTCTTAGTACCTTCCACAGAGCATCTCTATCAACTCTATCATATGCCTTCTCCAGATCCATAAATGCTACATACAAATCCATTTGATTTTCTAAGTATTTCTCACATACATTCTTCAAAGCAAACAAATGATCCACACATCCTCTACCACTTCTGGAATACTCAACAAATTTATACCTCTGTAATTTGAGCACTCACTCTTATCCCCTTTGCCTTTATACAATGGCACTATGCACGCATTCCGACAATCCTCAGGCACCTCACCATGAGTCATACATACATTAAATAACCTTACCAACCAGTCAATGATACAGTCACCTCCTTTATTAATTAATTCCACTGCAATACCATCCAAACCTGCTGCCTTGCCGGCTTTTATCTTCCGCAAAGCTATCACTACATCTCTGTTTACCAAATCATTTTCCCTAACCCTCTCACTTTGCACACCACCTCGACCAAAACACCTTATATCTGCCACTCTATCATCAAACACATTCAACAAACCTTCAAAATACTCACTCCATCTCATTCTCACATCACCACTACTTGTTATCACCTCCCCATTTGCGCCCTTCACTGAAGTTCCCATTTGCTCCCTTGTCTTACGCACTTTATTTACCTCCTTCCAGAACATCTTTTTATTCTCCCTAAAATCTAATGATACTCTCTCACCCCAACTCTCATTTGCCCTCTTTTTCACCTCTTGCACCTTTCTCTTGACCTCCTGTCTCTTTCTTTTATACATCTCCCACTCAATTGCATTTTTTCCCTGCAAAAATCGTCCAAATGCCTGTCTCTTCTCTTTCACTAATAATCTTACTTCTTCATCCCACCACTCACTACCCTTTCTAATCAACCCACCTCCCACTCTTCTCATGCCACAAGCATCTTTTGCGCAATCCATCACTGATTCCCTAAATACATCCCATTCCTCCCCCATTCCCATTACTTCCATTGTTCTCACCTTTCTCCATTCTGTACTCAGTCTCTCCTGGTACTTCCTCACATAAGTCTCCTTCCCAAGCTCACTTACTCTCACCACCCTCTTCACCCCAACATTCACTCTTCTTTTCTGAAAACCCATACAAATCTTCACCTAAGCCTCCACAAGATGATGATCAGACATCCCTCCAGTTGCACCACTCAGCACATTAACATCCAAAAGTCTCTCTTTCGCGCGCCTGTCAATTAACACGTAATCCAATAACGCTCTCTGGCCATCTCTCCTACTTACATACGTATACTTATGTATATCTCGCTTTTCAAACCAGATATTCCCAATCACCAGTCCTTTTTCAGCACATAAATCTACAAGCTCTTCACCATTTCCATTTACAACACTGAACACCCCATGTATACCAATTATTCCCTCAACTGCCAAGTTACTCACCTTTGCATTCAAATCACCCATCACTATAACCCGGTCTTGTGCATCAAAACCACTAACACACTCATTCAGCTGCTCCCAAAACACTTGCCTCTCATGATCTTTCTTCTCATGCCCAGGTGCATATGCACCAATAATCACCCATCTCTCTCCATCAACTTTCAGTTTTACCCATATCAATCTAGAGTTTACTTTTTTACACTCTATCACATACTCCCAACACTCCTGTTTCAGTAGTGCTACTCCTTCCATTGCTCTTGTTCTCTCACTAACCCCTGACTTTACTCCCAAGACATTCCTAAACCACCCTCCCCCTTTACCCTTGAGCCTTGTTTCACTCAGAGCCAAAACATCCAGGTTCCTTTCCTCAAACATTCTACCTATTTCTCCTTTTTTCTCATCTTGGTTACATCCACACACATTTAGACACCCCAATCTAAGCCTTCGTGGAGGATGAGCACTCACCGCGTGGCCCTTTCTTCTGTTTCCCGTTTTAGAATGTAAAAATACAAGGAGGGGAGGGTTTCCAGCCCCCCACTCCCGTCCCCTTTAGTCGCCTTGTACGACACGTGAGGAATGCGTGGGAAGTATACTTTCTCCCCTATCCCCAGGGATATATATACATATACATATTCATTCTTGTTGCCTTCATCCATTCTCGTTGTCAACCCGCCACGCATGAAGTTGTGACCCCCTCCCCCCAGCGAGGTAGCGCTTGGAAAAAACAAATGTCACATTCGTTCACACTCAGTCTCCAGCTGTCATATATAATGCACGAAACCGTAGCTCCCTTTGCACATCCAGGCTCCACAGACCTTTCCATGGTTTACCTGAGACGCTTCACATGCTCTGGTTCAATCTATTGATAGCACGTCGACCCCGGTATACCACATCGTTTCAATTCACTCTATTCCTTGCACGCCTTTTATCCTCCTGTATGTTCAGGCCCCGATCGTTGAAAATCTCTTTCATCCCATCCTTCCACCTCCAATTTCGTCTCTCACTTCTCTTCGTTCTCTCTACCTCTAACACATATATCCTCTTTGTCAATCTTTCCTCACTCATTCTCCTCAAGTGACCAAACCACTACAACACAAGGTTAAGACACAGAGCAACACAAGCGCAAAACTGTCTCCCCTTAACACAAAAGTAGTAATCATGTACGCGTGTACACACATAAACAGACACGCGAGTGAGATAAAATGGGGAGGAGGTCTTGAAAATCGTTGAGATATCAAGAAAAGATATCAGCACAATAATAAAAGGACTTGACCCATTCAGGGTCCATGCCCCTGCGAAATTTTATCGTATGTGCTAAAGAGGTGTGCAAATACACATAATAAACCACTTGAATCCCTATTTAAGATGTTACTGGCGAGAAGCATAGTGTCAAGGGAATGAGAAAGGGCACACGTCATACCTAAACATAAGAAAGCAGACCAGGAACAGGCACTGAACTACAGACCGACCTCATCAACAAGTGTGGTGTTTAAGGTTCTGGAAAAGATCATTACAAAGCAAGTGGATGACTTTATGCGGAGGAATAATATCCTAAGTAAGAGACATCATGGTTCTAGGAAAAGGAAGTCATGTGAAACTAATCTCTTGAGAGTGTAAAGTGTGAGCTTAGGGCTGGACTACAGGGAAGGCTGGGTGAACTGTCTGTGGCTGGGTTGCCAGAAGGCATTTGACGCTGTACCACATAGGAGGCTGTTTATGATGTTGGATCACCAAGCAGGAATAAGAGGGAAACTCCTTAGATGGTTTTAAGATTATATCAGTGTGAGAGAACAAAGGACGCATGTCAGAGGAAACTTTACCAAATGGGTTGAGGTTACCAACTGAATGCCACAGTATTCGGTTCTGGAACTGGAACCATTACTCTTCTTGATTTATGTTAATGACTTGCATGAGTTTGTTTCAAGATGATGCAAAGGTCATGAGGGAAATGAAAAGCGAGGAGGATTGCATCTGCTTGCAAGGGGACCTAAACAGACTCCAAAGTTGTTATGAAACGTGCATTATGTTATTCAGCCCTGGCAATGCAGTGTAATGAGGATAAGACAAACGAAAGACAGCCTCAATACGATTGTTTTCTTGTAGGAAATAAGCTTCAAGATTCTGTATGGGAGAGGGACTTGGGAGTTGATACTGTTCTTACCCTGTCGCCGGAGTCCCATATAAGGAGAACAGCCAAGGAGACAGCCCGTCCGCTGGTAAATATCACAATAGCTTTCAAGTATATGTGTATAGAAATAAGCTATTCATATCCTACATGAAGCCAAAATCAGAATATACTTTTCAGGTTTAGTCTCCGTACTTAAGAAAGCAACGAAGATGGTCCCAGAATCAAAAAAGCTAAGCTGCAAAGAAAGGCTGGAGGCTTGAAATCTACCCACCTTGAAGGACAGGTGACCTGATCACAGCCATTAAGTTTTTAAAAGAGATCGACGAAGTGGATTGTGAAATATACATACTTTGAGATATGTACCGTTAAAGACACCAGGGAACATAACATGAAACATGAAAAAAATGAATGTAAAGAAACATTCTTACATTATAAGGATGGTGGATTAATGTAACAGATTGACTGAGGAAATGCTTAGTACAGACATCATGCCTGTATAGATTCAAGAGGCTGTTCAAGAGATAGAACTCCACGAAAATAAAATCCCTCCCAGTACAGCACAAACAGGTAATTACACACACACACACACACACACACACACACACACACACACACACACACACACACACACACACACACCCGACATTTCACATCAACACAGTTTTCCCAATTTCCACTCCAAAATCTTCATGTGACGTCTGCCATGAGGTAAATAATGGTACTTCCACCAAAGAACAAAATTACTAAAATTCGGAAACATTTGAAATAAGTGAACGAATAAATCAAAATTTCAGGAACTCATCGCTGAAATATTCGGGAAGAATAACCGTGAAATATGCAAAGTTCTGAAAATTGGTGTACTAGCTATTTTGAGAGAATTTCAATCTTCTCAAGTGTGTTTCTACTGCTCGAACAAGTACGTGAAACTTCCTTCCTCTGTCTCTCTCTCCCTCTCTCTCTCTCTCTCTCTCTCTCTCTCTCTCTCTTCAATTGGATATTTATGACACGAGACCAACTGTGGCCACAATATACATCAGGAAGCCTTTAATTCAAAAGTCAGACGACGAGGACGAGTGGCGTCCGCCCAACCAACCGCCTCGGTGGTGGTGGCGCCACTGCTGAAAAAGGCTCAGGCTTGCATCGAAGTGGCGAACTCTTAAACGATGAGTTCATCACTCGTGATGCAACACTTATATTTCAGTGCTTTGTTTCCTTGGCCTTCATTACCATATGAAGACGTCTGGGCATGGAACTGGTAAAAATCCTGAAGTAATCTAGGTCCATGTTTGGGGTCCATAGGGGGTTGATCTCCTAAATGAGGTGAGGCGCTGAAGAGCTCTTATCAGACGAAGCCGACTGACTGTGCGTTCTGAGCTCCCAGCGTGCCTAGAAATCTCAAGTGTGCCCACATTCTCTTGCTTTTCGGCGAGAATTAAGACCTTTTGCTGCTTAGAATGATAAGAGCCAGCCTTTCTGTAGCACAGATGGAAGAAATACAGCGCCCGGAAACGAAAGTCTTCAATAAATTGGCAGCCAGGAAGTGTAATGAAATGACATCCCTACCTCAAGATAGCTTGAGGCATACTGAAGCGACCAGATGTATGATGACTTTACCCTGAGAGCGTCATGTACCCACAGTAAACCTTCGTCATGTATCGCCTCTGAAAATACAAGGGGAGCAGACGATGTTCTCTGAAGGCACAGCACCATACCACCATATATAGCGAAATGAAGAGTGCAGGCACATACACATGCTCTCCTGCACAAGGAAACGCACTCACACTTGATGCAGATACACACAAAGAAACATACTAATTGACACACACACACACACACACACACACACCAATACGGACGCAGATTTACAGACACGCACACATATGAAAAAACAAACATAA
The DNA here is from genome assembly GCF_036320965.1 of Panulirus ornatus. NCBI lineage: Eukaryota > Metazoa > Arthropoda > Malacostraca > Decapoda > Palinuridae > Panulirus > Panulirus ornatus. Next base: position 46,084,620 of record NC_092226.1, read on the forward strand.
ACAAATGTAGTAACTAGACACACAGTCCCTCCTTGGCAAGAACATCAATACGTGTGAGAGGATTACATCTGTAGATATAAAAGAAACGTAATATCTTCATCGAGAGAGATAAAGCTGTGCCGCTCGAGCCGAGGTAAAAGGTTCGGAGTAAAAGTAAGGAGCTTTGGGGATCTGGTCATGGCACCTAAGGACAGACTGACGGTCGAAAATTCTCATATACAGATTTTTTTTTCTTTTCTGTTTTCCTTACCCATTCACTCCTGGCAACTTAATTCAGTTCCAGGGCCGCAAGATTCACCCACTTACGGCCTTACGAAAAGTAGAATGTAATCTATTTATGAATCAAATTCCTCTATCATTAGGTCAAGAAATCTATGACTTATGACAAAAATCTGTCGCTCGGCCTTTACGAAATCGTACGTAACACATTCGGGAAAAGACGAAAAACGTATCCAGGCACGATTCACTGCAGACCTTAACCGCCGGGTCATCTGCTGTACAAGATGATTCGATGGTTGTAATGGTCATCTGTCTTGCATGCTTATGTGGTCGATCACCAACACAGTGACTAAAATATGGCAGTTAAAGAGGCGGCGTACCACTCTCTGGTAAGCTCATGAAAATGAAGGTGAGTATAGGAATGTGAGTGGATACATATATATATATATGTAAATATATATATATATATATATATATATATATATATATATATATATATATATATATATATATATATATGGTGGGGTGGGAGCGAAGATTCTGGGAGCGATGAAGGTGTGGAAATAGAGAACGTTATCTCGGAGAGTAAAAATGGGCATGTTTGAAGGAATAGTAGTTTCAGCAATGTTATATAGTTGCGAGGAATGGGCTATAGATAGGGGCTGTGCGGAGGACGGTGGTGTGTTGGAAATGAAATGTTTCAGGACAATATGTGGTGTGAGGTGGTTTGATCGAGTAAATGATGAAAGGGTAAGAGAGATGAGTAGTAATAAAAAAGAGTGTGTGGCTGAAAAAGCAGAAGAGGGTGTGCTGAAATGGTCTGGTCTGGACATATGGAGAGAATGAGTGAGGAAATGTTGACAAAGAGGATATATGTGTCAGAAGTGGAGGGAACAAAGAGAACCGGGAGATGAAATTGGAGGTGGAAGGATGGAGCGAAAAAGATTTTGAGCGACCGGGGCCTGAGCATGCAGGAATGTGAAAGGTGTTCACAGAGCGGGAACGATGTGGTAGCAAGTCTACCTTACGAATCTAAACGGCCTTGCTGTTCGTGACTGGAGGTTGAGAATCCGAGTCCTGCAGAATTGATAGACAATATGTACGTCGCTGTATGCACGATACACCCTTGAACACGACGGGACGATTTTTGAGCACGTTGCTCTATGGTCTTACGATCATCCTGAAGGGTTCAAGGTAAATGAATTGCTTGTGTTCACGTCATTCATCGAGCAGTATAAGCTTTATATCAAATGCGTGCATTTGTTGGCCGTATTCAAAGACAATACGACGAGGACTGTGCAATGATTATGTTAATAATGATAAAAGAATTAGTAATAATAATAATGATAATAATAATAATAATAATAATAATAATAATAATAATAATAATGATAATGATAATAATGATAATAATAATGATAAATCATGATAATTATATGATGATGATAATGATAATAATAATGGTAATAATGATAATAATGATAATAATAATAATGATAATGATAATGATAATAATGATAGATAATAATCATAATAAAGATAAAAGTGGCTTCATTTGTGTTCATTCACACCAGCTGCTGTGTATATTTACTGAAAACAGTGTATCATCTACAGGCAAGCCACACGGAGTATCCCAGGGTTTACCTTCTTCATACGCTCTGGTTCAGCCCAGCCCACTGAGAGCACGTCGCACCCATATTCTAGGTCGATCTAATTCATTCTATCCCGTTCACAGATATAGCCCTCTTGAATGTTCAAGCCCCGATACCCTAAAGCCTCCTTCACTCCATCCTATTATCTTCTCGGATCTCCCCCACCCTCATCTCACTCCTGACACGTTCACTCTCCTTCAATCATAAGTAGTACAGTGGCTGGCGGGTTTTGTGAGAATGGACAGAATGTGTTTGTTGACGACCTAAGATATTGTTGAGAACGAGAAACAACATTTTCATAGTGTCAGGTGATGGTGTTAAGAAAGGATTCCTCCTCTGTGTAAGAACGCTAATGCGTCTTGTATGGCTGCAGATTACCAAATATAACGCCATTGCCAACTGTCTGATAAAAGTTGTATGGCGGCGGTGGTGGTGCGAGGTAAGGCGACATGTAGGGGGTTGAGGAGGAGAGGGTGGGGGCTTATGTGCCAGGGTCGGGGGGAGTAGGCTGTACCAAGTTTGTTTTTGAAAGCAAACACATCGCCATATTAACGTCTTAATTAGCCTGTCCTCCTCAACGTATGACTGTTGACATTTCTAATTTAGTTTTAATCAACATACAGAACAACAAATATAAAGTTATTGCCTCTTAACTGATGTATTATCTGTCAATATCTTCCTCATGTTAACTTCTACTGTAAACTGGGCTTGATGAAAATGTTTGTTAAACGAATATTAAAACGATGTAGTCGGAGCCGTTTTACGGGGAGAAATGTTGTCCATATGCGTATGTTGTATGCCAGCACCATATAATATTTCATATTATACACACAAGTTTACTCATAAGGGCCGATGCAGTTTGCCCTTGTGAAATTTACAATTTACACAGACAGGTGGTGTAGGAGTGCTGGGTAACCGAGTGGGGGCTTGATGTAGGCTTGTTAGGGCAGCGGTTGTGATGATCAGAGGTCAGAGGTCGTAATTAGGAATCACCATGTCAAACATACTTGGAGAAACAAGCTAAGGCATGATTATATAATTGCATTATGAGATCATTTGTGTAATTTCACGAGAATCGAAAAATCAACGTTTAGCACGAGGACCCTACTATTATCATATACAAAATGTGAGGGAAAGATTTTTAGCGACTTCTGATGGAATATCACGGTCAACAAGGTACACCAGTGTCTGTGTTTGTGTGATCGGCTCGTCCATGTACACTCCCGGTTGCATATCTTTTAAAGTTGGTAGCAACGACCAAACCACAAGCTGGCCTTACCACCTGCCGGATCCACACCATTTTTGTGATCCCCTTACATGACAGCCACACAAAGGCGATTCAGAGGTTTATGTTACAGTCACAAGTCCTACAGTCAGGTGGCTATAATATCTGGTAGCGCTTAGCGAAAGAAAAGTGCAGCACGTGTGTGGTGATGTCCGGGCTCACACATAACAAGCCACATCTATTTTTCCTAATGCTTAGAAGCGCAAGAATGTCTAGTAAAATGTGATCATACCTGAGCATCATGATAAAATATAAAAGTAATGGAAGGAACCAACGTTCACAAGGAAATATACAGTCGAATTTTTTTTAATGCAGGCGGGTGTGCTGTAGGCAAACAGATGTGGTAACATTGCATGGAAGAGTGTTACCAGTTGTGTATGTTATAAACAATGAACGAAACCTGTTGTAGTAAGATGCAAAAAGAACACGTTTAAATGTTGACGCATTCAATCGATTAAGTAACTTCTGCTGTATCAATACTAATCAATGTAATAATTACTAACTTTGGAACATAACCACAACAACGATGGGAGGGGGGTTGCACCACATGGATGAATGACGGATGAAATGGACACTGGCCACTTTCTTGTTATCACTGTCGTATTTGTTGTTGCTGTTGATGTCGTGGTTTTTGTCGTATCAAGCCAGCAAGTATACAATCATTTTCCTAAGGTATGAGAGGCAGTAAATGGGGGAGTGGGGGGACGAAGGAGGAATGGTGGAGGATGGAATATCTGTAGCGAGTGGAGACGGGGAGGAGGAGGAGGGTGGAGGAAGGGAAGGGGTTGGGTAAGTGAGGCGGAGTAGCAGGTGTTGTGCTGGTCTAATGCCGTGATATATATATCTTCAATGATTTCCAGCAACAATGTGTGTATGGCAGGGTTTACCAGAGTGGAACAAAATAGCATTATGTTACTTTTGTGTTCCAGTTCTGGTGTTGACGTCAAGTGTCACTTGGCTCGGCCGTGGTTCCTTCATACTGTACTCGCTCTCGTCGACCCCCCCCCCCCTCCCAACACCCTCTCCTTCCCAATTTCTGTTGTATTTTTCACTAGACTGTTGTTAACAACTATGGTGCGATGTTAACATGGGAACTGCGACAAAGGAATCCTTCAGATTCACTAGTTTCCTTTAGTTGTCATCCAGTTTCAAATCATTTATCATTATCATGTTAAGCCAGAATTTCAGACTAATTTCGTTGTTTTTTTACCCCCGTCCGACCATCACGACCTTAATGAATGGTTTACTGCTCTCTAGGTAAGAATCACTCGTTAAATTTAATTGAATTTATTGATATCAATATAAAGAACATCTTTATAAAAACCAAACCAAGTGATATATTCTCAAATCCAAATGTGTAATGGATAACAACACAAGAGAGACACAGGTGGGTTACCACAATTACTGTCAGTAGCTGGTCCAACCATCCTCGTATTCCATGACTTCTCGTAGGTGATCTGGGGCTGAGGCCACCGTGTTGTATACAACTTGATCATTTCTACTGAGAAGTTCCCACTCTTTCTTAGTGTGTGGGAGAAGCTGATGTGTTGTTCTTGTTCCCACGACTGGACCAGGTTTCCTCAGCAAGATTTATGTCGCAGTCTTTGCCAGGCCGCTCCAGCAGATCAGTGTCCCCAGTTCTGCCAACCATTACCAGATGATCCTCACAATATGGACAGGGCAGTTGTCCTGAAAAAAGAGAAACATTGGGGTTTAGTTTGTAAAAGAATTGGACTGATATGAATAGATCGATATATAGATATATATATTAACCTGGGTAGACAGATGGATAGATAGGCAATAAAATCCATTATATATTTCATTTTAAAGAAACTATTGACAACCATTATACAAGTCAAACTAGTTTAATTATTAGTAACACAGTTTGTATCATTTATAACTACCTGCAGGGAGAGGAAGAGCCATAACTGGTACTGTAGGCACCATCAACTCCTCCAGTTATTCTAGATATTTTTCTGCGGTGAGACGACCATCGATATCGGCCAGTTGACCCACACCAATCAGATGTATCCACACCCTCACACTGACCCTCGTAGTTGTTGTTACGGTTGTAACGCGTGCCGGTCCCTCGATAACAATGAAGTTGGCCGTGGGTGCTTGTATAACATGTCCTCTCGTCTGAAAAGATAACCCTCGCCCAGAAATCTAATGCCTCGTGGACGTACCTCTGAGCGAACACCAGGCGAGCGACATGGTGCCGCCCAGTCAGCCTTTCTTTGCGGGATCCTATGGTGACGCCGCCTTCATTCAGACCGTCGCAGTGTATGACGCGATACTTGTAGACTGAGTTGTTCTCTGAGGACAACAGCGTTGGTGACTGGAGTATCTACTGCCTGTTGGATGATCCTTCGGTCGTACCTCGGGTGTAGGTTTTCTGGGTCCCCCAGTCCTTGCAAGACAGCACAGATTACCATCAGTCTGCCACCTTGTCCGCCACTTATTTCCTGTAGCCTGAGATATACCCAGTTCTGGTGCAATGTGAGGTGAGGCTCCACTTCTCTTCATACCAACAATCTGGCCTCTTAAAGTTAGTTTCTGGTGCTGAGTCATATTCTCAAACATGGTGCGCGATGACGATAAAATCTAGGTCACAGTCGTGACACCTGGCATGAAGACTCCTCCCTCACTCCCTCCCTCTCTACCCCTAATTCCCTCCCTGCCACCCTCTATCTCCCTTCCCCTCCATCCTCCCCTCCCCCTTTGCTATCTCTCATACCCAAGAAAAACAACTTTAAACTTGCTGGTTTAAACGTAATGTGACAAAAATCACAGAAGCCATTGTCAATTTCATCCGTCATTCATTGATGTGTTGAGACACCATGCCTCTCTGCTGTTGTGTTTGTTTTCTATATGTCAGCTGAGACGGCACGGGCAACTGAGGCCATAATCAAGGCCATCCCATTAACGCGTGTCGTAGAAAGCGACTAAATGGGACGGGAACGGGGGGCTAGAAACCCACCCCTCCTTGTATCTTAACTTTCTTAGAGGGGAAACAGAAGAAGGAGTCACGCGGGGAGTGCTCATCCTCCTCGAAGGCTCAAACTGGGGTGTCTGGATGTGTGTGGATGTAACCAAGATGCGAAAAAGGATAGATAGATAGTATGTTTGAGGAAAGGAAGCTGGCTGTTTTGGCTAGGAGCCAAACGAAGCTCAAGGTTAAAGGGGAAGAGCGGCTTGGGAATGTCTTGGAAGCAAAGTCAAGGATTGGTGAAAGGACAAGAGCAAAGGGAGGAGTAGCACAAATCCTGAAGCAGGAGTTGTGGGAGTAGGTGAAAGAGTGTAAGAAAGTAGTCTTGATTGATAGTGGTAAAACTGAAAGTGGATGGAGAGATGGGTGATTATTGGTGCCTAAGCACCTGGGCATGAGAAGAAAGATCATGAGAGGCAAGTGATTTGGGAGCAGCTGAGTGAGTGTGTTAGCAGCTTTGATGCGCGAAACCGGGTTATAGTGATGAGTGATTTGAATGCAAAGGCGAGTAATATGGCAGTTGAGGATATAACTGGTGTACATGGGGTGTTCAGTGTTGTAAATGGAAATGGTGAAGAGCTTGTAGATTTGTGTGCTCAAAAAGGACTGGTGATTGGGAATACCTGGTTTTGAAAGAGAGATAAACATAAGTATACATATATATATAAATAGAAGGGATGGCCAGAGAGCGTTATTGGATTGTGTTAATTGGTAGGCGCCTGAAAGTGAGACTTTTGGATGTTATTGTGCTGAGATGGGCAACTGGAAGGATGTCTGATCATTATCGTGTGGAGGCGAAGGTGAAGATTTGTAGAGGTTTTCAGAAAAGTAGAGAGAATGTTGGGGTGAAGAGAGTGATGAGAGTAAGTGAGCTTAGAAAGGAGACTTGTGTGAGAAAGTACCAGGAGAGATTAAGTGCAGATTGGAACAGGGTGAGAGAGTAAATGACGTAAGGGGAGTGGGGGAGGAATGGGATGTATTTAGGGAAGCAGTGATGGCTTGCGCAAAAGATGCTTGTGGCATGAAAAAGGTGGGAGATGAGCAGATCAGAAAAGGTAGTGAGTGGTGGGATGAAAAAGTAAGGTTGTTATTGAATGATGAAGAGAAAGGCGTTTGGACCATTTTTGCAGGGAAGTAGTGCAAATGACTGGGAGATGTATAAAAGAAAGAGGCAGGAGGTTCAAGAGAACGGTGCAATAGGAGAAAAAGAGGGCAAATGAGAGTTGGGGTGAGAGAGTATCATTGAATTTTAGGGAGAATAAAAAGATGTTTTGGAAGGAGGTAAATAAAGTGGGTAAGACAAGACAACAAATGGGAACATCGGTGAAGGGGGCAAATGGGGAGATAATAACAAGGAGTGGTGAAGTGAGAAGACGGAGTAAGTATTATGAAGATGTGTTGAATGTGTTTGATGATAGAGTGGCAGATATAGGGTGTTTTGGTCGAGGTGGTGCGCGAAGTGAGGGGGCCAGGGAGAATGATTTGGTAGTGAAAGTTTTGCGGAAGATGAGAGCCGGCAAGACGGCGGGTTTGGATGGTATTGCAGTGGAATTTGATAGAAAAAAGGGGTTGTTGTGTTGTTGACTGGTTAGTGAGGATATTCAATGTATGTATGGTTCATGGTGAAGTACCTGAGGACTGGCGGAATGCTTGCGTAGTGCCATTGCACAAAGGCAAAGGGGATAAAGGTAAGTGTTCAAATTATAGAAGCATAAGTTTGATTATTCTTGGGAAATTATATGGGAGGGTATTGACTGAGAGGGTAAAAGCATGAACAGAGCATCAGACTGGGTAAAAGCAGTGTGGTTTCAGAAGTGGTAGAGGATGTGTGGATCAGGTGTTTGCTATGAAGAATGTATGTGAGAAATACTTAGAAAAACAGATGGATTTGTATGTAGCACTTATGGATCTGGAGGAGGCATATAATAGCGTTAATAGAGAGGCTTTGTGAAAGGTATTAAGAGCATACGGTGAAGGAGGCAAGCTGCTAAAAGCAGTGAAAAGCTTTATCAAGGATGTAAGGCATGTGTATGAGTAGGAAGAGAGGAAAGTGATGGGTTCCCAGAGAATATCGGTTTGCGGCAGGGGTGTGTGATGCCTCCATGGTTGTTACATTTGCTTATTGATGGAGTTGTTAGGGAGGTGAATGCAAGAGACTTGGAGAGAGGGGGGCAAGTATGCAGTTTGTTGTGGATGAGAGGGCTTGGGAAGCGAGTCAGTTGTTCGCTGATGATACAGCACTGGTAGCTGATTCGGGTGAGAAACTGCAGAAGTTGGTGACTGAGTTTGCTGAAGTGTGTGAAAGAAGAAAGCTGAGAGTAAATGTGAATAATAGCAAGGTTATTAGGTTCAGTAGGGTTGAGGGACAAGTTGGTTGGGAGGTAGGTCTGAATGGGGAAAAACTGGAGGAAGTGAAGTGTTTTAGATATCAGGGAGTGGATTCAGCAGCGGATGGAACCAGAAGCGGAAGTGAGTCACAAGTGGGGGAGGGGGCGAAGGTTCTGGGAGCATTGAAGAATGTGTGGAAGGGGAGAACATTATCTCGGAGAGCAAAAATGGGTATGTTTGAAGAAACAGTGGTTCCAACAATGTTATATGGTTGCGAGGCGTGGGCTATGGATAGGGTTGTGAGGAGGAAGGTGGATGTGTTGAAAATGAAATGTTTGAGGACAATATGTGGTGTGAGGTGGTTTGATCGAGTAAGTAATGAAAGGGTAAGAGAGATGTGTGGTAATCAAAAGAGTGTGGTTGACAGAGGAGAAGGGGGTGTATTGAAATGGTTGGTTGCACGGAGAGAATGAGTGAGGAGAGATTGACCAAGAGGATATATGTGTCGGAGGTGGAGGGAACGAGGAGAAGTGGGAGGCGAAACTGGAGGTGGAAAGATGGAGTGAAAAAGATTTTGAGCGATCGGGGCCTGAACATACAGGAGGGTGAAAGGCGTGCAAGGAACGAAATGCATTGGAACGATGTGGTATACCGGGGTCGACGTGCTGTCAATGGATTGAACCAAGGCATGTGAAGCGTCTAGGGTGAACCATGGAAAGTATTGTGGGCCCTGGATGTGGAAAGGGTGTATTATACATGACAACTAGAGACAGAGTGTGAACGCATGTGTCCTTTGTTGTCTTTTCCTACCACTACCTCGCGCGCGCGCGGGGGGAAGGGGAGTGTCATTTTATGTGCGGCAAGGTGGCGAGGAAAATGGATGGCAGCAAGTATGGATATGTACATGTGTATATATGTATATGTCTGTGCATGTATATGTATGTATACGGTGAAATGTATTGGTATGTATATGTGTGTGTGGGCGTTTATGTATATACATGTGTATGTGGGTGGGTTGAACCATTCTTTCGTCTGTTTCCTTGCGCTACCTCACTGACGCGACCAACCCCTAGCGATGGATGAACAGTTTGGTTGATTGTGGACCGACTGTCGGAACCGGGATTTGAACCTATGCGCTCGACCCTGGGCGGCCCATGAATGCGTCACAGTCAAGAACGCTAACCCTTAAAGCACGGGAGTCCAGAAATTAGTATCACAACTCTCTTTCTCTGTTGTCCCTTGCACGATCAGCCTTCCTCACATCCTTACAGTACTGATGGAACTACTGTCCCTTTAAACATATCCACCTTTGCACTAGCACATACTGACTTGTTCCACACACTCCTAAACACTTCCAGAACTTTTGTTGACTTTCCCAATCTAGGAATCACTTTATTCCCGCGCTGTCACACACCTACAGTACCTTATTTCCTCCATTTTCTTCCCATTCAAACCATCCTATCTCATCCCCCACTACACCAAATTACCTTGCTTATGGTAAGATTTCCTCAACTTACTCGTTTCATACTTACCCGTACTTTGACACAGACTTTTGGAGTTTCCTTCTGGAGTCTGCCTCCAGAGCCGTATTGTCTGTAAACAGCTCCTGATTCTGATTCACCTTACACGCACCCTACTCAAACCCCTACCACCTAACCTTCCCTTGCTCACGTCCTCGACCCCACCTGAGGTCACACTGCTCCTTCCCATTCAAGCATTCTGTGCTGCTACCACCCTCTCACTCACCGACCTCCCTTACACATCACCAAACACTGTAATTCAAGTATTCGCTTTTGTCCATTTGCCTTTATACCAACTCTGTCTTCCAGTTTCTTTAGAAACAACTGTAGTTCCATCCACTGTTAGTGCTTTTCCACATTTCATCGTACGCAAGGCTTTCATTACCCATTTTTTTTTATAGCAAACCATTCGCCACACGACGCCTCGTCCCAAATACCCTAAATCCGCTACCTTAGAAATACTCACTTCATCTCTTCTTTACCCTTTTGCCCATCATCACAGGCGCATCTGTTCCCTTCACCTTAGATCTCTTCTGTTATCTTGTTCTCATCTCACCTAAAACGTTACCTTATTCTCTCTCAAGCTCATCGATATTGTGTCATCTCATTTCTTACAGTAATAATAATAATAATGATAATGATAATGATAATAATAATAATAATAATAATATTAGTTTTGATAATAATGATAATAATGATAATATTAATAATAATAATAATAATAATAATAATAATAATAATAATGATAATAATAATAATTATTTCTCCCCTATCCCTGGGGATAGGGGAGAAAGAATACTTCCCACATATTCCCTGCGTGTCGTAGAAGGCGACTAAAAGGGAAGGGAGCGGTTGGCTGGAAATCCTCCCCTTTCTTGTTTTTTTTAATTTTCCAAAAGAAGGAACAGAGAAGGGGGTCAGGTGAGGATATTCCCTCTAAGGCCCAGTTCTCTGTTCTTAACGCTACCTCGCTAACGCGGGAAATGGCAAATAGTATGAAAAAAAAAAAAAAATAATTATAACAATAATAATAATGATAATAATAAATGATAATAATAACTGATAATAATAATAATAATATTAATAATAATAAAATAGTAGTAGTAATAATAATAATAATAATAATAATAATAATAATAATAATAATAATGATAGTAATAATAATAATAATAATGATAATAATGATAATAATAATAATAATAATAATAATAATAATAATAATAATAACAATAATAATTATAATAATATAACTAGTAATGATAATAATATTGATGATAATAAAAGTGATAATGAAAATAACAATAATATCCATAATGATAATGATAGTAATAATATGTGGAATGCAGAGGGTGGCCTCAAGCGATGTAGATAATACCTCAAAAAATCTTGTATAAAAGGGAGTTTATTTGTGGGTACAATGACGACATTGGATAGCTTTATTCATGCCAACTATAAGACTGCATGAAAAACTTTAGGTCCATCATGATGCATGAGCCTGATAGAGTATGAGCATGGCAGGCCATGAAAGGGATGAGATGCGATAGCCCATAATACGTCAAACAAAATCCTTGTCGGCTTCTTACTAACTCACAAGCTCTGAGGTAAATAAATAAATGAATATATATATATATATATATATATATATATATATATATATATATATATATATATATACTCACACCTCACACAATGTGTGGTGTGAGGTGGTTTGATCGAGTAAGTAACGTAAGGGTAAGAGAGATGTGTGGAAATAAAAAGAGCGTGGTTGAGAGAGCAGAAGAGGGTGTTTTGAAATGGTTTGGGCGCATGGAGAGAATGAGTGAGGAAAGATTGACCAAGAGGATATATGTGTCGGAGGTGGAGGGAACGAGGAGAAGAGGGAGACCAAATTGGAGGTGGAAAGATGGAGTGAAAAAGATTTTGTGTGATCGGGGCCTGAACGTGCAGGAGGGTGAAAGGAGGGCAAGGAATAGAGTGAATTGGAGCGATGTGGTATACAGGGGTTGACGTGCTGTCAGTGGAGTGAATCAAGGCATGTGAAGCGTCTGGGGTAAACCATGGAAAGCTGTGTAGGTATGTATATTTGCGTGTGTGGACGTGTGTATGTACATGTGTATGGGGGGGGGGTTGGGCCATTTCTTTCGTCTGTTTCCTTGCGCTACCTCGCAAACGCGGGAGACAGCGACAAAGTATAAAAAAAAAAAAAAATATATATATATATATATATATATATATATATATATATATATATATATATATATATATATATATATATATATATATATATATATATATATATATATATATATATATATATATATATATATATATGTATATATATACTAACTTGATGGCTGTTTCCTGCGTTTGCGAGGTAACGCCAGGAACAGACGCAGAAGGGCCGTATTCACTCGTATCCATTCTCTTACTGTCATATGTAATGCATCGAAACCACAGCTCCCTATCCACAACCAGAATTCACAGACTTTTCCATAGTACACCCCGGCCGCTTCATATGCCCTGGTTTCAGTCCAGTGAGAGCAGGTAGACCCCAGTATATCATATTATTCCAATTCACTCTATCCCGTGTACGCCTCTCTCTCTCTCTCTCTCTCTCTCTCTCTCTCTCTCTCTCTCTCTCCCACCACCCGCATGTTCAGGCACCGATCACTCAAAATCTTTTCACTCCATCGTTCCATTTCCAATTTGGTCTCCCGGTTCTCCTTCTAGGTGCCCCCTTCTCCTTGTTCTGACACATACATCCTCTTTGTCAACCTCTCCTCACTCATTTTTTTCCATAGACCGAAACTACTCCAACACACTCTCTCAAAGTCTTTTAACCACACTTGTTATCACTACACCTCCCTCTTACACTTTTAGTACTTACTCGGTCAAACCATTTCACACTACATATTGTCCTTTATTTCTAACTCATCCACTTTCCTTCGCACTCATTTATAGCCGATGCCTCCTACCGCTACCATACCTTCAAACATACCCACTTTCGTCCATTCAGATAATGGGCACGCATTCTTCAATGTTCCCGGATCCTTTGCCCTCTCACCCACCCTATGAGTCATATCTGCTTCCATGGTTCCATCTGGTACCATGTCATTATAAAACAATTCATTTCCTCCAATCTCTCTCTATTACAACTGACACTCCATCCACCTTTTGCCTTGCATTCTAATATAATTCACAATTTCCAAAGTGTTTTAGATATCTGGGATTAGATTTGGCAGCGGATGAAACCATGGAAGCGGATATTAGTCATAGGGTGGGGGAGGGGGCGAAAGTCCTGGAAGCGTTGAAAAATGTGTGGAAGCCGAGAGCGTTATCTTGGAAAGCAAAAATGGGTATGTTTGAAGGAATAGTGGTTCCAACAATGTTATATGGTTGCGAGGCGTGGGCTATAGATAGAGTTGTGCGGAGGATGATGGGTGTGTTGGAAATGAGATGTTTGAGGACAATATGTGGTGTGAGGTGGTTTGATCGAGTAAGCAACAAAAGTGTAAGAGAGATGTGTGGTAACATAAAGAGTGTAGTTGAGAAAGCAGAAGAGGGTGTTTTAAAATGGTTTGGTCACATGGAGAGAATGAGTGAGGAAAGATTGATCAAGAGGATATATGTGTCAGAGGTGGAGGGAACGAGGAGAAGTGGGAGACCAAATTGGAGGTGGAAGGATGGAGTGAAAAAGATTTTGAGTGATCGGGGCCTAAACATGCAGGAGGGTGAAACGCGTGCAAGGAACAGCGTGAATTGGAACGATTTGATATACTGGGGTCGACATGCCGTCAATGGATTGAACCAGGGCATGTGAAGCGTCTGGGGTAAACCATGGAAAGTTCTGGGGGGCCTGGATGTGGAAAGGGAGCTGTGGTGTCGGTGCATTATACATGACAGCTAGAGACTGAGTGTGAACGAATGTGGCCTTTGTTGTCTTTTCCTAGCGCTATCTAGCGCACATGCGGGGGGAGGGTGTTTTCATTTCATGTGTGGCGGGGTGGCGACGGGAATGAATATAGGCAGACAGTATAAATTATGTACATGTGTATATATATGTATATGTCTGTGTGTGTATATATATGTATACGTTGAGATGTATAGGTATGTATATTTGCGTGTGTGGACGTGTATGGATATACATGTATATGTGGATGGGTAGGGCCATTCTTTCGTCTGTTTCCTTGCGCTACCTAGCTAACGCGGGAGACAGCGACAAAGTATAATAAATATAAATGATATATATATATATATATATATATATATATATATATATATATATAATCCCTTTTCATTAGGTTACTAGCGAAATCTCAAATTAGCTCAAGAGACTACTAAAGCAGGACATACAGCGTCGATTCAGTTTTAGTCGAAAGCATCCAAGACACCATTCAGGTAGGTTGGTTTAAGCAAAATCGTTCACGATAAATCCGTTAAGTCCCGCATCTCACAGCGCAGAAACATGTTTTTGGGTTTCATTTGAATTTATCAGGGACTCGTATTTTAAACCGATACAAGACTACTTTGGCCGGTAGAGTCGAATGCGTGTTATGAACCAATATGCTCGCAGTAGCCTAGCCAGCTTCGCACGGATTCTCGGTTACCTAAATATTTCATACAAATCTCAATATCAATTTGTCCCAGTAATATTCTACATATTTTTCATTTTTTGTTGGTTCCAAGAAGAAAAACAAAAAACTTGAGACTGTTTAACCGGACGCAATAACACGGTTATTGTGGTTGTGAAAACAGCAGTACACAGTTCCTCGCAAAACTATTTGTGATGGAAGGACTAGTTGTTGTTTTTCATCAAAGCTAATATTACAGACGTTTGAATTCTATTGGTTAAACTCAGCTGGCCGCAGAAACAGCCGAAACCTGTCCTAGTGAAGCTTAACCAGCCATTCAGATCGTCTACCAGAAAAATGGCCTTTCGATATCAAAGTCATTTGCTAAAGCCAGTCCACCTGATCCCTAAGTATAACAAGACAGATTAAAATGTTACAGAAAAGTGAGTGAAAGGCATATCATCTTTCGTGGCTCACCAAGACTATCTTACCTTATTCATGAATACATGGAAATGGTATTACGTATGACTCGACTGACGTTCTTATACACTGGCTGGCTGTATATAACGGTACATCGTGGTTTTAGAACCTCTGTACCTATGAACAGGAGTACAGCCACGTATGAAATACTGATGTTATATTACCAATTCAGCAGCAGACTGGCCTCATCTAGACGATTTCTCGCAAACTGTTTTCTAGTTATCTCATTCGTCATACCTCTACAGCACCCCGTGCCCATAAGACTGCTTCCAGCTGAAAGCCTATGAGGTATTAAACACCTTTTAAGGTTCTCGACATGAGAGCGAGAAGGAAAACATGCATTAAATCACAGAGACGCTGTTCCTCTCGATCTATTTGTCGTAATTCATAATTGTACTATTACTGTACAATTGAGCTCAGTGTGATAACCTTCCTCCGCTTGCTGATCTTGTGAGATTGCTACGCATGATGCCGAAATCAATTCCTTTCGGTTATAAATTCTCGAACCCAGGGAAATCTTAAATATCAAAACTTTCTGACGATCATGGTCATAAACGACTGACTCCTAACATTTTAATTCAGATATATTGCTCGTTTCTCGCCAGAAGCGCTTACGTTTATAAGATTGTATCTTCTTTATTTATGCTTCCAATTACATGACTTTGAGATTAAATTTGGGAATTTCCTTGTACTTCGACTGATTAAGACTATCGGACTGTCTCGTGGACACTATTCATTTAGATTAAATTCGACAACCTGTTGCACCAAATGCGGGCAATTAGCTCGGTTACAAGATTAGTGGCTGTAGTTGATCCTTAAAAGCTATCCGCTCCAGATTAGATTTAAACCAAGCCTTGGGCACTGAGCCTCCAGCGTGTGGATCTCAGGAACTCGATCTGTGATTGTCGTACTATCGACCATGCGACCTGGCTTAGCTAGGCTCTGGCAACTTGAATTTCTTTTGACGCAGAGAAAAATCATTAGATATCTGGAATACGCTCAGAAACTGTTTATGTTACAGAACTGGATGGTCCTAGATTACTGAATGCTTATAAGCCATATTCCGTACCGCTCATGTCCGTGAAAATAAAGAAAACATCGTTTGCGCTGTCAACACCGCTCTTGTCCTAACTACAACTGGCTCGTGAAGATACCTACCCGTAACTTTTTTTTTTTCACGGCAAAATCAAGATAGTTGCTTCTAAACTTATAAAAAGTTATATGACGAAAAATGATTTACTAGTTTATGTAGCTTGCCTTTGACATCCTGACGTAACACCGTATTGATCTGGTTTCCCCAAGCATTCCCATGTGTCATCTGAAACTGTTACATTCATGTTCTCGGATTAAGCTAATGTTACTATGTATGGATAACAAGCTTTAAGGAAAACGTGGCAAAACCTGGTTATCCTTAACACATATTGCTCAGGACAGACTGCTCAGGCATCAACCTTACAGGGACACCTACACACTAATTACATTCCAGCCAGAGGCTAATGATACCTCAATTATTTGGGGCATCCGTAGTGGAAGAGATGGGGGGGGGGGGGTAAGGTGGCCCTTGCCACCCCTGCAAAATGAGCATATCATACACCTATCTACTTAATGTACATACAAATCATATCAATCTTTGCTTCTCCCATCCTGCAAAACTTCTTGCAATTGCTCCTGCCAAGTATCGTCACAAAAATTGTGCTCCGAAGGTCATTTATGACTGAAAACTCAATGTGTTAACTACATAATGCTGAATGCAAGACGGCGCCATGAGGTACACTGGAATACACGATGATGACCGACATTCCACAGACAGTTACTAGCTGGATGTTATTAACTTATTAACTCACGTTATATTCAAGTTTAATGATGGTAAAGCGTGGCAGCTTAGCTGCCTGGCCATACTTGGCTGTCCATGAATGGAACCTTAGTTACTACCTGGCATGAATGGCAGCGGAGTTGTCTGGCCGTGAGTGGCAGATTACTTCAGTTGCCTGATCATGACCGGTAGCTTGCTTACATGGTTATGAACAGCAGCTTAGATGCTTGGCCAGGGACGACAGCCAAGTTGCCTGGCCTTGAGTGGTAGATTCCTGTAGTTGCCTAGCCATGAATGGCAGCCAAGCGACTTGGCTGTAAATGGCAGCTTAGCTTCCTAACCAGAAGTGACAGCTAATTTGCCTTGCTAAGAGTGACAGATTAGCTGCCTAACTCAAAATGGCAGCTTGATTACGTGGCTATGAATGTGAGCTTAGTTGCGCAGCCATGGTTGGCAGCTTAGTTGTCAGGCTAAGTGAGAATGGAAGGTCAGTTGCCTGGCCATGAATGGCAGCTTATTTGCTTAGCCATGAACAACACCTTACCTGACCAAGAAAAAATGCTTAATTCCGGGGCCAAGTATAGCAGCTTATTTCCGTAGCCATGAATGACAGCTTAGTTACGTGGCCCTAAATGCAGCTTAGTTGCATGATCATGACTTACAGCTTAGCTGCGTGACCAGGAATGGCAAATTAGTTACGTGACCATGAAAAGCAGCTAAGTTGCGAGGAAATAGATGCGTGTCCATCAATGGCAGCTTAACTGCAAGGCCTAAGCGGCAGCTTAGGCGCCTGGCCATGCAATGTGTAGCTCACAGCAGCAACAGCTTTAGCAACAAAGGTGTTAAACAGAGCAGTCCTCCATTGAGGACCAGCGTCCTATCATGGTCGTTGATAGAACGTCTAGCACTGAACTAGTTGTCTGAATCGTGTGTACTGGCAACACTACAACTAGCGAAGACCTCTAAATCGTTTTAAGTCTCGAGAAACGTACATCATCCCGTTAACGACCGCAGATACCAATACTATGAAAAAAAAATGATAACCATAACGAAATGAAACTTCCCAAACGAACACATTCTACCTTGGTATAAACAAAGAGGTAAGCAAGAGTATTATGACTCACCAAAGCCACGAACAGCCAGCACCAGCACCGAGAACTCCGTTGAGATACGCTTCCCTGCAGGTCTCTTGTCGTGGGGACCAGAAAGCCGTGGAAACACTGTGGTGCTACCTAACGTATCACGTTCCTGTGGACACTGTACCCGACGACGTGTGATAAATGGTTTGTGCCTGCCGCTGCTGTTACTACCTCACTGGTGCCGTAACGCGGACTAGTGGCAAGTGTAAACAAACTAGCTCTTCGAGACTTTGAAGCATTGTTGGTGCGAGGAGATTGTGGCTCAGTGTCTCACGGAACAAAGCTTTCCTTTGATTATATATATATATATATATATATATATATATATATATATATATATATATATATATATATATATATATATATATATATATATATATATATGCAATGTGGATGATGATATCGGTATCATACTATGAATTTTATTCCGTTGGTTTAACTGCACACCCGCGGACAACTGAGGTACGCTTGCTCGACAAGGCAGAGGTATGGGATTCGGTACTGCTTCGGAAAGACGCATATCGGGACTTCGAGACTTAACTGTGTCCAAGGACGTCCGTCCGAAACCGTACAAAGATTTAAATCGGATGACATGACCTGGATTTTTTATTGACATACTTTCTGCAAATATCCCGTGCAGGTATGTGCATGTGTTACCTGAATTATGAATGTAGTGTAATGTCGGCTGCTGGTGCAGTGGATGAGCTCGACGCCAAAGGGAGGGATGGGGGGGGGAGCACCCCCTGGTTTTCTATCGGGATGTAACCGTTCAGAATCTAACGGAATCTTTTCTCCAGGATCTGTTCTCCGTTCAGTCAAGTTTAAGGGAAATATATTCATAGCGTTCTCAACTATTTGTTATACAGATAGAGAGAGATAAGATGGAAATAGACCCAGAATGACCCAGAATGACATAGAATAACACACACACACACACACGCGCGCGCGCGCGCGCGCACGAGCATATGCACGCTCATACGGAGATATACATACATACATAGATATGGACAGACAGAGAGAGACTAGCATATATAGTAAGACAGACGAATACACAAAGAGCCAGAGGCAGAACCCGTCCCAGTGATATATAGCGAGGGACAATAGCTCATGTTCCTGCATAACATAAAGTTCCTGAATGTTCAGATGTTTCCTGGGTATTGTATCCTGCGTATGACTAGATCGGACGGCGCTACGGTGGCTTGTGTCTGATGGGCCTTAATGGATGGATGACCTGCTTAGCGGTGCCTCTGCCGCCCTCGCTTTATATTCATAATAATGTTGGACAGCTGGGAGGGGATGAAAGGCAGAGGTCAGACCAGGAAGGTGAAGTGGAGAAACAAGACAGTTATGGAGCACACAGAAGTATGGTGTGAATTTACCGGTGTGTGGGTGAGTTGCTGAATCGTACGTAGTTTTATTGCCTCATATTTATAGCTCTGACAGTGTGTGTGTGTGTGTGTGTGTGTGTGTGTGTGTGTGTGTGTTGGGATGTTTGCCGGTTTAGAGAGGAAATCCACTGTGTACACAGTCGGTTAAATAGAGCTTCTCTCATGTGTTCTCAGGTTCCGAGGGCACCAAGTGTGTCCCATAGAAGTCTTGCCATCGAGGTTTTGAGTATGTCTGCGCTTTGTGTGTTATCTTCTTGTCAGTGCCATTTTTCCTGCTTCCCTTTCGCATGTACCAGTTAGTTTTACCTTCAGTTATTAATGGTGGTCTTCGTTATTCTCCATATCACTGATATCTTTCGCAAATAATAAATCATAGTTCACTCGTGGTTTTGTGGCACGGTACAGTGTTGGTACTGAGGGGTTAGTGGTCAGTATGAGGAAGATCATAACCCTTACCTCTCCAGGAGGTGCCAAAACCTATACAAGTTCGTCGTGGCTGCATTACACTGCATCACTCTTTCCTTTAAATGGTTCACAAATGTGAGCGAGCCGGATCTGGAACAGCTGATGGGCTGGTCACTTCAGGCGTCAGCCACAGGGAAGCTCTACCACCGCCACCACACCACCACCACGCGGGATGGCTTCATCACGTATGCAGGTCATGGGGCTGACGATACAACCAGTGATTCAGCTTATCTCTCAGCCACTAACTGCCTGACCGGGTTTTCAGTCGTATTTATTTTACACTATATTACGGAAGGATGATGTTCTCGTATAAAGAGAGCTGTATCCATTCGCTTATCAGATCCTTCGCAGAGCAAAAACCATATTTCTGTCGAAAGGTTATATGATCTAGAAAATATATATATATAGTATATATCTTACAGAAATAATGAAGAATTGGTGATATATCACTGTGTATCAAAACTCTATATCGCCAAGAGGAACATAAAAACACAGAAAACAAGAGTGGCAATACATTACAGTGAAATTTAGGAGAGTTACAGGAGACTACAAGTAGGTGTTCTAGCAAGAGGCGACCCTGCTCTGAGCCTGGCCGAACCCAGTGGCGGCCTCGAGCACGCAGGACCCGAGAGGGTTGTGTACATACATTACCGCTCCAGGACCACTGAAGGTACTTGGGTAAAGCTTGCGATAGTGTGTAAAGTGTCATGTGCACTCAAGCGGCGTTGTCTGACGGGTGAGCAAGCGCACATGCTTGCGGTGAGACCCGAATTCCAGCAGAGTAACTGTGCATCAAGATGTGTGAATCGGCTTATCTCATATGAGACACGACGCTGGTAGATAGGGTACACAGGGGCCTATCCCCACCCGTCCTACGCTATCTAAATGAAACACGCGACCGAATGCAATGAAATTAGAAATACAGTCTTCACTCCCCTGCAATAGCATTAAAGATAATGAAGTAAAGTTCATAACGGAGCACTCAGCGGCTCATGGACTCCCCTTAACTTGGAACTAAGACGGAACCGCGTTCGAAGGGCAGCTTTCGGGTAAAAGCCTCAGGATCTGTAAAGGGGCAGACTTACCTTGGTCCAGGGCCTAGGACCACTCGCCTGGCCACAGAGGATGAAGCCACGACCGTCTGGCGGCCTGTAAGTCAAGGAGGACGAGGACACGACCGTCTGGCGGCCTGTAAGTCAAGGAGGACGAGGCCACGACCGTCTGGCTGCCTGTAAGCCGAAGAGGACGAGGACACGACCGTCTAGCTGCCTGTAAGTCAAGGAAGACGAGGCCAGGACCGTCTGGCGGCCTGTAAGTCAAGGAGGACGAGGACACGACCGTCTGGCTTCCTGTGAGTCAAGGAGGACGAGGACACGACCGTCTGGCTGTCTGTAAGTCAAGGAGGACGAGGCCACGACCATCTGGCTGCCTGTAAGTCAAGGAGGACGAGGCCACGACCGTCTGGCTGTCTGTAAGTCAAGGAGGACGAGGCCACGACCATCTGGCTGCCTGTAAGTCAAGGAGGACGAGGCCACGACCGTCTGGCTGTCTGTAAGTCAAGGAGGACGAGGCCACGACCATCTGGCTGCCTGTAAGTCAAGGAGGACGAGGCCACGACCGTCAGGCTTCCTGTGAGTCAAGGAGGACGAGGACACGACCGTCTGGCTGTCTGTAAGTCGAAGAGGACGAGGACACGACCGTCTGGCTGTCTGTAAGTCGAAGAGGACGAGAACACGACCGTCTGGGTGTCTGTAAGTCAAAACTTTAGGTCTTCATGTCTTTACCTTCGTTGTTAACTTGGTTACTGGCTTTCCTCACTTGTAATGACCTATCCATTTCTCTATGTATTTTAAGTTCATCTCTGTATCCCGTCCTTATAAAGTTTTGTCTGTCTCTCCATCTCGTCCTCTGACGCAAACATAAACATCCACATACCTACACACACACACTGATAGGAATATACATACAAACAAACATTTAGACCGGTTTGAATATACATATAGACAAACATTAGACAGACAGGCAATAAGACACACGAACACATGCTTATGCACCAGGCAGATCTTAACTACATACAAGATAAATCAGTTACCCTTGAACTTTCCTTTACTGACAGTTATTCGGCATCAGCTGGAACATGTTTCATCTCAGCAACACGTGAGGCACGTCAACATTTAGATGTAACATTCTTATAACGCTCAGTCACTTTTCTTTTTAAGTATACCTCCTTCTCTTCTTCAAGACGTTAGCATTTTCTTTATATATCCAACTATATCCAGATATTGCTCAAAGCTAATATCCACTAATGACTAGTGCATGCTATCTTTCCTCCTTTCGTAAGATAATCTCTCTCCTACCACATATTTTTCTCACTATACACAAATATATCTTAACTCGACCACACAAGGCTAGTCTAACCTCAGCAACTCACCATCAATTTTCCACGCACCAACATCATCCTGTTTACTCGATGTGACCTCTCGCTATATGAGTGGTGTGTCCAGGGAAAAGTATGCGACGAGTGATGTATGCCGGGGGAAGGTATGCCAGGAGAGGTATATGTGGGAGATGTGTGCCAGCATTGGTGTGTGCCGGGGGAAGTATGCCAAGACTGATGTATGCCGGGTGATAGTATGCCAGGAGTGGTCTATGGCGGGGGAAAGTATGCCAGGAGCTGTGTATGTCGGGTGATAGTATGCCAGGAGCGGTGTATGCCAGATGACAGTATGCCAGGAGTGGTGTATGCTGGGGAAAATTTGTCAGGAGTGATGTATGCTGGGGAAAGTATGTCAAAAGTGGTGTATGCCGGATGATAGTATATCAGGAGTGGTGTATGTTGGGGAAGTATGTCAGGAGTGATGTTTGCTGGGGAAAGTACGTCAGGAGTGGTGTATGCCGGATGATAGTATACCAGGAGTGGCGTATGTTGGGGAACGTATGTCAGGAGTGATGTATGCTGGGGAAGGTATATCAGGAGCGATGTATGTTGGAGAAAGTATGTCAGGAGTGATGTATGCTGGGGAAAGTATGTTAGGAGCGATGTATGCTGGGGAGAGTATGTCAGGAGTGGTGTATGCTGGGGAGAGCATGTCAGGAGTGGTGTATGCCTGGGGAAGTATGATAAGAGTGGTGTATGCCAGGGAAGTATGCTAAGAATAGTGCATTTCTTGGAGGAAGAATGCCAGAAGTGGTGTATACCTAAGAGAGTATGCCAGGAGTGTTGTATCCGGGAGGAAAGTATGCCAGGAATGGTGTATCTGGGGGAAAGTATGCTAGGGATGGTGTATGCCGGTGGAGAGTATACCTGGAGTGGTATTAACTGAGGGAAAGTATACCAGAAGTATATATACGGGTGATATATGTTTGGAGCATGTTTGGAGAGGTGTATGGGGAGGTGTATACCCGGAGTGGCGTATGTGGGGTTCTATAAGACAGGAGTATAACCACTCTACTGAGATCTAACAGCCGAACAGAAATATAATTCAACTTCCACACACATGTAATGACTTTCCCTTATACTTCCCTCTACCTTTCCTTGGATAAAAAGTATACCTGGAAAGTCTTTCCTTCAGACGTGAGTATAAGTCATCTACCCAGATACCATAACAGATAAAGGTCTCCTTTTCTCTCACTCTCTCCCTCTATAGCCAAAGGCCCACGTGAGATATAATCTGTGCAAATTATACCTCTCTGGCTATTTATCACCTACGTAATAGTCAGCATCATGGCGGAAACACACACACACACACACACACACACACACACACACACACACACACACACACACACCGAACAAGAGCGGAGGAATGATTATCGGACCTCCATACGTCTTGCTGTAATTTTGTTCGGAGGAACTGGGGTGCTATGGGCTCCTCCTCGTATCTGGAAATTATCTCAAGCGGTTGAATCTCCTACGATCTGAAGAGGGATAGAAAACGAGGAGGAAAGTGGGTTGTTATTGACACGCACGGACGGGATATCGGATGTGGGGAAATTCAAATGACAACTTTGCAGGTATCAAATAAAGATATCTTAGATATTCTAAATAGCTGTATTGGCATAATCAAGGACGAATCACTTTTTTATTAAGATAAAACACATCTATGGAGATATTAAAGCCAAGAACACAGACAGTATTCAATCTGGATAGTCGAAAAACAAAATGATTCAGAAATAATATAGAAGGGAACTTATAAATTACAACGTGCTAAACAAACGAATAAATTAGCGAATAGATTCACAATAGACGCACTCACTGAGAACAGAGATTACTAACAGAACAAATTGGATACCCGGGAGAATAAATTCGATCATTGACAGAATTAACTGCACCACTGACAAAATAAATTTGTCAGCCGATCAAATAAGACAGATAAAAGATAGAATCAATTCAGGCAATGATGGAGTAAATCATATCATGGAATAAATTGGATCGCATGTCAAATGTATGAGATCACAAATAGACTAAACTGAATTACTGAGAAAATACATTGTATCTTTGATACTATAGAATCAAATAGAATAACCTATATCACTGAGAAAAATGAGTTTGTGGAAAAAACAGACTAGATCACTGGTAGAAAAAAACAATTATTGATAGTATGAGCTGGATCAGTTGAAAGAATACACTTAATCACCAATGGAGTAAACTTGACAAGTTTATATGAAATAAACTGGACCACCAACCAGTAGAATAAACTGGCTCACTTCAGAATCGCCGTAACATTACCATAATGGGATCTACATCTGTGAGGCTTTACAAAGGTTTCCAATACTACTCTCTATCCTCCAGCTTCTCCCCCCAACCCCATCTCCTCATTTAAGGTATCGTTTTCAGCTCTCAGCTCCTCTACTCCCCTCCCATCTGGGGTTATCACTTTCAGCTATCGAGCCCTACCCCTTCCCCTTAGGGGTGTTTTCAGCTATCGGAACACAGGGTAACGATGTCAGATCTCTGCCCTTTTCTTTGTAAAGTTTGTGTGTCTGAGACAATGGCATCGTCCCATTCCCCGTACTATATATACAGTCACATGTTTATGATGGGAATACATAAGTTTGAAGAGAACCTATCCTATATATGAGAAACAAATAAAATGACTAATACGCACATGCATATAAATATATATATATATATATATATATATATATATATATATATATATATATATATATATATATATATATATATATATATATATATATATATATATATATTTTTTTTTTTTTTTTTTTTTTTCTTTTTATACTTTGTCGCTGTCTCCCGCGTTTGCGAGGTAGCGCAAGGAAACAGACGAAAGAAATGGCCCCCCCCCCCCATACACATGTACATACACTCGTCCACACACGCAAATATACATACCTACACAGCTTTCCATGGTTTACCCCCAGACGCTTCACATGCCTTGCTTCAATCCACTGACAGCACGTCAACCCCTGTATACCACATGACTCCAATTCACTCTATTTCTTGCCCTCCTTTCACCCTCCTGCATGTTCAGGCCCCGATCACACAAAATCTTTTTCACTCCATCTTTCCACCTCCAATTTGGTCTTCCTCTTCTCCTCGTTCCCTCCACCTCCGACACATATATCCTCTTGGTCAATCTCTCCTCACTCATTCTCTCCATGTGCCCAAACCATTTCAAAACACCCTCTTCTGCTCTCTCAACCACGCTCTTTTTATTTCCACACATCTCTCTCACCCTTACGTTACTCACTCGATCAAACCACCTCACACCACACATTGTCCTCAAACATCTCATTTCCAGCACATCCATCCTCCTGCGCACATCTCTATCCATAGCCCACGCCTCGCAACCATACAACATTGTTGGAACCACTATTCCCTCAAACATACCCATTTTTGCTTTCCGAGATAATGTTCTCGACTTCCACACATTTTTCAAGGCTCCCAAAATTTTCGCCCCCTCCCCCACCCTATGATCCACTTCCGCTTCCATGGTTCCATCCGCTGACAGATCCACTCCCAGATATCTAAAACACTTCACTTCCTCCAGTTTTTCTCCATTCAAACTCACCTCCCAATTGACTTGACCCTCAACCCTACTGTACCTAATAACCTTGCTCTTATTCACATTTACTCTTAACTTTCTTCTTCCACACACTTCACCAAACTCAGTCACCAGCTTCTGCAGTTTCTCACATGAATCAGCCACCAGCGCTTTATCATCAGCGAACAACAACTGACTCACTTCCCAAGCTCTCTCATCCCCAACAGCCTTCATACTTGCCCCTCTTTCCAAAACTCTTGCATTTACCTCCCTAACAACCCCATCCATAAACAAATTAAACAGCCATGGAGACATCACACACCCCTGCCGCAAACCTACTGTATATTAACCTACATGCCCTGGTTCAATCCATTGACAGCACGTCGACCCCGGTATACCACATCGTCCCAATTCACTCTATTCCTTGCCCTCCTTTCACCCTCCTGCATGTTCAGGCCCCGATCACTCAAAATCTTTTTCACTTCATCCTTCCATCTCCAATTTGGTCTCCCACCTCTCGTTCCCTCCACCTCTGACACATGTATCATCTTGGTCAATCTTTCCTCACTCATTCTCTCCATGTGACCAAACCATTTCAAAACACCCTCTTCTGCTCTCTCAACTACACTCTTTTTATTTCCACACATCTCTTTTACCCTTACATTACTTACTCGATCAAACCACTTAACACCACATATCGTCCTCAAACATCTCATTTCCAGCACATCCACCCTCCTGCGCACAACTCTATCCATAGCCCACGCCTCGCAACCATACATCATTGTCGGAACCACTATTTAATTCAAACATACCCATTTTTGCTCTCCGAGATAATGTTCTCGCCTCCCACACATTTTTGAACGCTCCCAGAACTTTCACCCCCTCCCCCACCCCGTGACTCACTTCCGCTTCCATGGTTCCACCCGCTGCCAAATCCACTCCCAGATATCTAAAACACTTCACTTCCTCCAGTTTTTCTCCATTCAAACATACCTCCCAATTGACTTGTTTCTCAACCCGACTGTACCTAATAACCTTGCTCTTATTCACATTAATTCTCAGCTCTCTTCTTTCACGCATTTTACCAAACTCAGTCACCAGTTTCTGTAGTTTTTCACCCGAATCAGCCAACACCTCTGTATCATCAGCGAACAACAGCTGTTTCACTTCCCAAGCTCGCTCATCCACAACAGACTGCATACATGCCCCTCTCTCCAAATCTCTTGCATTCACCTCTCTAACAACCCCATCCATAAACACATTAAACAACCATGGAGATATCATTCACCCCTGCCTCAAACCAACATTCAATGAGAACCAATTACTTTCCTCTCTTCCTACTCGTACACATGCCTTACATCCTTGATGAAAACTTTTCACTCCTTCTAACAACTTGCCTCCCACACCATATATTCTTAATAACTTCCACAGAGCATCTCTATCATATGCCTTCTCCAGATCCATAGATGCTACATACAAATTCATTTGCTTTTCTAAGTATTTCTCACACACATTCTTCAAAGCAAACACCTGATCCACACATCCTCTACCACTTCTGAGACCACATTGTTCTTCCCCAATCTGATGCTCTGTGCATGCCTTCGAGGACCTCTCAATCAATATCCTTCCGTATAATTTCACTGAAATACTCAACAAACTTATACATCTGTAATTTGAGCACTCACCTTTATCCCCTTTGCCTTTGTACAAAGGCACTGTGCATGCATTCCGCCAATCCTCAAGCACCTCACCATGAGTCATACATGCATTAAATATCCTTACCAACCAGTCAACAACACAGTCACCCCTTTTCTTAATAAATTCCACTGCAATACCATCCAAACCCGCTGCCTTGCCAGCTTTCATCTTCCGTAAAGCTTTTACTACCTCTTCTCTGTTTGATAGATCATTCTCCCTAACCCTCTCATTTCGCATACCACCTCGACCAAAACACCCTATATCTGCCACTCTATCATCTAACACATTCAACAAACCTTCAAAATACTCACTCCATCTCCTTCTCACATCACCACTACTTGTTATCACCTCCCAATTTGCCCCCTTCGCCTCCTTCCAAAACATCTTTTTATTCTCCCTAAAATCTAATGATATTCTCTCACCCCAACTCATATTTGCCCTCTTTTTCACCTCTAACACCTTTATCTTGACCTTCTGCCTCTCCTTTTATACATCTCCCATTCATCTGCACTATTTCCCTGCAAAAGTCGTCCAAATGCCTCTCTCTTCTCTTTCACTAATAATCATACTTCTTCATCCCACCACACTCACTGCCCTTTCTAATCTGCCTACCTCCCATGCTTCTCATATATATATATATATATATATATATATATATATATATATATATATATATATATATATATAAAGAGTAAATGTGAATAAGAGCAAGGTTATTAGGTACAGTAGGGTTGAGGGTCAAGTCAATTGGGAGGTGAGTTTGAATGGAGAAAAACTGGAGGAAGTGAAGTGTTTTAGATATCTGGGAGTGGATCTGTCAGCGGATGGAACCATGGAAGCGGAAGTGGATCATAGGGTGGGGGAGGGGGCGAAAATTTTGGGAGCCTTGAAAAATGTGTGGAAGTCGAGAACATTATCTCGGAAAGCAAAAATGGGTATGTTTGAAGGAATAGTGGTTCCAACAATGTTGTATGGTTGCGAGGCGTGGGCTATGGATAGAGTTGTGCGCAGGAGGATGGATGTGCTGGAAATGAGATGTTTGAGGACAATGTGTGGTGTGAGGTGGTTTGATCGAGTAAGTAACGTAAGGGTAAGAGAGATGTGTGGAAATAAAAAGAGCGTGGTTGAGAGAGCAGAAGAGGGTGTTTTGAAATGGTTTGGGCACATGGAGAGAATGAGTGAGGAAAGATTGACCAAGAGGATATATGTGTCGGAGGTGGAGGGAACGAGGAGAAGAGGGAGACCAAATTGGAGGTGGAAAGATGGAGTGAAAAAGATTTTGTGTGATCGGGGCCTGAACATGCAGGAGGGTGAAAGGAGGGCAAGGAATAGAGTGAATTGGAGCGATGTGGTATACAGGGGTTGACGTGCTGTCAGTGGATTGAATCAAGGCATGTGAAGCGTCTGGGGTAAACCATGGAAAGCTGTGTAGGTATGTATATTTGCGTGTGTGGACGTGTCTATGTACATGTGTATGGGGGGGGGGGCCATTTCTTTCGTCTGTTTCCTTGCGCTACCTCGCAAACGCGGGAGACAGCGACAAAGTATAAAAAAAAAAAAAAAAAAATATATATATATATATATATATATATATATATATATATATATATATATATATATATATATATATATATATATATATTTGAGATATACGTATTTATGACTTACAGTATGTATATAATATATAGCATACAGATAAATTAAGATATAAATGGTATCAGTACGTAAATACATATAAACATTGAGGATATTTGCATATAGATACATGTATATACACATACATACATATATACATACATACATACACATGTGATTCTATATATATGTACCTAAACCCAGTATTAAACTATTCGGCACCATTGGCTCTGATACCCCCCACCACGAACTCTGGTGTGGTTGGTACCTCTCTCTCTCTCTCTCTCTCTCTCTCTCTCTCTCTCTCTCTGTACATATGTGTTTGTGTGTGTTTGTCAGTGTGTGTGTGTGTGTGTGTGTGTGTGTGTGTGTGTGTGTGTGGAAGTGATATGATGTTTTCACGTGTCATATTTAATGGTTAATAAACGGAAACGCATAGGATTTTAGAGTGAAAGCCTCACCACGGCACAACATTACCTTCTGTAATATAACAATGAAACCCACACAGTCTTATTATTATAAGATGCAACGACATACATCGACATCATTACAAAGTGTAGATGATGGAAAGTTTGTGAACGTTCAGTAATATAAGACCACAAGCACGAAGAACATAGAATATTTGTGTATCGTAATGATGATGTAGCATTAATTAATGAGAATGAGTCACGAAACGAGGTAAGATGTTTCTTCAGTGTGCCAGACATAATAAGATTAGTAGGTCCACGAGGGGGTAATTGGTAATGAAATTCACGTGAGACAAACAATGTTTATGGTAGCAGAGACTTTAACCACAGGAGGTTCATTATCTGAACACAATCCATCGAATATGTTGGAAACGAAACTGGTTCATCTCGCACTGAATTGAGTTTTGGAGCGAACAGCAGGAACCGTATTGTTTGTTTCGGATTATATCTATGTTAGACGGGATGAAAACCATGTGAGAAAACACGCGCAGCGATCACCGCACTTCATCATGTGGGCCTCGGTAATGGTGAAGTTGCTAGGCGGGTTAGCGTGTCCAAGCTCACACACTCACACACACACACACACACACTTCTCCAGATGGTATGTTCATCCATGCCGGACAGGACGACCTGCGTCCTAGCAGCCGAGGGTTCCTACTCTAAGTATTGATAGAATTAAAAGTAAACAACTTTGGTGAAACGTGTTTACCTTTCCTACCAAGCACTGAACTAGCCTAGCGCATGACAGGTCAACCCTTATATCTAATCCTCTGTGACTGCAAGTCTGTCGGTAGCAAGACCATTGCTGTAGTGTTGATATGTCTCGTGAAGCATAACATAGTTCATGAAACACAATCTGCCCAGAGAGCCACTGTAAAATGGTATACCAGCCACAAACTACAGAGTAACTGGCAACTCAGTATGAAGCCAGGGATACCAGCCATGCACCGTACCTCAGGAGTTCTTTAAAAACTTCTCGTGTGGTGTGTCCTATTGCCTCACGCCGTACATACATGCACACGCACCACCAAAACCTTTCCGTGATCGATGCACGTCCACCAATGTACTGGCTCGGACCGCCTCCCCTTTCCTTTTTGTGGACATCTGGGGATGTCTAGAGCAGCCATAAACCTGACTACCAGCAGGTGTGTGTGTGTGTGTGTGTGTGTGTGTGTACGGACGTACGGCTACGCCCGTACTGAAAGCATAAAGGTAACCCAAACTAAGAACTGAGGTATGAACCGCATACAGGCCCACAGCGGAGCCAGACCCCTGGTCCAGCAAATCTTGACATTGATATTCTAACTGATGAGAAAACTACGAAAACTACCTAAATATAACCTTAACAAATGCCCTGGAACCACATCTTATTGGAAAACGTTAATAGTCCATTGGCATTTCTCCTGTGGAAGTTCACTCGATGTATCGCATTCCTGATTGTCATCTCAGATGTGCAGGTCATTCGTGAGCGTCGCCAACGTGCTGCGTCGACGTAGGCTTCCACATCTGACTCCTCCCAGAGTCACGCAACATCCCAGTACAAATCCACAGACGCATGAGATTCTGCAGCGTTGGGCATTCGCTTGTGGCACCTTACCTCCAGGATCGTCTCGAAAGGTCATTAAATAGATTTACAAACAGGTCCAAACACGATGGTTATGTCGTGTGGATCACAATATAACCTGTGGTCTGAGGAACCACAGGAAAGGTGGAACATGAAGAGTTCTCAAGACCCGGATACATTACTTATAAGATGTCTATTGTCAAGAGTTTCAAGATATGATATGCAAACTTTAGTCAAACCCTTCCCTCTTTTTCTTCTTTTTTTTTCTTCTTCTTCTTCTTCTTCTTCTTCTTCTTCTTCTTCTTCTTCTTCTTCTTTTTCTTCTTCTTCTTCTTCTTCTTCTTCTTCTTCTTCTTCTTCTTCTTCTTCTTCTTCCTTTTCCTATTTTTCTTTTGTATGTGCGTCTGAGTGTGTGTCTCTCTCTCTGTTATCTATTCTTCTGTCACCCTTTACCTCTCTCTCTTTACTAGTCTCTAACTGGCTACACCTCCCTCATGAACCATGGCTGGACAGCATCTGTCAGCGGCCGCCTCCTTTAACACTGGTCGTCGTCCATGGTGGGCGGGTGGCATCTCTGGTTGCCACCTCGTGACAGTTCCATACATCATCCTGACAGTGAACTAATCCTCCTCCACAGGTGCCACTCCCGCCAACTCCTCGTCAGGTCACACCTCTAAAGACGGGGACTCAAGTGCTGTTGGAAGCTGATGATCTAAAGATCATTGATCAAATTCTGGATTATCATCTAAGTGATTTACAATTAATTACAGTGTCTATTTAACTGTACATACACAGTAACTGTAAATGCAGAGAAAATATAACATATGTTCCTCTTTAAAGACTCATTTATGATGCAAATTCTCTTTTTAAGAAAGTGGTTGACTATCGCCACAAGATCGGTTAATGTGGAGGCGTCAAACTTTGATTGGATAGTTTCTTTGTTGAAATAATTTGTTGATATGACAACACCTACCTGTGATGACCCATGAAAAATCTTGACGTAGTGTTGATATGTTTCCTTTCGTTTCATTAACTCAATGAGAACTAGAGGAAAGCTTTTTGATATGCTATTTACATAGATAGTATATAAAGAGAGAGAGAGAGAGAGAGAGAGAGAGAGAGAGAGAGAGAGAGAGAGAGAGAGAGAGAGAGAGAGAGAGAGAGAGAGAGAGAGAGAGAGAGAGAGAGATTTTTATTCGTAAAAAATACCATTTTGCTTTTCGCTTATATATTGACGCAGTGAAATACGGAAGCCATCTTGGCCTCTGCACAAATCAGTACCGCAGCAGAACAGTGTGCTTGGCTGAGTCCCAGCCTGGAACATACGTTGTCAATATGGGAACACTACCAGGGAAACGGACAGGTCTGCTTACAACTCTTGTCCGTCTTTCCTCGAGACATGTGTGACGGCGCACGTTATCTCCTCGCCTGTCTGTTGGGCTCCTCCAGGGCATCTGTCGCCTCGCGTTTATGTCCATCTTGCTCTTCGTCTCTTCTAACTGTCTGGTGTCTGTGTCACAGCCGGCTGTCACTGCCCGTCTGTACTGACACTTGCTGTCACCAGAGGAAATACTCGAGGCAGAAAGTGATATATGTTCGTCTGGTTATAATTAATGCGTTGAAATTTTCCACTGTAAGCCAGTAAATCACTTGAGGCGTCGCCAAAAGTGACTTCTTAAATCCCTCGTTAGTGTCAGAAATAACCTCACAGTATTTCATCGCCCCATAAATCATCACACAACCCACCCAGTCACTCTATGGGGGAGTCAGGACACCACACAATATAACACCCCATCATTACCCACTATGTCACACAACACAATTGCTTTGTGAATCACGTAAGTATTCCCCACTTCATACCACAATACAGAACTGTTCCATTCCTCACCACTCGCCACTACACCACCATATTACACGCAGGTCGCAACATACCACATCACACGCCACTACAACACCATAACAACACACAGCCAAATCACACCTCACTGCACGCCTCTACAACACTAATGATACATACAGCCACGCCACACCTCAATTCACGCCACATCAACATCATAACACCCACAGCCGCACCAAACTTCACCACACACCAATACAACGCCAATAGGCCTGTGCCGCTCCGGGAAGCATTGTATTGCACTGTATCACGCGCCACTATATCTCGTACCATCAGGGAGGGAGAGGGTTCCTATCTGCTCATCCGCTCGGCCCTACGCTTCTGACAGAACAATTACGCGGAGGTGAGGAGGCTGACAGGTGCCTTGCTGGGCGTCACTGTTGGTGGGCGGTGGATGATGGTTGGTGATGGTGGGTTAAGTTGGGTGCTGGTGGGTCATGGCAGGTAAGTGTTACTGGGTGACAGTAGGTGTTGGCATGCTTACGTTGGTTGTTGGTGAAAGTTGCTCTGTGTATAATCCTTCACACAGTGGAAAGACACATATCTTCTACCAAATATCTTAAGATTAAGATTCTAACGGGCAGCTTACAAGTGATAAATGTAGATATACGCAACCATCTCGGCAAACACTAACTGTTTCACGCATCACCCATACCTTAACACATGTGTGTACGTAAAACCAGGCTAAAGCTTGTATTATGAGAGGTAAGGAGCTTTCCGCTCCGATTCAGTGATGTGAAGCTTTTAAAGGGTCGTAGTTTTCATATCTGTGGCCCTTTAAAGGAATGTGATCATACAACATTGTGCCCAGTTCTTCAGATTGCATCACCGAAATACTGCACAACACGAACCATAAGAGGGCTGGTAGGTATACCCTTGTAAGGACACGCGATGGCACACACACACACACACACACACACACACACACACACACACACACCTTCCCTGGTAAGGTAGTGGAGGGTAAGCTAGGGGTATATACGACGATAAGGGGACATTTACTCCTCCTGCCCCATCCCTTCCCTCCACTAAACACAAGTACGCCAGGCGTTACGTTTATCTTTGATTTAGCGTGGACCCGGAGCAGGTGTGTCTGGCTATCTTAAACGAATCTGGCAACACTTGGGGGCGCCGTGAGCGGGACCGTGTCTAAGGCCGGCAACTTTCCTATTATCAGAAGCAGGATTTATGTTATCTGGGTCGAGTATTTCCTTATATTTCACGCATTCCATTTAAGTGGGATAGATCTACGACTTGAAAGGTACTAAATGATCTTAAAGCAAATGGTTCTGTCTTGATCACAGTGATAAACAATGTCCTTTGAGTTTTATATGCGCTTAGAATATTGTTATTCCATACTTTGTGATGACTTTCGTGTCAAAAGATCATTATAAATTTCTTCTCGCAATAATTAAACGAAAGACTGAATTTACTACTAAACATCTTTGCAATGAAAGACGATCATAAGTTGCATGCAGTTAAATCATGTGGTCTCATTACCTGTATCCTTGTTTCCAGTGAAAAGGTTGACCTAAGTCACTGCCAATGGTTTCTATTTAGCTATTGCCAAGACCTGCCTGCACCCAGGTACCTGAAGATCATTCTATGATCTACATATTTCTGTGTTTTGATTAAACTAATTTTGAGGTCAGCAGAGGTCGAGCTGACCGAAGGCCACTGAGTTCATAACGAGTCAAATATGTGAAAACTTTAATGTTACTCGTCATGTGAGAAATTATAGACACATTATATTTGTTATCTTTGCCTCCCTTCCCATTGACATGGGGTGGGTCAAGTGTACGTAGAACTCTTACTTCGTTCACATAAACCATCCTGCCATGAGTGATGAAGAGATCGAGGTCTTCCATACCATAA
This sequence comes from Panulirus ornatus, assembly GCF_036320965.1. Classification (NCBI taxonomy): domain Eukaryota; kingdom Metazoa; phylum Arthropoda; class Malacostraca; order Decapoda; family Palinuridae; genus Panulirus; species Panulirus ornatus. Next base: position 46,119,616 of record NC_092226.1, read on the forward strand.
AAGCTCTTCATGACGAACTTTATACACTGTGATGACGCGAGACCTGCGCTAGTATTCACACTTCTATTTTCTATTCCTTTGGCATTGTTTCTGGAATCATCTATGACTTACACCACTTCATTCCCTGCACCTAACCATCTTATTTATGTTTCAAGTCTCCTCATCCCATCAACCACCATACTTTGTCCATAGCCAAACCATCGAAACAAGGTATCATCCGCGTACAGTCCAAATCTTTCCTTTGTCTTCATTCACTCCTCTTATCTCCTCATCTCTTCTGTACTACGAAGGTTGCCCAACTCTAGTGCTCTTGAGTTGCCTTAAACTAGGAAAGCTGAAGTTCCACAATTATACAAAACAGTCGGGAAAACATTACATCATGCAGATTTCTTCCTGTTTTTATGTCACTTCTTCCCGGGCACCAAACACGTTTGTTTAACTTCGATAGTGTTTCCTTGCGGGAATTCACTCTCAACTAGAGCCTCCTCCCAGGTACCTTAAGTTATCAACAACTTCTGCAAAGTAAGAGGAAGAGGAAACGAAAAAGACGTTAAAGAACTAAGAGAAATCACTGATTCTCAAGAGTGTTGCCGTGATATGACATCTCTCTCTCACATACTAGTAAACATTATGGCTTGGATGAAGATATACTTCCCGATGAGACCTTAAAGGCCACACGCATAATGAGAGTGTACGTCGTCTTAAACTTACCCGTAACCACTGAGGAAGGTGTTAAATGTTAAGACTGGTTGGCGAATGTAGCATGACGTTGACGCATTTAATGACCCTGCCAGTGGACTGGCCTAAAGCTCAACCTAAAAAAAAAACCCATCTAACCAGCCGTGAGTGCTTAAGATGCCGTCCTCACGGCACTTATCACCGCGCACTCACTCTTCATCTACGTTCAGGGCAACAAGGGCCACCTGAACCCTCCCGAGTGTCTTCGAGGCTGCGCAGCGCCAAGAGCGACGGCGATGTCGTCCCCTTGCGAGATATGACTCCGGCGTCCGGCAGCTTCGACATAAATGCGCATTATATTACTGGATATCAGGACGAAGAAGATAACGATAAGTCAAGAGAAGGATGTCCTGTGGTCTACTGCGGAGGTGAGGAGCATGATTAGAGGGAACAGGAGCTGTAGAGAAAGTTCGGGTGCAGTGAGTTGGAACGAGAGGGAACCATATATGTCTCATGAAGGTAGAATGTGAAGGGCGCAGACACCAGTACTACCGGACGTGTTGTGAGAGTAAGGGAAGCATGACACATGAAAATGGCAAAAGAATTAGTGATGGAGATGAAGAAATGGAAGAGAGAGAGAGAGAGAGAGAGAGAGAGAGAGAGAGAGAGAGAGAGAGAGAGAGAGAGAGAGAGAGAGAGAGAGAGAGAGAGAGAGAGAGAGAGAGAGAGAGAGAGATGAATGAAAATGTTAGTTTTAGAAGAGGAAGAGATGATAGGGAAAAATGGAACAATAGAGGCACAGACTAAATGACAATTTGAGTAGCCAATGGGGTAAACAACTTTAACAAGTGACAGTAGAACTAGTCAGCGTGATGGGAATATAAAGAATCGATCGCATGGAAAGGGAAAGTGGAGAGTGATAATGTATAGGAAAGACACTTAATTGACAAGTGGGTAAACAGCAGAGGAGTATAAATATGTCTAGACCTTCTAGCCACTATCCTGATGCTGAGGAAGGGAAATGTCGGCGTTTTGAACTACTTCGTGAGATATTCTTATAGCTAAATTGTCTGCTTCACGGGATTAGGTGAGTAAATTATGGTAGCTGTCCTAATGCTGTAGCTACGTGTCCACTTCGATAGATAGATAGATAGATTGATATATATGATTTTTTTTTTTTTTTTTTTCCCCAAAAGAAGGAACAGAGAAGAGGGCCAGGTGAGGATATTCCCTCAAAGGCCCAGTCCTCTGTTCTTAACGCTACCTCGCTATCGCGGGAAATAGCGAATAGTATGAAAAAAAAAAAAAAAAAAAAAAAAAAAAAATATATATATATATATATATATATATATATATATATATATATATATATATATATATATATATATATATATATATATATATACAGAGAGAGAGAGAGAGAGAGAGAGAGAGAGGAGTATAGTATCAGCCAGATGGTTCTATTATGGAAAATACTTCCTGTTATCTTACCATAACCACAGCCTCTAACTTATACATTCCCCGCCCTCCTGATTACGCATCACCTTTCATGCGGTCGTCTTACACTCAGACACATACGCTTATAACTCACGTTCACAGCAGCCGCCTGCAACCCCAAGTATATCACCCATCTACAACCTCCAACCATTACACCTCCTACAACTCTCACCCACTACATCTCCAAACATCGTTGACCAACAACAATAACACTCGTCATCACAACACCCTTCCACAACATTCACATTCAACAGTTACCACTCACAACAGGTAACCACTACATCTATCCGCAACAGTCATTCACAGCATCACCTACAACTCTCGACCCCAACACAACAGCACAATATCCCTACCAGAGATCACCACAGTCATACTGACACAGTGCCCAGAGCTCATTCTCAGAGCAGCAACTTAACATCGCCAAGGGCGTCGCCAGCTCGTGTCCGCCTCCCAGGGAGGCTGAGGAAGGTTCCTGGAAAAGGTGAGGTGGGATTCCCGGCACGTCCGCCCACGGGAGGTGGGTAAACCGTCTGGCATGGAATCTTAAGTCGATTTTTTTCTTTCCCGGAAAGTTGACGCCAGATGATCATCCGGGCGTCCAGGTGTGGATTGCGTCCTTGGATTTGTTGAGTGGCTGACCTGCGACGGTGGCTGCTGTAGTTCCTGTTTTGTCCGCAGCTTCGAGGTAGTGCACGTGGAACCATCTGCTGTGTATAGCGAGAGAACCCGAGAAGGTGGGAAATGGATTGTGCTTTAGCCCTGCCTGATGGTGATGGTGCTTTAGCCCTGCCTGATGGTGATGGTGCTTTAGCCCTGCCTGATGGTGATGGTGCTTTAGCCCTGCCTGATGGTGATGGTGCTTTAGCCCTGCCTGATGGTGATGGTGCTTTAGCCCTGCCTGATGGTGATGGTGCTTTAGCCCTGCCTAATGGTGATGGTGCTTTCGGTTTAGCTGCAGCCGTACTGATGGTGACAAGTTCTGGCCTATTCCTGGTATGCCAGCTGACTGAAACTCTCGCCAACTACTGCCCTGTCTTGATACAATGGCTAACAAGTCACTGTCCTGCTGGGTGATGACGTTATCCGACCGATCAGTCTCCTACTGGGTGATGACGTTATCTGACCAATCACTGTCCTGCTGGTTATGACGTTGTCTGACCAGTCACAGTTCTACTGAGTGATGACGTTATGTGACCTTTCATATTCCTTTTGGGTGGTGACGTCATCTAACCAGTCACCAACCCATCTTTCTGCCCAATCTTTAGATCATCTGATGACGGTACTTACCTAATCCTCAGCCAGTCTGGTAATAACAATCCTTGCCCAAAGTCCTGGCCATTCTCGTCATCACGGAGTTCCAGAAGCCTTCCCTATATCAGGTAAAGCAATGTGTGAACCGCTGGAAACATTAATGGAAATTATTGGCACTTTATCAAGAAAGGAATTTATGGAACCTGGAGCTTACCAAACTCTTTAAGACAGACAAACGAGGGGAAGTTTTAATATATGTATCCGGACTCGCAGCCCATTGGCAGCAAATGAACGGGAAATATAACCGTAAGTTCCTCTCAGGGAATGCAATAAGGCGAAATAAAACGTGAAATGTTTTTCTTCCTCGGAATTCTAATCAACATTTCGTTGCGACCAACTCTTCAAGGCTACTTGGTCACGAGACAATGAAGAAAAAGGATAAAGTATTGGATTCGTATGTAAGTAGATTCTCAAATAGATTCTCTTACTATGGCTTCGTGAAGGACGCTTGGCTGGTCTACGTGTTGCCGGCATTTCAGGCGTTACCATTCCCACATTTCGCGTCCGTCTGGGTGTGTAATGTGGTGCCACTGGAGCCGATAGCATCAACAGGCCAGAAAAAGAAAACTTATCACGTCTCTTTTTCTACTGTCTTCTGTCTACCGTTCACCGTCAGTGTCCCTAGCGATCTCCGCGTTTCATTCCCCTATTTGCTCACTTTCTACCCTAATCCCCGTCTACAGTGACGACTCCGCCGTCCGCCTGTTCAGTCGTCATATCTTCTTTTCCTTTGCTCATCATCGTCTGCGGTCATCTTTCCTCTTACCAAGCCTCTCGTCCATCCCTCACTCTCTTCCATCGTCTTTCTCCACTGCGTATCTACACCATTACTCCATCACCCACCCTCCTCTCCTGCCCGTCAGCCATAACTCAGATAAATATAAGCTACGCCACAAGAACCAGCAGAAAACGGGCTAAAGGGGAGATAGACAGACAGGAAGAAAAAGCCATGCTTGCATGGAAGGCAGCAACAACAACAGCTCCCTCTCTCTCTCTCTCTCTCTCTCTCTCTCTCTCTCTCTCTCTCTCTCTCTCTCTCTCTCTCTCTCTCTGTGTGTGTGTGTGTGCATATCACTCAGCGCAACATGACCACGCCCGCAACTAAACATTTAGAGCAATTAACATCAAGGACACGCCCAGACACCACGGGCGGCCGCTGACGGCCCGTCAGAAGGGGGATGTTGGGGGAGGGAGATGTTTGGGGATGGGGATGGAAGAAGGGCAGAAAAAGCATTGGGGGAAGGAAGGTTAAGAACATAAGACACATGGGACTCGATCATAGTGATGCTATAGACTTGGATCCAAAAGACCTAATGACAGTAAGATTCATCTGCCTTGTATAACCTACCACGCAAACACTGTTCCAGTCTCATTATAAAAATGCATATTAATACGGCTCCTCCGTATTCCTTACAGACCATTAGAAGTCCAGTCCTCCTTCCGCTTGCACTTGTAAAGCAGTCAGCACCGAGGCAGCACCCATGAGACCCCATCAGTACGTTGCTCTCACGTCACATGATGCGACTGAACCATCACTACTGTGGATGTGTTCCCAACACCCACCATGTACAGCGACCACTGCCCGACACAAGAACGAAGAGAAACATGCCATAGTATTGTTGACGATGGCTGTCACATATACAGTAAGTCACGATGATTTGCGATACCTAAGCAACATTATTGTTAAACAAAGAAGTTGATTAATTTACAGTAACCAAACATCGTAAAATAACGTGACTCGTTAATGTAACAATAGAATTACGTGACTCGTTACCTTAACACCATAAAACATCGTAGGATTGTTACCGTAACATCATACAACACCGTGGGATCGTTACCGTAACAGAATATAAAATCATGGGATCGTTACCGTAACATCATATAACATCGTGGGATCGTTATCGTAACATCATATAACATCGTGAGATCGTTACCGTAACACCATATAACATCGTGGGATCGTTACCGTAACACCATATAACATCATGGGATCGTTACCGTAACACCATATAACATCATGGGATCGTTACCGTAACATCATATAACATCGTGGAATCGTTATCGTAACACGATAAAACATCGTGGGATCGTTAAGGAAATCGACGTGGAATCAAACTGTGAAACACAAGTGTTCTGCGGTAACTTATATCAACATCCAGCACAACATCACGTATCAGGACGTCACACATACACTTCCAGGAGCTTATCGTTACCCCCCCCCCCCTCCCACTCCCGCTCCCGGAACAATATTACTAGAATTTAATCTGAGATCCATTCTTGTAAGTGTACAGCACTCCAGGCAAACCAGCAACAGTGTTCACAGGCGGGTCCGCATCTGTCACACATAAGTAACAAGTCTTTCAGCGTGACGGACGTATGTGTGTAACATCAGCGTGACGGACGTATGTGTGTAACATCAGCGTGACGGACGTATGTGTGTAACATTGTTATGACCAGTTATTAAACATTTCAAAAGCAATCCTCTGTCACCTGCAGGACGTGATTCAAATACATTATGACCTCATTACATTGACACATCTCCATGAAAAATCCCTGGAATTCATGGAATTTTATTTCCTCACTTAAATTACGGGATATTGAACTGCCTCAATAAAGGGACGGAGGGAGGTGAGTAGGAGAAACAGCATTCCTTTACCACCTGACACAAGCAATGATTGATGCCTTTCCATTCATCTCTCTGGGGACTCAGCCCTTCTCCCCCCCCCTTCACACAGACACACACACACACACACACACACACACACACACACACACACAATTAAAAAAAGATAATCTCTGAAGACATCACACCCCACCCGTTGTTAGCAAAGCTGAATAACACAAGCTGGAAGCATCTTGTGGGAGGGGGCGGGGTGGACGACCTCCTGGAACGAAGCATCAGTTTCTCTCAGTTCGAGAATATGCGATGTAGAGGACGACCTGGAAGGAGCACGTGGTTGGCACATCCTACGCGAAGAGCACGTTTGTCGTACGACTTGAACGAGCACGTTCACAGTTCGACGAGCACCGAGCACGGCCATAGTGCGACCTGCAAAAGGCCACGTTGAGAGTATGACCTCCAATGGTTCACGTCGATAGCGCGACCTGCGAAACGGAGCCCGTTAACGGTACGTCATAGGTTAAGACCTTTCGGTCGAGGGTTAGTAGTATGGTGAGAGCATTATGTAAACGGCTCTTACCGTAAGAGCGTTTAATAGTACGGCATTCAGTAGGGAGGTAAGAGCATCTGGCGAATGGTAAATCCTACTGGCGTAATTCGTGAGAGCATTTGGTACATAATTTTCCCTTTATGAACATTTAGTAAAAAATGCTAGTGTTTCAGTCTTAAGTAGATAATCCCCTCCTTTTTTTTAGAGAGAGCTTGTAAGAAGACTACTCGTGCTTTCTTTTCTTCAAATGCATTTGGTATAGGTAAGTTTGTTGAGCATTTCATAATTCACCCTCTCGGGGACCGGATATATACAGATTTCAAATCTAAAGTCTTTACGCCAGCCGGAACCTCATTATTTTTTCGTGATGTTTTATTGAATATCATATTTGATATTACAGAGTCTTAAGACACATTTGCCAAGCCTTAACCTACCGTCATGCAAGACAATAGGATACTATACCTCGTAGTTTAATCTCTTCAAGTGACATTCATGGTGCGGTTACATTATTTACCCAGGCGTTCAAAGTTTGTTCCAGTAAATGAAGTAAATCTTATTGGAAGAGAAATTTCTTGGGAATCCAGTAATTTGATAAGGAACATGCATTACTTATTAGAAATCTGTACCTTGAAGTGTGCTTCACCTTCCTCTGGAAGATTTGTCAAGAAGTAAGCTTCATCTTCTGGAAGGTGTGTCTGGAAGTGTGCTTCATCTCCTGAAAGGTGTGCCAAGAATTGTGCTTCATCATCTGCAGGGTGTATCTGAGAGTGTTTCAGTTTCTCCTGGAAGGGGAGTCTGAAAGTGTTCTTCACTTTCTCCTTGAAGATGTGCCTAGAAGTGTGCTTCACCCTTTGGAAGGTGTGCTGGGAAGTGTGTTTCACCTTCTCCTGGAAGGTATGCCAGAAAGAATCCTTCATCTCCTAGAAGGCGCTGGTTCACGATGTAGTTTCCCTGGTTACTATGGGATACCCTATATTCTATATTTTCAATTATATTTTCAAGCATATTTCCTGTCTGTCTGGCTATTTTCCTTTATACCCACCACTCTGTCTGTTTATCTGTCTGTCTGTCTGTCTGTCTCTATCTATCTCTCTCAATATCACACAAACGTACACACACTCACACACACACACACACTTATATATATATATATATATATATATATATATATATATATATATATATATATATATATATATATATATATATATATATATATATATACATATATATATATATATATATATATATATATATATATATATATATATATATATATATATATACATATATATATATATATATATATATATATATATATATATATATATATATATATATACATATATATATATATATATATATATATATATATATATATATATATATATATATATATATATATATATATATATATATATATATATATATGTATATATATATATATATATATATATATATATATATATATATATATATATATATATATATATATATATATATATATATATATACATATATATATATATATATATATATATATATATATATATATATATATATATATATATATATATATATATATATATATATATATATATATATATATATATATATATATATATGTATATATATATATATATATATATATATATATATATATATATATATATATATATATATATATATATATATATATATATATATATATATATATATATATATATCCCTGCAAAAATCGTCAAAATGCCTCTCTCTTCTCTTTCACTAATAATCTTACTTCTTCATCCCACCACTCAATACCTTTTCTAATCTGACCACCTCCCACGCTTCTCATACCACAAGCATCTTTTGCACGAGCCATCACTGCTTCCCTAAATACATCCCATTCTTCTCCCACTCCCCTTACGTCCTTTGTTCTCACCTTTTTCCATTCTGTACTCAGTCTCTCCTGGTACTTCCTCACACAAGTCTCCTTCCCAAGCTCACTTCCTCTCACCACTCTCTTCACCCCAACATTCTCTCTTCTTTTCTAAAAACCTCTACAAATCTTCACCTTCACCTTCGCCTCCATAAGATAATGATAAGACATCCCTCCAGTTGCACCTCTCAGCACAGCATCCAAAAGTCTCTCTTTCGCGTGCCTATCAATTAACACGTATTCAAATAACGCTCTCTGGCCATCTCTCCTACTTACAGACGTATACTTAGGTATATCTCTCTTTTTAAACCAGGTATTCCCAATCACCAGTCCTTTTTCAGCACATAGATCTACAAGCTCTTCATCATTTCTATTTATAACACTGAACATCCCATGTACACCAATCATTCCCTCAACTGCCACATTACTCACCTTTGCATTCCATCACTATGACCCGGTCTCCTGCATCAAAACTACTAACATCCTCACTCAGCTGCTTCCAAAACACTTGCCTCTCATGATCTTTCTTCTCATGCCCAGGTGCATAAGAACCAATAATCACCCATCTCTCTCCATCCACTTTCAGTTTTACCCATATCAATCTAGAGTTTACTTTCTTACTCTCTATCACATACTCCCACCACTCCTGTTTCAGGAGTAGTGCTACTCATTCCCTTGCTCTCGTCCTCTCACTAACCCTTGACTTTACTCACAAGACATTTCCAAACCACTTTTCCCCTTTACCCATGAGCTTCGTTTCACTCAGAGCCAAAACAACCAGGTTACATTCACACACATTTAGACACCCCAATCTGAACCTTTGAGGAGAATGAGCACTCCCTGCGTGACTCCTTCTTCTGTTTTCCCGTTTAGAAAGTTAAGATACAAGGAGTGGAGGGTTTCTAGCCCCCCGCTCCCGCTTGAAGGAATAGTGGTTCTAACAATGTTATATGGTTGCGAGGCGTGGGCTATAGATAGAGTTGTGCGGAGGAGGGTGTATGTGCTGGAAATGAGATGTTTGAGGACAATATGTGGTGTGAGGTGGTTTGATCGAGTAATGAATGGGTAAGAGAGATGTGTGGTAATAAAAAGAGTGTGGTTGAGAGAGCAGAAGAGGGTGTACTGAAATGTTTTGGTCGCATGGAGAGAATGAGTGAGGAAAGATTGACTAAGAGGATATATGTGTCAGAGGTGAAGGGAACGAGGAGAAGTGGGAGACCAAATTGGAGGTGGAAAAATGGAGTGAAAAATATTTTGAGTGATCTGGGGATGAACATGCAGGAGGGTGAAAGGCATGCAAGGAGTATAGTGAATTGGAGCGATGTGGTATATCGGGGTCGACGTGCTGTCAATGGATTGAACCAGGGCATGTGAAGCGTCTGGGGTAAACCATGGAAAGTTCTGTTGGGCCTGGATGTGGAAAGGGAGCTGTGGTTTCGGTGCATTATACATGACAGCTAGAGACTGAGTGTGAACGAATGTGGCCTTTATTGTCTTTTCCTAGCGCTACCTCGCGCACATGCGGGGGGTGGAGGGTTGTTCATTTCATGTTTGGCGGGGTGGCGACGAGAATGAATAAGGTCAGACAGTATGAATTACGTACATGTGTTTATATGTATATGTCTGTGTGTGTGTATATATATGTATAAGTTTGTGTATATATGTATATATATGTGTATATATGTATATATCTGCGTATGTATATATATAGTCATACGTTGAAATGTATAGTTATGTATATGTGCTTGTGTGGACGTGTAAGTATATGCATGCGTATGTGGGTGGGTTGGGCCATTTTTTCGTCTAATGCGGGAGACAGCGACAAAGTATAATACAATGTAATATATATATTTTATCACACTTTGTCGCTGTCTCCCGCGTTAGCGAGGTGGCGCAAGCAAACAGACGAAAGAATGGCCCAACCCACCCACATACACATGCATATACATACACGTCCACACAAGCACATATACATACCTATACATTTCAACGTATACCTATATATACATACACAGATATATACATATATACACATTTTGGAAAGGATCACAATTTTGCGCGTGATCAAGATATTCCTATGAGTCCACGGGGAAAATGAAACACGAAAAGTTCCCAAGTGCACTTTCGTGTAATAATCACACCATCAGGGGAGACACAAGTGAGAAATATAACAGTCAGTTGATACACATCGAGGAGACGAAGCTAGGACGTCCTAGCTTCGTCTCCTCGATGTGTATCAACTGACTGTTATATTTCTCACTTGTATCTCCCCTGATGATGTGATTATTACACGAAAGTGCACTTGGGAACTTTTCGTGTTTCATTTTCCCCGTGGACTCATAGAAATATATACACATGTATATAATTCATACTTATTATTTCCCGTAGCCACCCCGCCACACATGAAATGACAACCCCCTCTCCCGCACGGGAACGAGGGGTTATGTGTATTGCACTGAAACCACAGCTCCCTTTCCACATCCAGGCCCCACAAAACTTTCAATGGTTTACCTCAAACGCTTCACATGCCCTGGTTCAATCCACTGACAGCATGTCGACCCCGTATACCACATCGTTCCAATTCACTCTATTCCTTGCACAACTTTCACCCTCCTACATGTTCAGGCCCCGATCGCTCAAAATCTTTTTCACTCCATTTTTCCTCCTCCAATTTGGTCTCCCACTTCTCCTCGTTCCCTCCACTTCTGACACATATTTCCTCTTTGTCAATCTTTCCTCACTCATTCTCTCCATGTGATCAAACCATTTCAAAACAATCTCTTCTGCTCTCTCAACCACACTCTTTTTATTACCATACATCTCTCTTACCTTTTCATTACTTATTCGATCAAACCACCTCACACCACATATTATCCTCAAACATCTCATTTCTAGCACATCCACCTTCCTCCGTACTACTCTATCTATAGCCCACGCCTCGCAACCATATAACATTGTTGGAACAAATATTCCTTCAAGCATGCCCATTGTTCTCGCCTTCCACACATTTTTCAACGCTCCCAGAAGTTTCGCCCCCTCACACACCCGGTGACTCACTTTCGCTTCCATGGTTCCATCCGCTGTTAAATACACTTCCAGATATCTAAAACACTTCACTTCCTCCAGTTTTCCTCCATTCAAACTTACCTCCCAATTGACTTGTCTCTCAACCCTACTGTACCTAATAAACTTGCTCTTATTCACATTTACTCTCAGCTTTCTTCTTTCACACACTTTCCCAAGCTCAGTCACCAGCTTCTGCAGTTTCTCACCTGAATCAGCCACCAGCGCTGTATCATGAGCGAACAACTGACTCACTTCCTAGCCATCTCATCCAGAACAGACTGCATACTTGCCCCTCTCTCCAAAACTCTTGCATTCACCTCCCTAACAACCCCATCCATAGACAAATCAAACAACCATGGAGACATCACGCACCTCTACTGCAAACCGACATTCACTGGGAACCGATCACTTTCCTCTCCTCCTACTGGTACACATGCCCTACATCCTCAATAAAAACTTTTCACTGCTTCTAACAACTTGCCTCCCACACCATACATTCTCATTACCTTCCACAGAGCATCTCTATCAACTCTATCATATGCCTTCTCCAGATCCATAAATGCTACATACAAATACATTTGCCTTCTAAGTATTTCTCACATACATTCTTCAAAGCAAATACCTGATCCACACATCCTCTACCACTTCTGAAACCACATTGCTCTTCCCCAATCTGATGCTCTGTACATGTCTTCACCCTCTCAATAAATACCCACCCATATAATTTCCTAGGAATACTAAACAGACTTATACCTCTGTAATTTGAGCACTCACTTTTATCCCCTTTGCCTTTGTACAATGGCACTATGCAAGCATTCCGCCAATCCTCAGGCACCTCACCATGAGTCATACATTCATTAAATATCCTTACCAACCAGTCAACAACACAGTCACCCCCTTTTTTAAATAAATTCCACTACAATACCATCCACACCAGCTGCCTTGCCAGCTTTCTTCTGCAAAGCTTTTACTACTTCTTCTCTGTTTACCAAATCATTCTTCCTAAGCCTCTCACTTCGCACATCACCTCGACCAAAATACCCTATATCTGCCACTCTTTCATCTAACACACTCAACAAACCTTCAAAATACTCACCACTCACTCTCCTTCTAACATCACCACTACTTGTTAAATATATATATATATATATATATATATATATATATATATATATATATATATATATATATATATATATATATATATATATATATATATATATATATATATATATATATATATATATATATATATATATATATATATATATATATATATATATATATATATATGTTGTATGGTTTCGAGGCGTGGGCTATGGATAGAGTTGTACGCAGGAGGGTGGATGTGCTGGAAATGAGATGTTTGAGGACAATATGTGGTGTGAGGTGGTTTGATCGATTAAGTAATGTAAGGGTAAGAGAGATGTGTGGAGATAAAGTGAGTGTGGTTGAGAGAGCAGAAGAGAGTGTTTTGAAATGGTTTGGTCACATGGAGAGAATGAGTGAGGAAAGATTGACAAAGAGGATATATGTGTCAGAGGTGGAGGGAACGAGGAGAAGTGGGAAACCAAATTGGACGTGGAAAGATGGAGTGAAAAAGATTTTGAGTGATCGGGGCCTGAACATGCAGGAGGGTGAAAGGCATGCAAGAAATATAGTGAATTGGAACGATGTGGTATACCGGGGTCGACGTGCTGTCAATGGATTGAACCAGGGCATGTGAAGCGTCTGGGGTAAACCATGGAAAGTTCTGTGGGGCCTGGATGTGGAGAGGGAGCTGTGGTTTCGGTGCATTATTACATGATAGCTAGAGACTGAGTGTGAACGAATGTGGCCTTTGTTGTCTTTTCTTAGCGCTACCTCGCACACATGAGGGGGGGAGGGGGTTGTTATTCCATGTGTGGCGAGGTGGCGATGGGAATGAATAAAGGCAGACAGTATGAATTACGCACATATGTATATATGTATATGTCTCTGTGTGTATATATATGTATACATTGAGATGTATAGGTATGTATATTTGCGTGTGTGGACGTGTATGTATATATATGTGTATGGGGGTGAGTTGGGCCATTTTTTTTCGTCTGTTTCCTTGCGCTACCTCGCTAACGCGGGAGACAGCGACAAAGTATAACAGAATGATATATATATATATATATATATATATATATATATATATATATATATATATATATATATATATATATATGTCCAGTCCTTTGTTCTTAACGCAACCTCGCTAATGCGGGAAATGGCGAATAGTATGAAAGAAAAAATATATATATATATATATATATATATATATATATATATATATATATATATATATATATATATGATCCAAAAAGTGTAAGAACACGTTGGTAAATGTAACAGGAACGTCCTATTATATAATATTGGAAAAGAAAACGAAATAGAAAAGCCGGTATATTACGGTCTAGAGTCCATGACCCTCTTCAGCCGACGTGAAATTCACAGACAGACAAGGTTTAAAGTTAGGTCACATAACTAGTTACGAGACTTGAAGAACAGGTCACGGAGCCCATCCCTTGACCTAAGATACTTGACCCTCATTTTGAATATTCAAAATATGGGTCACACTATTGACTGGGACAACACTTCTTGGTTATATAAGTCTCATCGTAACCTTAGCAGAAAGATAGTGAAGTTTGTTTTCGTTAACTCTACACCTAATTTCCACGTGTCATGTGGGCAGTGGTCACCTGATCTGATCATGGCTTCTGTCATTCAGATAATTATCCCCAACTTCTCCTCAGGTCAGTGGATGGGTCATTTGTCAGGTGTCTTAGGTTCAGGGCTTGGCTGAGTGACCTGTCCTTCAAGCCTCGTAGTTGGTCATGTGACGTAACTTTAGGCCTTGTCTCATGTAAATCTCAGTCTGCTTAAGAGGGTCATGGACTCTGGACGGAAATATACCGGCTTTTATATTTCGTTTTCTTTTCCAATATTGGACGTTCCTGCTACATTTACCAACGTGTTACTACAAATTTTTGGATCATAAGATATATACATATATATATATATATATATATATATATATATATATATATATATATATATATATATATATATATATATATATATATATATATATTTTTATATATATATATATATATATATATATATATATATATATATATATATATATATATATATATATATATATATATATATATATATATATATATATATATATATATATATATTTATATATATATCCCTGGGGATAGGGGATAAAGAATACTTCCCACGCATTCCTCACGTGTCTCATCGGCTCTTTTATTTCGTGTTTTCTTTTCCAATGTGGCACGTTCCTGTTATATATATATATATATATATATATATATATATATATATATATATATATATATATATATATATATATATATATATATATATCATATCATATAAATATAGGTAATCTCTTCTTTGGGTTGTGTGGTGCACGTCAAGGGTGAGTGATGCATGCGAGGTCTTCTGCAAACATTCATGTCACTGTGTGGTCGGGCGGCGGCTGAGGAACTCCTGGTGTTGGTCCAGCCAGGACGGCAGGAACGCCTCCTCCCACATATGCCAGAACATACGACGTGCATGGGATGGGAGGGTTCCTCCGGCAGGATAAGTTACGGCGTGAAGGAAACGGGAGGTAGGAATCAGAGTAGAAGAGATGACAAAATAAATACAAAATAACAAACAGAGCTTGTGAGGACTCCTTCACTGTGAGGGTGTTCAGCGAGGAGACGGACGTCCAGGGATGTGGGGCGACTGGTGATGAATCCACAACAGGAGGTTACGAAGCACCATCAGCACCACGATGTCTCCTCTCTCTCTCTCTCTCTCTCCTCCCACCGTCACCCAAGGCACTTATCCTGCAGTGTGGACAGTCCAGACAAGCTCTAACCACTATTCAAGTGCTTAACTACCCTCGAGGATATGATTATATAAGAGGATTGGGTCTGATGTCTGGGTTATATGAGCCGAAGGTTTTTACCAGCGAGCGTCAATTGTAGCCTCTGTCCCCTGCTTACCACCACCAACACCAACACCACCACTAGCTGTGGGGTTCGTGCCTGGCTTACTATCACCACCACCATAACCACCACCAGCTGTGGGGTCCGTGCCTGGCTTACTATCACCACCATCAGCTGTGGGCTCGTGCCTGGCTTATCACCAACACCATAACCACCACCAGCTGTGGGGTTCGTGCCTGGCTTATCACCATCACCACTATCTGTGGGGTTCGTACCAGGCTTACTATCACCACCACCACCAGCTGCGGGGCTGGTGCCAGGCTTACCACCACCAGCAGCAGCTGTGGGGTTCGTGCCTGGCTTACCACCATCACGACCAGCTGTGGGGTTCGTGCCTGGTTTACCATCACCACCACCAGCTGTGGGGTTCGCGCCTGGCTTACAACCATCACCACCAGCTGTGGGGTTGGTGCCTGGCTTACCACCATCACGACCAGCTGTGGGGTTCGTGCCTGGCTTACCACCATCACGACCAGCTGTGGGGTTCGTGCCTGGCTTACCGCCATCACCACCAGCTGTGGGGTTCGTGCCTGGTTTACCATCACCACCACCAGCTGTGGGGTTCGCGCCAGGCTTACCACCATCACCACCAGCTGTGGGGTTGGTGCCTGGCTTACCACCATCACCACCAGCTGTGGGGTTCGTGCCAGGCTTACCACCATCACGACCAGCTGTGGGGTTCGTGCCTGGCTTACCGCCATCACCGCTAGCTGTGGGGTTCGTGCCTGGCTTACCACCATCACCACCAGCTGTGGGGTTCGTACCTGGCATACCACCACCACCACCAGATGTGGGGTTCGTGCCTGGCTTACCACCATCACCACCAGCTGTGGGGTTCGTGCCTGGCTTACCACCATCACCACCAGCTGTGGGGTTCGTGCCTGGCTTACCACCATCACCACCAGCTGTGGGGTTCGTGCCTGGCTTACCACCACCACCACCAGCTGTGGGGCTCGTGCCTGGCTTACCACCATCACCACCAGCTGTGGGGTTCGTGCCTGGCTTACCACCATCACCACCAGCTGTGGGGTTCGTGCCTGGCTTACCATCATCACCACCAGCTGTAGGGTTCGTGCGAGGCTTACCACCATCACCACCAGCTGTGGGGTTCGTGCCTGGCTTACCACCATCACCACCAGCTGTGGGGTTCGCGCCTAGCCTACCATCACCACCACCACCACCACCAGCTTTGGGGTTCGTGCCTGGCCTACCATCACCATCACCACCACCAACCACCAGCTGTGGGGTTCGTGCCTGGCTTACCACCATCACCACCAGCTGTAGGGTTTGTGCCTGGACTACCATCACCACCACCACCACCACCAGCTTTAGGGTTCGTGCGTGGCTTACCACCATCACCACCAGCTGTGGGGTTCGCGCCTAGCCTACCATCACCACCACCACCACCAGCTGTGAGGTTCGTGCTTGGCTTACCACCATCACCACCACCACCACCAGCTGTGAGGTTCGTGCTTGGCTTACCACCATCACCACCAGCTTTGGGGTGAGTGCCTGGCTTACCACCATCACCACCAGCTGTGGGGTGAGTGCCTGACTTACCACCACCACCACCAGCTGTGGGGCTCGTGCCTGGCTTACCACCACCACCACCAGCTGTGGGGCTCGTGCCTGGCTTACCACCACCACCACCAGCTGTGGGGTTCGTGCCAGCCTTACCACCACCACCACCAGCTGTGGGGTTCGTGCCAGCCTTACCACCATCACCACCAGCTGTGGGGTTCGTGCCAGCCTTACCACCACTCTACCACTGTGTTGTTCGTGCCAGGATTACCATCACTACCACCAGCTGTGGGTTTTGTGTCTGGCTTACCACCATCACCACCAGCTGTGGGGTTCGTGCCAGGCTTACCACCACCACCACCACCAGCTGTGGGGTTCGTGCCTAGCTTACCAATATCACCACCAGCTGTGGGGTTCGTGCCAGGCTTACCACCATCACCACCAGCTGTGGGGTTCGTGCCTGGCTTACCACCATCACCACCAGCTGTGGGGTTCGTGCCTGGCTTACCAATATCACCACCAGCTGTGGGGTTCGTGCCAGGCTTACCACCATCACCACCAGCTGTGGGGTTCGTGCCTGGCTTACCACCATCACCACCAGCTGTGGGGTTCGTGCCTGGCTTACCACCATCACCACCAGCTGTGGGGTTCTTGCCTGGCTTACCACTATCACCACCAGCTGTAGGGTTTGTGCCTGGCCTACCATCACCACCACCACCACCACCACCAGCTTTGGGGTTCGTGCCTGGCCTACCATCACCATCACCACCACCAGCTGTGGGGTTCGTGCCTGGCTTACCACCATCACCACCAGCTGTGGGGTTCGTGCCTGGCTTACCAATATCACCACCAGCTGTGGGGTTCGTTCCTGGCTTACCACCATCACCACCAGCTGTGAGGTTCGTGCGTGGCTTACCGCCATCACCACCAGCTGTGGGACTCGTGCTTAGCCTACCATCACCACCACCACCACCCACCAGCTGTGAGGTTCGTGCCTGGCCTACCATCACCACCACCACCACCAGCTGTGGGGTTCGTGCCAGGTTTACCACCATCACCTCCAGCTGTGGGGTTCGTGCCTGATTTACCACTTTCACCACCAGCTGTGGGGTTCGTGCCAGGTTTACCACCATCACCTCCAGCTGTGGGGTTCGTGCCTGATTTACCACTTTCACCACCAGCTGTGGGGTTCGTGCCTGGTTTACCACCACCACCACCAGCAGCTGTGGGGTTCGTGCCAGGATTACCACTACCATCACCAGCTGTGGGGTTCGTTCCTGGCTTACCACCTTCATCACCAGCTGTGGGGTTCGTGCCTGGCTTACCACCATCATCACCAGCTGTGGGGTTCGTTCCTGGCTTACCACCTTCATCACCAGCTGTGGGGTTCGTGCCTGGCTTACCACCACCACCACCAGCTGTGGGGTTCGTGCCTGGCTTACCACCATCACCACCAGCTGTGGGGTTCGTGCCTGGCTTACCACCACCACCACCAGCTGTGGGGTTCGTGCCTGGCTTACCACCACCACCACCAGCTGTGGGGTTCGTGCCTGGCTTACCACCATCACCACCAGCTGTGGGGTTCGTGCCTGGCTTACCACCATCACCACCAGCTGTGGGGTTCGTGCCTGGCTTACCACCATCACCACCAGCTGTGGGGTTCGTGCCTGGCTTACCACCATCACCACCAGCTGTGGGGTTCGTGCCTGGCTTACCACCATCACCACCAGCTGTGGGGTTCGTGCCTGGCTTACCACCACCACCAGCTGTGGGGTTCGTGCCTGGCTTACCACCACCAGTCTGGGTAGCACGCACACGCGTAATGAGATGCTAAGTTATTCACGTCTTTTATAAACGCCACTCAGGCAACTCCCCCCCCCCCCCAACTCCTCCATATGCCAGGACCCCACCAGTTACCCTCCCGGTTTATATACCCTCTTAACACCTCCCAACCCTCACGGCACACACACACACACACACACACACACACACACACACACACACGCAAATATCTATATTATATATATATATATATATATATATATATATATATATATATATATATATATATATATATATATATATATATATATATATATATATATATATATATATATATATATATATATATATATATATATATATATAGACGAACACCAGACAGAAAGACAGACGAACATACACATTTACACACCTGTGGTAAATTGTGAGGAAGGTTTCATGATAATCTCCAAACCTGGACACACCTCAGTAATTCTAAATTTTCCAAGTGATGGCTTCACCTTTCCTGAACTTCGTTTCAGGATGATCTAAGGTTAGAGAAATATCTTACCTTCCTCCTCAGTTGATGGCTTAAAGAAAATTAATTAGAAGTTTAATTAGAATCCTTTAACGGGACAGACTCAGTGTGCGGTCCTAATTAATCCTATCCTGACCCCTGATCTCTATTTCCGCCCCTGGAACCACTCCCTCCTGGGCCTTCCTCCTTCCCATAGAAGCAATCCTAACCCTCTCCTCCTTGTACTTTCGTGGTCCGAACTCATCATCCCACGAAAGTTCTTCTGACTATTCTCCTTCTGACCCCTCTCCTGACCCCCCTCCTTCTGACCCCTCTCTTTCTGACCTCCTCCATTTCAATTCTTCCCCTGACCTTATCCAAGTCAGCTCTCAACTCCAAAGTTCAAAGTTCAACCTGTGTATGCATGCATTGCCCCTCATTACTCCGGCCTGGCTTAAGTTAGCATGGATGGGCAATCCTACCTTAATTAGTATTCACTGATTAACCCTTCATTAACCCTTGCCCTTTAATGTGACCGGCGTGTGTGTATGTGTGTGTATGTGTGTGTGTGTGTGTGAGTGTGTGTGTGTGTGTGTGTGTGTGTGTGTGTGTGTGTGTGTGTGTGTGTGTGTGTGTGTGTGTGTGTGTGTGTGTGTGTGTGTGTGTTTCTCGTCAGTAAGTGCGTACGTTATCATGCAGGAATATGTATACGTTAGCATGCATCCCTGTGTCATCGTACGGATTTCTGGATGTCTTCATGAAACAGACAGGCCTCTTATATCACCAGCTATACATATCTGTATGTATATGTGTATGTATGCATGTATATCAGTATTCATGTAACACAAATAACGCTTTAGTGAATTCAGGCAGCGTATGTATGCATGTATATATGTATGTATGGAAAATACAGAACAGAAGAATCTGTCCAAGTAGTGACCACCAGATGAAGATGACAAGTTTACATGAAATATATAAGATGAATAGCAACATACGGAGGTAAGATGCACCATACATGGTCCGTGACACTTTAGTCCCCGCTAACACCCTTTGATATAGAAAGTCTTTCAGAAAATGTGGTGGTTCACCGATGCGACGTTCCGCACTGGTCGGGTGAGAATCGCGTAGCGTCACTTTATGCTGTCAGGCAACAACTGCTTGCCGACGCTGTCGCTGCTGGAATGTACACATCTACGTAGTTTATCTGGGCCGTATCCTTTTTCTGGTTCGAATTCTGATTATATTACTCCAGGAAGGAGAGAGAAAGTAATCTGGGAGCTTTTGTTATTCTTATTCTTCATTATTATCATATATATCATGATATCATTTTATTATACTTGATCCCCGTTTCCCCTCACTGAGGTAGCGTCACGACACAGACGAAGAATGGCCCATGCATTCATATACACATAGATATATACATAAAAGCCTATACCCGCACATATACATATATATACATATCAACATATACATATATACACGCATATACATACACATACATAGACATATACATATATACACATATATATACATACATATATACTTGCTTGCCTTCATCCATTCCCGGTGCTACCCCGCCCCACAGTAAATATCATCGATACCCCCTGCTCTAGCGCCGTAGCGCCAGGAAAACAGACAAAAAAAAAAAGCCATATTCGTTCACGCTCGGTCTCCAGCTTCCAGGTGTAATGCACCGAAACCACGGCTCCCTGTAAACATCCAGGCAGCACAGATCTCTCCATGGTTTAGTCCATTGACAGCGCGTCGACCCCGGTATACCACAACATTCCAATTCACTCTATTCTTTCCACGTCTATCACCCTCCTATATGATCAAGCCCAGATCGCTCAAAATCTTTTTCACTCCATCCTTCCACCTCCGATTTGATCTCCCGCTTCTTGTTTCCTCCATCTCTTTGTCAATCTTTCCTCACTCATTCTCTCCATATGTCCAAACCATTTCAACAAACTCTCTTATGCTCTCTCAACCAAACTCATTTTATTTCCACACATCTCTCTTACCCTTTCATTTCTTACTCCATCAAATCACCTCACACAGCATATTGTCCTCAAACATTTCATTTCCAACACATCCACCTTCCTCCATACAACCCTACCTACAGCCCACGGCTCGCAACCATATAACATTGTTGGAACTACTAGTCCTTCAAACATACCCATTTTTGCTCTCCATGATAACGTTCCCTCTTTCTACACATTCTTCATCGCTCCCAGACGCTTCGCTCCCTCCCCACCCTGTGACTCACTTCCGCTTCCATGGTTCCATTCACTGCTAAGTCCACTCCCAGATATTCAAAACACTTCACTTCCTCCAGTTTTTCTCCATTCAAATTTACATCTCAACCAACTTGTCCCGCAACCCTACTGAACCTAATAACCTTGCTGTCATTCACATCTACTCCCAACTTTTACACTCAACTTTCACACACTTTACCAAACTCAGTCACCAACTTCTGCAGTTTCTTACTAGAATCAGCCACTAGAGCTGTATCATTGGCGGACAACTACTGATTCACTTTCCAGGCCCTCTCATCCAGAACAGACTCACCCCTCTCTCCAAAACTCTTGCATTCACCTCTCTAACCACCTTATCCATAAACAAATCAAACAACCATGGGGACATCGCACACCCCTGTCGCAGATCGACCTTCACTAGGAACCAATCACTCTCCTCTCTCTCTACTCGTACACATGCCTTACATCCTTGGTTAAAAACTTTTCGCTGCCACTAGCAACTTACCTCCCACACCATATACTCTTAAGACCTTCCACAAAGCATCTCCATCAACCTTATCATATGCCTTCTTCAGATCCATAAATGCTACATACAAATCGATCTGTTTTTCTAAGTATTTTCACTTTCTTCAAAGCAAACACCCCTTCAACACATCCTCCACGCTAATCTGGTGCTCTGTACATGCCAGTACCCTCTCAATCAATACCCTCCCATATAATTTCCCTGGAATACTTAACATAATTATGTATCTGTAGTTTGAACAGTCACCTTTATCCCATTTGCCTTTGCACAGTGGCACTGTGCATACATTCCGCCAATCCTCAGGCACTTCACCATGCACCATACATACACTGAATATCCTCACCAACCAGTCAACAACACAGGCACCTCCCTTCTTAATAAGTTCTACTGCATCTTCCGTAAAGCTTTCACTGCCTTCCTGACCCTCTCACTTCGCACACCATCCCGACCAAAACACTCTATATCTGCCACTCTATCATCAAACACATTCAACAAACCTTCAAAATACTCACTCCATCTCCTTCTCATTCATCACTCCCTCACGTTACTTGTCTACCTGCCCCTTTCACCGATGTTTCCATTTTTTCTCTTGTCTTACGCACATTATTAACTCCTTCCAAAACATCTTTTTATTTTCCTTAAAGTTTTATGATACTCTCACCCCAATCCTCATTTGCCCTTTTTTTAACCCTTGCACCTTTCTCTCGACCTTCTGCCGCTTTCTTTTATACACCTCCCAGTCATTTGCACTCATATCTTGCAAGTATATTTCAAAGGCCTCTCCTTTCTTTTTCGCTAACTGTTTTACTTCTTCATTTCACCACTCACTGCCCTTTCTAATCTGCCCATCTCCCACCTCTCTTATGCCACATGCATCTTTTTCACAAACCATCACGCACTACTTCCCTATATATATATCCTATTCCTCACGTACTCCCCTCACGTCATTTGCCATTCCTGTTGCTATTCTACACTCAGTCTCTCCCGGTACTTCCTCAAACATGTCTCCTTTCCAAGCTCACTTACTCTTACCACTCATGTCTCCCCAACATCTCTCTTCATTTTTTGAAAGCCTCTACAAATCTTCATCTTCGCCTCCACAAGAAAGTGATCAGACTTCCCTCCAGTTGCACCTCTCAGCTCATAAACATCCAAAAGTTTCTCTTTTACGCGCTTATGAATTAACGCATAATCTAATAATGCCCTTTGACCATCTCTCCTACTCACATACATATACTTATGCATTTTGCTCTTTCTAAATGAAGTATTCCCAATCACCAGTCTTTTTCAGCTCACAAATGCACAAGCTCTTCATCATTTCCATTCACAGCACTGAATACCCCATGCACATCAATTTTCCTCTCAACTACCACATTACTCACCTTTGCATTTAAATCAACCATCACTAATACCAAGGTCTTGTGCATCAAAGCTGCTGACACACTCTCAGCTGCTTCCAGAACACTTGCCTCCCATGATCATTCTTCTCATGACCAGGTGCATATGCACCAATAATCATCCATCTCTCTCCATCCACTTTCAGTTCTACCCACATCAATCTAGAATTTACTTTTTACAATATATCACAGTCTCACACATCCTGCTTCAGGAGTAGTGATACTTCTTCTTTAGCACTTGTCCTCTTCCCCTTTACCCTTGAGCTTCGTTTCACTCAGAGCCAAAACATCCAGGCTCCTTTCCTCAAACATACTACCTATCTCTCCTTTTTTCTCATCTTGGTTACATCCACGCACGTTTAAACACCCAAATCTGAGCCTTCGAGGAGGATGAGCACTACCCACGTGACTCCTTCTTCTGTTTCCCCTTTTAGAAAGTTTAAATACAAGGAGGGAAGGGTTTCCAGCCCCCCGCTCCCGCCCCCCTTTAGTCACCTTCTACGACACGTGGGGAATGCGTGGGAAGTATTATTTCTCCCTTATCCCAGGGATAAAAGTGAGTGCTCAAATTACAGAGGTATAAGTTTGTTGAGTATTTCCGGGAAATTATATGGGAGGGTATTGATTGAGAGGGTGAAGTCATGTACAGAGAATCAGATTGGGGAAGAGCAGTGTGGTTTCAGGAGTGGTAGAGGATGTGTGCATCAGGTGTTGGCTTTGAAGAATGTATGTGAGAAATACTTAGAAAAGCAAATGGACTTCTATGTAGTATTTATGGATCTGGAGAAGGCATATGATAGAGTTGAGAGAGATGCTCTGTGGGAAGGAAGTATTAAGAATATATGGTGTGGGAGGCAAGTTGTTCGAAGCAGTGAAAAGTTTTTATCGCGGATGTAAGGTATGTATCCGTGTAGGAAGAGAGGAAAGTGATTGGTTCTCAGTGAATGTAGGTTTGCGGCAGGGACGTGCGATGTCTCCATGTTTGTTTAATTTGTTTATGGAAGGGGTTGTTAGGGAGGTGAATGCAAGAGTTTTGGAAAGAGGGGCAAGTATGGAGTCTGTTGTGGTTGAGAGAGCTTGGGAAGTGTCAGTTGTTGTTCGCTGATGATACAACGCTGGTGGCTGATTCGTGTGAGAAACTGCATGTGTACATGTAGGAAGAGGGAAAAGTAATTGGTTCTCACTGAATGTTGGTTTGCAGCAGGGGTGCGTGATGTTTCCCTGGTTGTTTGGTTTGTTTATGGATGGGGTTGTTAGGGAGGTGAGTGCAAGAGTTTTGGAAAGAGAGGCATGTATGCAGCCTGTTGTGGATGAGAGAGCTTGGGAAGTTAGTCAGTTGTTGTTCGCTGATGATACAGCGCTGGTGGCTGATTCGGGTGAGAAACTGCAGAAGCTGGTGACTGAGTTTGGTGAAGTGTGTGAAAGAAAGCTGAGATTAAGTTATTAGGTACAGTAAGGTTGACGGACAAATTGATTGGGAGGTAAGTTTGAATGGGGAAAAACTGGAGGAAGTGAAGTGTTTTAGATATCTGGGAGTGGTTTTGGCATCGGATGGAAACATGGAAGCGTAAGTGAATCATAGGGTGGGGGAGGGGTCGAAAGTTCTGGGAACGTTGAAAAATGTGTGGAAAGCGAGAACTTTATCTCGGAAAGCAAAAATGGGTATGTTTGAAGGAACAGTGGTTCCAACAATGTTATATGGTTGCGAGGCGTGGGCTATAGATAGAGTTGTCCCGAGGGGGAAAGGGGGAAATTCCGGGAAATGAGATGTTTGAGGACAATGTGTGGTGTGAGGTGGTTTGATCGAGTAAGTAAGGTAAGGGTAAGAGAGATGTGTGGAAATAAAAAGAGCGTGGTTGAGAGAGCAGAAGAGGGTGTTTTGAAATGGTTTGGGCACATGGAGAGAATGAGTGTGGAAAGATTGACCAAGAGAATATATGTGTCGGAGGTGGAGGGAACGAGGAGAAGAGGGAGACCAAATTGGAGGTGGAAAGATGGAGTGAAAAAGATTTTGAATGATCGGGGACTGAACATGCAGGAGGGTGAAAGGCGGGCAAGGAATAGAGTGAATTGGATCGATGTGGTATACCGGGGTTGACGTGCTGTCAGTGGATTGAATCGGGGCATGTGAAGCGTCTGGGGTAAACCATGGAAAGCTGTGTAGGTATGTATATTTGCGTGTGTGGACGTATGTATATATATGTGTATGGGGGTGGGTTGGGCCATTTCTTTCGTCTGTTTCCTTGCGCTACGTCGCAAACGCGGGAGACAGCGACAAAGGAAAAAAAAAAAAAAAAAATATATGTATATATATATATATATATATATATATATATATATATACATATATATATAATATAATATATATATATATATATATATAATATAATATATATATATATATATATATATATATATATATATATATATATATATATATATATATATATATATATATATATATATATATATATATACTTCCCACGTATTCCCTGCGTGTCGTAGGAGGCGACTAAAAGGGGAGGGAGCGGGGGGCTGGAAATCCTCCCCTCTCGGTTTTTTTTTTTTTTTTTTTTTTTTTCAAAAGAAGGAACAGAGAATTGGGCCAGGTGAGGGTATTCCCTCAAAGGCCCAGTCCTCTGTTCTTAACGCTACCTCGCTAATGCGGGAAATGGCGAATAGTTTGAAAGAAAAAGAAAAATATATATATATATATATACATGTATATATATATATATATATATATATATATATATATATATATATATATATCTATATATATATATATATATATATATATATATATATATATATATATAATATATATATATATATATATATATATATATATATATATATATATATATATATATATATATATATATATATATATATATATATATATATATATATATATATATATATATATATATATATATACATATATATATATATATATGTATATATATATATATATATATATATATATATATATATATATATATATATATATATATATATATATATATATATATATATATATATATATATATATATATATATATATATATATATATATATATATATATATATATATATATATATATATATATATATATATATATATATATATATATATATATATATATATATATATATATATATATATATATATATATATATATATATATATATGGGAATGGGATGTATTTAGGGAATCAGTGATGGATTGCGCAAAAGATGCTTGTGGCATGAGAAGAGTGGAAGGTGGGTTGATTAGAAAGGGTAGTGAGTGGTGGGATGAAGAAGTAAGAGTATTAGTGAAAGAGAAGAGAGAGGCATTTGGACGATTTTTGCAGGGAAAAAATGCAGTTGAGTGGGAGACGTATAAAAGAAAGAGACAGGAGGTCAAGAGAAAGGTGCAAGAGGTGAAAAAAAAAGGGCAAATGAGAGTTGGGGTGAGAGAGTATCATTAAATTTTAGGGAGAATAAAAAGATGTTCTGGAAGGAGGTAAATAAAGTGCGTAAGACAAGGGAGCAAATGGGAACTTCAGTGAAGGGCGCTAATGGGGAGGTGATAACAAGTAGTGGTGATGTGAGAAGGAGAGGGAGTGAGTATTTTGAAGGTTTGTTGAATGTGTTTGATGATAGAGTGGCAGATATAGGGTGTTTTGGCCGAGGTGGTGTGCAAAGTGAGAGGGTTAGGGAAAATGATTTGGTAAACAGAGAAGAGGTAGTAAAAGCTTTGCGGAAGATGAAAGCCGGCAAGGCAGCAGGTTTGGATGGTATTGCAGTGGAATTTATTAAAAAAGGGGGTGACTGTATTGTTGACTCGTTGGTAAGGTTATTTAATGTATGTATGACTCACGGTGAGGTGCCTGAGGATTGGCGGAATGCGTGCATAGTGCCATTGTACAAAGGCAAAGGGGATAAGAGTGAGTGCTCAAATTACAGAGGTATAAGTTTGTTGAGTATTCCTGGTAAATTATATGGGAGGGTATTGATTGAGAGGGTGAAGGCATGTACAGAGCATCAAATTGGGGAAGAGCAGTGTGGTTTCAGAAGTGGTAGAGGATTTGTGGATCAGGTGTTTGCTTTGAAGAATGTATGTGAGAAATACTTAGAAAAGCAAATGGATTTGTATGTAGCATTTATGGATCTGGAGAAGGCATATGATAGAGTTGATAGAGATGCTCTGTGGAAGGTATTAAGAATATATGGTGTGGGAGGCAAGTTGTTAGAAGCAGTGAAAAGTTTTTATCGAGGATGTAAGGCATGTGTACGTGTAGGAAGAGAGGAAAGTGCTTGGTTCTCAGTGAATGTAGGTTTGCGGCAGGGGTGTGTGATGTCTCCATGGTTGTTTAATTTGTTTATGGATGGGGTTGTTAGGGAGGTGAATGCAAGAGTTTTGGAAAGAGGAGCAAGTATGAAGTCTGTTGGGGATGAGAGAGCTTGGGAAGTGAGTCAGTTGTTGTTCGCTGATGATACAGCGCTGGTGGCTGATTCATGTGAGAAACTGCAGAAGCTGGTGACTGAGTTTGGTAAAGTGTGTGAAAGAAGAAAGTTAAGAGTAAATGTGAATAAGAGCAAGGTTATTAGGTACAGTAGGGTTGAGGGTCAAGTCAATTGGGAGGTGAGTTTGAATGGAGAAAAACTGGAGGAAGTGAAGTGTTTTAGATATCTGGGAGTGGATCTGGCAGCGGATGGAACCATGGAAGCGGAAGTGGATCATAGGGTGGGGGAGGGGGCGAAAATTCTGGGAGCCTTGAAGAATGTGTGGAAGTCGAGAACATTATCTCGGAAAGCAAAAATGGGTATGTTTGAAGGAATAGTGGTTCCAACAATGTTGTATGGTTGCGAGGCGTGGGCTATGGATAGAGTTGTGCGCAGGAGGATGGATGTGCTGGAAATGAGATGTTTGAGGACAATGTGTGGTGTGAGGTGGTTTGATCGAGTGAGTAACGTAAGGGTAAGAGAGATGTGGGGAAATAAAAAGAGCGTGGTTGAGAGAGCAGAAGAGGGTGTTTTGAAATGGTTTGGGCACATGGAGAGAATGAGTGAGGAAAGATTGACCAAGAGGATATATGTGTCGAAGGTGGAGGGAACGAGGGGAAGAGGGAGACCAAATTGGAGGTGGAAAGATGGAGTGAAAAAGATTTTGTGTGATCGGGGCCTGAACATGCAGGAGGGTGAAAGGAGGGCAAGGAATAGAGTGAATTGGAGCGATGTGGTATACAGGGGTTGACGTGCTGTCAGTGGATTGAATCAAGGCATGTGAAGCGTCTGGGGTAAACCATGGAAAGCTGTGTAGGTATGTATATTTGCGTGTGTGGACGTGTGTATGTACATGTGTATGGGGGGGGGGGTTGGGCCATTTCTTTCGTCTGTTTCCTTGCGCTACCTCGCAAACGCGGGAGACAGCGACAAAGTATAAAAAAAAAAAAAATATATACATATATATATATATATATATATATATATATATATATATATATATATATATATATATATATATACATATATATATATATATATTAGTATTATTTCCACTATTATCATTAATGTAGCAGGATATAAAGTATGTCATCATTGCGTTTCGGTGTAACGGTTGTCTGCCTCGTCTGAATAAGCTGCTTGAGATCATTGTTTAGAGCATATTGTCCTGTGGTGGAGCGATACTGTCTGGTGCATTGTCTGAGGGGAAGAGTTGCTTCAGCCGGCCAGCTGCGTGAGGGAACGTTGCTGAGACAATTAGTAGAAGCAGTGTATGCATAATAACATTTCCTGACTCATGTACGCCATGCAACTAAAACACTTCTCGGAGCAAGTCTGAACCATCTGCTGAGTAAGCAATACTTGAGTCATGGGTCTCGGATGCTCAACACGTTGCTTGAGTTGTGTCTCGGATGCTCAACACGTTGCTTGAGTTGTGTCTCGGATGCTCAACACGTTGCTTGAGTTGTGTCTCGGATGCTCAACACGTTGTTTGAGTTGTGTCTCGGATGCTCAACACGTTGTTTGAGTTGTGTCTCGGATGCTCAACACGTTGCTTGAGTTGGGTCCCTGATGCTCAACACGTTGCTTGTGATGTGCCTCGGGTGCTCAACACTCTGCTTGAGTTATGTATTGGGTGCTCAACACGTTGCTTGGGTTGTGTCTCAGATTCTCAACACGTTGCTTGATATGTGTCTTGGATGCTCCACATTATCACTAGAATCATGGGTCTCGGGTGCTCAACACATTACTGGAGGCATTTATTTCAGGTGCTCAACACGTATATTTTAACGACACATACGAGCAAGGTGGTTCATCAGATGGATTCTTGCTTCATCCTCTTAATTCTACCGTATTAAATGCTTCACGGTACAGTCTCGATAAAACACGAATACACAGTTCAGTCTCGATACAACACTAGTAAACATATACTTCCAATCCCAACCCATCTGCTTGCTCACGTAAAATGGCCTTCGTCCAGGATGAGTCCTGACTTTGGTATTGACTCACTGCCGGTCAAACAAGAGACAGAGATGGAGGTCAAGGATCAGAGCAGGTTCATCAACCCCTCCTTCCTAAAGACACACGCACACACACACACACACACACACACACACAACACACACACACACACACACACACACACACACACACACACACACACACACATACACAAACACACACAGCTGAGAAAGGTCAAGAACACCGGACATTATATGTGACTTCCAACTTTGCAGGTAATGTGGAAGAAAAGTTAATGCCAAGGAGAAAGATAAATACCAGACACAAAACAAACGTCAAGAATGACACCCGGCAGATGTCAGACACAACCAAACATAAGAAAGACAACAAACACTGAACAAGCAACACCAAACATTCAGCAAAATTAGACAGACAAAAAACCTTACCCAGCGCTGAGACGTCACAGAAGGAACTAGCAAGCAGAGAGAGAGGCCAACCAGTGTAGAAATTTAAACTACGTACCAGCCATGCACATAAAAACAAACACACAAGCAGCTATTCATTGTGTGTAAAAATAGAAAACAGAGAGAAAACAAAGTTCAGTAAACAGAAAGAGAGAGAGAGAGAGAGAGAGAGAGAGAGAGAGAGAGAGAGAGAGAGAGAGAGAGAGAGAGAGAGAGAGAGAGAGAGAGAGAGAGAGAGAGAGAGAGAGAGAGAGAGAGAGAGAGACTAGACATAAGGCACAATTTGTTTTCGTTCCGGTGGGAGAAAAACTATTTCAACAGAGACTGGTGCCAACAAAGCAAATCATAATGAAGTAGAGAATACACACTAACACACACACACACACACACATACATATATATATATATATATATATATATATATATATATATATATATATATATATATATATATATATATATATATATATATTCATTTATTTATTTATTTATTTGTTTATCATTTATTTACATTCATTATACTTTGGCGCTGTCTCCGCGCAAGGAAACAGACGAATGAATGGCCATGGCCCAACCCACCCACGTACACAAGTATATACATACACGTCCACACACGCACATATACATATCTATACATCTCAACGTATACATATATATACACACAAAGACATATACATATATACACATGTACATAATTCATACTGTCTGCCCTTATTCATTCCCGTCACCACCCCGCCACACATGAAATGACAACCCCCTCCCCCCGCATGTGCGCGAGCAGCGCTAGGAAAAGACAGCAAAGGCCACATTCGTTCACACTCAGTCTCTAGCTATCATGTATAATGCTCCGAAACCACAGCTCCCTTTCCACATCCAGGCCCCACAAAACTTTCCATGGTTTACCCAAGACGCTTCACATGCCTGGTTCAATCTATTGACAGCACGTCGACCCCGGTATACCACATCGTTTCAATTCACTATATTCCTTGCACGCCTTTCACCCTCCTGCATGTTCAGGCCACGATCACTCGGAATCTCTTTCACTCCATCTTTCCACCTACAATATGGTCTCCCACTTCTCGTTCCCTCCACCTCTGACACATATATCCTCTTGGTCAATCTTTCCTCACTCATTCTCTCCATGTGACCAAACCATTTCAAAACACCCTCTTCTGCTCTCTCAACACACACTCTTATTATCACCACACATCTCTCTTACCCTTTTATTACTTACTCGATCAAAACACCTCACACCACATATTGACCTCAACTCAAACATCTCATTTCCAGCACATCCACCCTCCTCCACATAACTCTATCTATAGCCCACGCCCCGCAACCATATAACATTGTTGGAACCCCTATTCCTTCAAGCATACCCACTTTTGCTTTCCAAAATACCCTTCTCGACTTCCACACATTTTTCAACGCTCCCAGAACTTTCGCCTCCTCCCACTCTCTCCGACTCACATCCGCTTCCATGGTTCCATCGCTGCCAAATCCACTCCCAGATATCTAAAAAACTTCACTTCCTCCAGTTTTTTCTCCATTCAAACTTACCTCCCAATTGATTGTCCCTCAACCTTACTGTACCTAATAACCTTGATGTTATTCACATTTACTCTCAGCTTTCTTCTTTCACACACTTTACCAAACTCTGTCACCAGCTTCTGCAGTTTCTCACACGAATCAGCCACCAGCGTTGTATCATCAGGGGACAACAACTGATTCACTTCACAAGCTCTCTCATCCACAACAGACTGCATACTTGCCCCTCTTTCCAAAACTCTTGCATTCACCTCCCGAGCAACCCCATCCATAAACAAATTAAACAAGCAATGGAGACATCACACACCCCTGCTGCAAACCAACATGCACTGAGAACCAATCACTTTTCTATCTTCCTACACGTACACATGCCTTACATCCTCGATAAAAACTTTTCACTGCTTCTAACAACTTGCCTCCCACACCATATATTCTTAATATCTTCCACAGAGCATCTCTATGAACTCTATCATATGCCTTCTCCAGATCCATAAATGCTACATACAAATCCATTTGCTTTTCTAAGTATTTCTCACATACAGTCTTCTAAGCAAACACCTGATCCACACATCCTCTACCACTTCTGAAACCACACTGCTCTTCCCCAATCTGATGCTCTGTACATGCCTTCACCCTCTCAATCAATACCCTCCCATATGATTTCCCAGGAATACTCAACAAACTTATACCTCTGTAAATTGAGCACACATTTGTATCCCCTTTGCCTTTGTAGAAAGGCACTATTCAGGTATTCCTCCTATCCTCAGGCACCTCACCATGAGTCATACATACATGAAATAACCTTACCAACCAGTCAACAATACAGTCCCCCCCCCCTTTTTTTTTTAAATAAATTCCACTGCAATACCATCGAAACCCGCTGCCTTGCCGGCTTTCATCTTCCGCAGAGCTTTTACTACCTCTTTTCTATTTGCCAAATCATTCTCCCTAACCCTCTCACTTTGCACACCACCTCGACCAAAACAACCAATATCTGCCACTCTATTATTAAACACATTCAACAAACATTCAAAATACTCACTGCATCCCCTCACATCACCACTACTTATTACCACCTCCCCATTAGCCCCCTTCACTGAAGTTCCCATTTGTTCCTTTGTCTTACGTACTTTATTTACCTCCTTTCAAAACATCTTTTTATCATCCCTGAAATCTAATGATACTCTCTCACCCCAACTATAATTTGCCCTCTTTTTCACCTCTTGCACCCTTCCCTTGACCTCCTGCCTTATTCTTTTATACATCTCCCACTCATTTGCATTATTTCCCTGCAAAAATAGCCCAAGTGCCTCTCTCTTCTCTTTCACTAATAATCCTACTTGTTCATCCCACCACTCACTACCCTTTCTAATCTGCCCACCTCCCACGCTTCTCATGCCACAAGCATCTTTTGCGCAATCCATCACTGCTTCCCTAAATACATTCCATTCCTCCCCCACTCCCCTTACGTCCTTCTGTCTCACCTTTTTCCATTCTGTACTCAGTCTCTCCTGGTGCTTCCTCACACAAGTCTCCTTCCCAAGCTCACTTACTCACACCACTCTCTTCACCCCAACATTCTCTCTACAAATCTTCATCTTCGCCTCCAGAAGACATCCATCCAGTTGCACTTCTCAGCACGTTAACATCCAAAAGTCTCTTTCGCAAGCCTATCAATTAACACGTAATCCAATAACGCTCTCTGGCCATCTCTCCTACTTACTTTCGTATACTTACGTATATCTTCCTTTTTAAACCAGGTGTTCCCAGTCAACAGTCCTTTTTCAGCACATAAATCTACAAGCTCCTCACCATTTCCATTTACAACATTGAACACCCTATGTACACCAATTATTCTCTTCACTGCCACATTACTCACCTTTGCATTCAAATTACCCGTCACTGTAATCCGTTCTCGTCCATTAAAACTACTAACACGTTCACTCAGCTGCTCCCAAAACACTTGCCTTTCATGATCTTTCTTCTCATGCCTAGGTGCATATGCACCAATAATCACCCATCTCTTTCAATCCACTTTCAGTTTTACCTATATCAATCTAGAGTTTACTTTCTTACACTCTATCACATACTCCCACCACTCCCGTTTCAGGAGTACTGCTACTCCTTCCCTCGCTCTTGTCCTCTCTCTAACCCCTGACTTTACTCCCAAGACATTCCCAAACCACTCTTCCCCTTTACCCTTGAGCTTCGTTTCACTCAGAGCCAAAACATCCAGGCTCCTTTCCTCAAACATACTTTCTATCTCTCCATTATCTTTTTCATTTTGGGTACATCTACACACATTTAGACACCCCAGTCTGAGCCTTTGAGGAGGATGAGCACTCCCCATGCATTCCTCACGTGTCGTAGAAGGCGACTAAAGGGGACAGGAGCGGGAGGCTAGAAACCCTCCCCTCCTTGTATTCTAATTTTCTAAACGGGGAAATAGAAGAAGGAGTCACGCGGTGAGTGCTCATCCTACTTGAAGACTCAGATTGGGGTGTCTAAATGTGTGTGGATGTAACCAAGATGAGACAAAGGAGAGATAGGTTGTATGTTTTGAGGATATAAACCTGGATGTTTTGGCTCTGAGTGAAACGAAGCTCAAGGGTAAAGAGGAAGAGTGGTTTGGGAATGTCTTGGGAGTAAAATCAGGGGTTAGTGAAAGGACAAGAACAAGTGAAGGAGTAGCACTACTCCTGAAACAGGAGTGTTCGGAGTATGTGATAGAGTGTAAGAAAGTAAACTCTAGATTGATATGGGTAAAACTGAAAGTGGATGGAGAGAGATGGGTGATTATTGGTGCATATGCACCTGGGCATGAGAAGAAAGATCATGAGAGGAAGTGTTTTGGGAGCAGCTGAATGAGTGTGTTATTAGTTTTAATGGACGAGACCGGGTTATAGTGATGGGTGATTTGAATGCAAAGGTGAGTAATGTGGCAGTTGAGGGAATAATTGGTTTATATGGTGTGTTCAGTGTTGTAAATGGAAATAGTGAAGAGCTTGTAGATTTATGTGCTGAAAAAGGACTGGTGATCGGGAATACCTTGTTTAAAAAGAGAGATATTCATAAGTATACGTATGTAAGTAGGAGAGATGGCCAGAGAGCGTTATTGTATTACGTGTTAATTAATAGGCGTGCGAAAGAGGGACTTTTGGATGTTAATGTGCTGGGAGGTGCAACTGGAGGGAAGTCTGATCATTATCTTGTGTAGGCGAGGGTGAAGATTTGTAGAAGTTTCCCGAAAAGAAGAGACAATGTTGGGGTGAAGAGAGTGGTGAGAGTAAGTGAGCTTGGGAAGGAGATTTGAGCGAGGAAGTACCAGGAGAGAATGAGCACAGAATGGAAAAAGGTGAGAATAAAGGACGTAAGGAGAGTGGTGGAGGAATGGGATGTATTTAGGGAAGCAGTGATGGCTTGCACAAAGGATGTTTGTGGCATGAGAAGCGTGGGAGGTGGGCAGATTAGAAAGGGTAGCGAGTGGTGGGATGAAGAAGTAAGGTTATTAGTGAAAGAGAAGAGTGATCGGGGCCTAAACATGCCGGAGGGTAAAGGCGTGCAAAAGTAGAGTGAATTAGAACGATGTGGTATACGGGGGTCGACGTGCTGTCAATGGATTGAATCTGGGCATGTGAAGCGTCTGGGGTAAACCATGAAAAGTTTTGTGGGGCCTGTATGTGGAAAGAGAGCTGTGGTTTCGGTGCATTATACATGACAGCTAGAGACTGAGTGTGAACGAATGTGGCATT
The DNA here is from genome assembly GCF_036320965.1 of Panulirus ornatus. Taxonomy (NCBI): domain Eukaryota; kingdom Metazoa; phylum Arthropoda; class Malacostraca; order Decapoda; family Palinuridae; genus Panulirus; species Panulirus ornatus. Next base: position 46,155,508 of record NC_092226.1, read on the forward strand.
TGTTGTCTTTTCCTAGCGCTTCCTCACGCACATGCGGGGGAGGGGGTTTTCATTTTATGCGTGGCGGGGTGGCGACGGGAATGAATAAACGCAGACAGTATGAATTTAGGGGTGAAGAGAGTGGTGAGAGTAAGTGAGCTTGGGAAGGAGACTTGTGCGAGGAAGTACCAGAAGAGACTGAGTACAGAATGGAAAAAGGTAAGAACAAAGGACGTAAGGAGAGTGGGGGAGGAATGGGATGTATTTAGGGAAGCAGTGATGGCTTGCGCAAAAGATGCTTGTGGCATGAGAAGCATGGGAGGTGGACAGATTAGAAAGGGTAGTAAGTGGTGGGCTGAAGAAGTAAGATTGTTCGTAAAAGAGAAGAGAGAGGCAATTGGACGATTTTTGCATGGAAATAATGCAAAAGAGTGGGAGATGTATAAAAGAAAGAGGCAGGTGTTCAAGAGAAAGGCGCAAGAGGTGAAAAAGAGGGTAAATGAGAGTGGGAGTGAGAGAGTATCATTAAATCTTAGGGAGAATAAAAAGACATATTGGAAGGAGGTATATAAAGTGCGTAAGACGAGGGAACAAACGGGAACTTCAGTGAAGAGGGCTAATGGGGAGGTGATAACAAGTAGTGGTGATGTGAGGAGATGAAGTGAGTATTTTGAAGGTTTGTTGAATGTGTTTGATGATAGAGTGTCAGATATAGGGCATTTTGGTGGAGGTGGTGTGCAAAGTAAGGGGGTTAGGGAGAATGATTTGGTAAACAGAAAAGAGGTAGTAAAAGCTTTGCGGAAGATGAAAGCTGGCAAGGCAGCAGGTTTGGATGGTATTGCAGTGGAATCTATTAAAAAAGAGGGTGACTGTATTGTTGACTGGTTGGTAAGGTTATTTAATGTATGTATGACTCATGGTGAGGTGCCTGAGGATTGGCGGAATGCGTGCATAGTGCCATTGTACAAAGGCAAAGGGGATAAGAGTGAGTGCTCAAATTACAAAGGTATAAGTTTGTTGAGTATTCCTGGAAACTATATGGGAGGGTATTGACTGAGAGGATGAAGGCATGTACAGAGCACCAGATTGTGGACAAGCAGTGTGGTTTCAGAAGTGGTAGAGGATGTGTGGATAAGGTGTTTGCTTTGAAGAATGTGTGTGAGAAATACTTAGAAAAGCAAATGGATTTGTCTGTAGCATTTATGGATCTTGAGAAGGCAAATTATAGAGTTGATAGAGATGCTCTGTGGAAGGTCTTAAGAATATATGTCGTGGGAGGCAAGTCGTTAGAAGCAGTGAAAAGTTTTTATCGAGGATGTAAGGCATGTGTACGTGTAGGAATAGAGGAAAGTGATTGGTTCTCAGTGAATGCAGGTTTTCGGCAGGGATGTGATGTCTCCATGGTTGTTTAATTTATTTATGGATGGGGTTGTTAGGGAGATGAATGCAAGAATTTTGGAAAGAGGGGCAAGTATGCAGTCTGTTGTGGATGAGAGAGCTTGGGAAGTGACTCAGTTGTTGTTTCCTGATGATACAACGCTGGTGGCTGATTTGTGTGAGAAACTGCTGAAGCTGGTGACTGAGTTTGGTAAAGTGTGTGAAAGAAGAAAGCTGAGAGTAAATGTGAATAAGAGCAAGATTATTAGGTACAGTATGGTTGAGGGACAAGTCAATTGGGAGGTAAGTTTGAATGGAGAAAAACCATAGGAAGTGAAGTGTTTTAGATATCTGGGAGTGGATTTGGCAGCGGATGGAACCATGGAAACGGAAGTGAATCATAGGGTGGGGGAGGGGGCGAAAATTCTGGGAGCCTTGAAGAATGTGTGGAAGTAGAGACCGTTATCTCGGAAAGCAAAAATGGGTATGTTTGAAGGAATAGTGGTTCCGACAATGATCTATGTTTGCGAGGCGTGGGTTATGGACAGAGTTGTGCGCAGGAGGATGGATGTGCTGGAAATGAGATGTTTGAGGACAATATGTGGTGTGAGGTGGTTTGATCGAGTAAGTAATAATTGGGTAAGAGGGATGTGTGGAAATAAAAAGAGTGTGGTTGAGAGAGCAGAAGAGGGTGTTTTGAAATCGTTTGGTCACATGGTGAGAATGAGTGAGGAAAGATTGACCAAGAGGATATATGTGTCAGAGGTGGAGGGAACGAGGAAAAGTGGGAGACCAAATTGGAGGTGGAAAGATGAAGTGAAAAAGATCTTGAGTGATCGGGGCCTGAACATGCTGGAAGGTGAAAGGCGTGCAAGGAATAGAGTGAATCGCAACGATGTGGTGTACCGGGGTCGACGTGCTGTCAATGGATTGAGCCAGGGCATGCGAAGCGTCTGGGGTAAACCATGGAAAGTTGTGTGGGGCCTGGATGTGGAAAGGGAGCTGTGGTTTCGGTGCATTATTATATGACAGCTAGAGACTGAGTGTGAACGAATGGGGCCTTTGTTGTCTTCCTAGCGCTACCTCGCGCACATGAGGGGGGAGGGGGTTGTTATTTCATGTGTGGCAGGGTGGCGATGGGAATGAATAAAGGCAGACAGTATGAATTATGTACATGTGTATGTATGTATATGTCTGTGTGTGTATATATATATATATATATATATATATATATATATATATATATATATATATATATATATATATATATATATATATATATATATATATATATATATATATATATATATATATATATATATATATATTCATTATTTACTTATTCATTTATTCATTTGCGACACAAGCGAATACGATGCACCTAGTGAAACCTCAGTGACTCAAATACGGAGACAGTGTTTATCCCAACAGACAAATACACACACACCTATCTGACAGCTGGCAACCTGCCCAGCTTAAGAAGACAGTAATTACCAGCGGCTGAGGGCCAACAACACCTGTCCGTTCGCTGGCATTCTGCCCAGATTTAGCCAGGGGGTAATTACCAGCTGCCAGAGGCCAACATAACCGCTAATGTGTTGATACTTTTTTTCCTTTTGATACGCTACCAGACCTTCCTACCTTGACCTGTTTAGTCTTGGTATAGAGTGCCACCACCTGACCAGGAGTACAGTGCCACCAGCTGATCTGCGGTATTGCGCTAACAGCTGACCAGGAACACAATGCTACCAGCTGACTTGCAGTGCAGTGCCTCCAGATGACCAGGATTACAGTGCTACTAGCCGACCATCATTGTAGCGCTACTAGCTGAACAGGAGTAGAGTGCAATCAACTAGCCAAGAGCACAAAGCCATCAGCTAGCCAGGAGTACAGTGAGAACATATTGCCACATGCTATACAGGAGTAGATACTGTGCAATTCTCTACCTAAACGACTGTTGACCTAGGGTACAGTACCATCATTTGTCTGGATTACAATCTAACATGTTAAAATACAGTTCAGTGCAATCTAGAGCTTGGTACAATGTTCATGGGGAACAGTAACAACTGTTGACTTGGTGTGCAGTGACATCTGGTGACCAGGTGCCACCAACTGACCTGGGCACTGTGCCTTCTGGGTATTTACAACCCAGTGCCACCAGCTGTCCCTGGGCACAGCTAACTGAGGATCCGTGACCCAGTGCCACCAGCTGTCCCTGGGCACAGCCAACTGAGTATCCGTGACCCAGTACCACCAGGTGTCGTCTTTGGTCAAAGGGCCCCCTGAGGTACGGTGTCATCATGTTACCTCTTATAAGAGAATTGTTTCTCGCTACTTCTCTGCTCACACAACAACGCGTGCTAACCTTTATTACCCAAACATCCAACAAATTAAAAATACTTAAACTAACAAAACCCGTGTCATGTTTACATCCAGCTGTGCACCACGTCCAAACTGCTCGGTTACATGCACATCACGATAAACACATTCTCATAAACATTTAACGGGCCATGTTAAACATATATTCGCAGACATTACAAGCAATAAATGTTGAAAGTTTGCCATGCCATGCATTAAATATATTTGTAGCTGTGTGCCGTATTACAGCGAGGTCGTGTGCGGTTTGTGTCCTAAACCACCGTGTTTGATCCTGGCCTCTGCTTTGTCTGGTGTTCTATCCTTGCACACCTGAGAGATTCGGGCTTAGCTTGCTCAAAAGCACGATCGTATCCCTTGCTTCTATAGCGCCTGTAGCCACAGCCAATACAACTTCCCTAAACATGGTTTTATGCTGACGCTTCTCTCCTCGTTCACGTAAACATTAGTTTCCGACAAGTGTTGCCCTGTCAGAGATCTGAATGGTGACAGAGTCCACACTGGTAATGATAACGTAGATGTGGCTTTGTATAAATATAACTTCCTTTAGAAACCAAAGGTCGCTACAAGACGTAACAACATGGTGGGAGGAGGAGACATCACTTGTATGGTCCTTGGTCGTGTTGTGTCACTTCGAAGCATAAGTGAATTCTGGGGAATGTCTCATCCCTTAGGGTTTTAATTTTAGGGATGGTGTTGGTGTGGTGAACGTCTCAAGGTTGCTGACTGTGGCAAGATAAGTGCTTTAAGGCTTCTTAGTGTGGCGTACTGAGTACATCAAGGTTCCTAAAAGTGGTGGAGTGAGTGCCTTAACGTCCCTGAGTGTGATGTGCTGAGTCCCATATGGCGTTTGAGTGTGGTGTGCTCAGTGCCTTAAGGCGTCTGAGTTGGTGTGCTTAGTGCCGTAAGTCCTTGAGTAAATTAATGGACTTGCCTCACTTGTCTTGCGACACTCATTAATTTCATCCTTTGAACTATATAGCGTTCACTTTGTCTCAGGTGTGTGTGTGTGTGTGTCTGTGTGTGTGTGTGTGTGTGTGTGTGTGTGTGTGTGTGTGTGTGTGTGTGTGTGTGTGTGTGTGTGTGTGTGTGTGTGTGTGTGTGAGAAGTACTCAGAAAGACGAATGGATTTGTATGTAGCATTTATGGATCTGGAGAAGGCATATGATAGAGTTGATAGAGATGTTCTGTGGAAGCTATTAAGAATATATCGAGTGAGAGGCAAGTTGCTAGAAGCAGTGAAAAGTTTTTTATCGAGGATATAAGGCATGTGTGCGTGTAGGAAGAGAGGAAAATGACTAGTTATCAGTGAATGTTGCGGCAGGGATGCGTGATGTCTCCATGGTTGATTAATTTGTTTATGGATGGGGTTGTTAGGGAAGTGAGTGCAATAGCTTTGGAGAGAGTGGCAAGTATGCAGTCTGTTATGGATGAGAGGGCATGGGAAGTGAGTCAGCTGTTATTTCCTTATGATACAGCGCTGGTGTCTGATTCGGTTAAGAAACTGCAGAATCTGGTGACTGAGATTAGTAAAGTGTGTGAAAAAAGAAAGTTGAGAGTAAGTGTGAATAAGAACAAGGTTGATAGGTGCAGTAGGGTTGAGGGACAAGTTTGAATGGAGAAATACTGGGTGAAGTGAAGTGTTTTAGATATCTGGGAGTGGATTTGGCAGCAGATGGAACCATGGAAGCGGAAGTGAATCACAGGGTGGGGGAGGGGAGCGAAAGTTCTGAGAGCGTTGAAAAATGTGTGGAAGGCTGAGAACATTATCTCGGAAAGCAAAAATGGGTATGTTTGAAGGAACAACTATTCCAACAATGTTATATGGTTGCGAGGCGTGGGCTATGGATAGGGCTGTGCGAAGGAGGCTGGATGTGTTGGAAATGAGAAGTTTGAGGACAATATGTGGTGTGAGGTGGTTTGATCGAGTAAGTAATGAAAGGGTAAGAGAGAGGTGTGGTAATGGTTTGATCGAGTAAGCAACGAAAGGGTAAGAGAGAGGTGTGGTAATAAAAAGAGTGTGGTTGAGAGAGAAGAAGAGGGTGTTTTGAGATGGTTTGGCCACATGGAGCGAATGAGTGAGGAAATATTGACAAAGAGGATATATGTATCAGAGGTGGAGGGAACGAGGAGAAGTGGTAGACCAAATTGTAGGTGGAAGGAAGGAGTTAAAAAGATTTTGGGCGATCGGGGCCTTGAACATTCAAGAGGATGAAAGGCGTGCAAGGAATAGAGTGAATTGGAACGGTGTGTTATACCAGGGTCGACGTGCTGTCAATGGATTGAACCAGGGCATGTGAAGAGTCTGGGGTAAACCATGAAAGTTTTGTGTGGCCTGGATGTGGAAAGGGAGCTGTGGCTTCGGTGCATTATACATGACAGTTAGGGACTGAGTGTGAACGAATGTGGCCTTTGTTGTTCTTTTTCTAGCGCTACCTCGCGCACGTGCGGGGATGGGGGGAGGGGGGAGGGTAGGGGGGATTGTCATTTAGTATGTGGCGGGGTAGGCAACGGAAATGAATAAAGGCAGCAAGTATGAATTATGTACATGTGTATATATGTATATGTCTGTGTATGTATATATATGTATACATTGTAATGTATAGGTATGTATATGTGCGAGTGTGGACGAGTATATATAAACATGTGTATGTGGGTGGGTTGGTCCATTCATTCGTCTGTTCCCTTGCGCTACCTCGCAAACGCGGGAATCAGCGACAAAGTATAATAAATGAATAAATAAAATAAATAATGTATATATATATATATATTATATATATATATATATAATATATATATATATATATATATATATATATATATATTTTTTTTTTTTTTTTTGCTTTGTCGCTGTCATCCCGCGTTTGCGAGGTAGCGCAAGGAAACAGACGAAAGAAATGGCCCATTTCCAGCACATCCACCTCCGCGCACAAACTCTATCTATAGCCACGCCTCGCAACCATACAACTTTGCTGAAACCATTATTCCTTCAAACATACCCATTTTTGCTTTCCGAGATAATGTTCTCGACTTCCACACATTCTTCAAGGCTCCCAGGATTTTCGCCCCTCCCCCACCCTAGATCCACTTCCGCTTCAAGGGTTCCATCCGCTGCCAGATCCGCCCCCAGATATCTAAAAACACTTTACTTCCTCCAGTTTTTCTCCATTCAAACTTACCTCCCAATTGACTTGACCCTCAACCCAACCCTACTGTACCTAATAACCTTGCTCTTATTCACATTTACTCTTAACTTTCTTCTTTCACACACTTTACCAAACTCAGTCACCAGCTTCTGCAGTTTCTCACATGAATCAGCCACCAGCGCTGTATCATCAGCGAACAACAACTGACTCACTTCCCAAGCTCCCTCATCCCCAACAGACTTCATACTTGCCCCTCTTTCCAAAACTCTTGCATTCACCTCCCTAACAACCTCATCCATAAACAAATTAAACAACCATGGAGACATCACACACCCCTGCCGCAAAACTACATTCACTGAGAACCAATCACTCTCCTCTCTTCCTACACGTACACATGCCTTACATCCTCGATAAAAACTTTTCACTGCTTCTAACAACTTGCCTCCCACACCATATATTCTTAATACCTTCCACAGAGCATCTCTATCAACTCTATCATATGCCTTCTCCAGATCCATAAATGCTACATACAAATCCATTTGCTTTTCTAAGTATTTCTCACACACATTCTTCAAAGCAAACACCTGATCCACACATCCTCTGCCACTTCTGAAACCACACTGCTCTTCCCCAATCTGATGCTCTGTACATGCCTTCACCCTCTCAATCAATACCCTCCCATATAATTTACCAGGAATACTCAACAAACTTATACCTCTGTAATTTGAGCACTCACTCTTATCCCCTTTGCCTTTGTACAATGGCAATATGCACGCATTCCGCCAATCCTCAGGCACCTCACCATGAGTCATATATACATTAAATAACCTTACCAACCAGTTAATAATAGAGTCACCCCCTTTTTTAATAAATTCCACTGCAATACCATCCAAACCTGCTGCCTTGCCGGCTTTCATCTTCCGCAAAGCTTTTACTACCTCTTCTCTGTTTACCAAATCATTTTCCCTAACTCTCTCACTTTGCACACCACTTCGACCAAAACACCCTATATCTGCCACTCTATCATCAAACACATTCAACAAACCTTCAAAATACTCACTCCATCTCCTTCTCACATCACCACTACTTGTTATCACCTCCCCATTTGCGCCCTTCACTGAAGTTCCCATTTGCTCCCTTGTCTTACGCACTTTATTTACCTCCTTCCAGAACATCTTTTTATTCTCCCTAAAATTTAATGATACTCTCTCACCCCAACTCTCATTTGCCCTCTTTTTCACCTCTTGCACCTTTCTCTTGACCTCCTGTCTCTTTCTTTTATACATCTCCCACTCAATTGCATTTTTTCCCTGCAAAAATCGTCCAAATGCCTCTCTCTTCTCTTTCACTAATAATCTTACTTCTTCATCCCACCACTCACTACCCTTTCTAATCAACCCACCTCCCACTCTTCTCATGCCACAAGCATCTTTTGCGCAATCCACCACTGATTCCCTAAATGCATCCCATTCCTCCCCCACTCCCCTTACTTCCATTGTTCTCACCTTTTTCCATTCTGTACTCAGTCTCTCCTGGTATTTTCCTCAAACAAGTCTCCTTCCCAAGCTCACTTACTCTCACCCCCTCTTCACCCCAACATTCACTCTTCTTTTCTGAAAACCCATACAAATCTTCACCTTAGCCTCCACAAGATAATGATCAGACATCCCCCAGTTGCACCTCTCAGCACATTAGCATCCAAAAAATCTCTCTTTCGCGCGCCTGTCAATTAACACGTAATCCAATAACGCTCTCTGGTCATCTCTGGCCTACTTAAAAACGTATAACTTATGTATATCTCTCTTTTTAAACCAGGGATTCCCAAACACCAGTCCTTTTTCAGCACATAAAAATCTACAAGCTCTTCCACCATTTCCATTTACAACACTGAACACACCCAAGTATACCAATTATTCCCTTCAACTGCCACATAATATATATATAATTATATAAAATAATATATATAATTTTATATATATAATTTTATATATAATAATATAAATAATATATTTTATATATGTATATATATAAAATATTATAATATATATATATATAAATTATATATATTATAAATTATATATATATAAATTAAAATATATATAGTTAACAGTTTTGATGCACGAGCCCAGGTTATAGTGATGGGTGATTAGAATGCAATGTGGCAGCTGAAGGAATAATTGGTCGACATGGAATATTCAGTGCTGTAAATGGAAATGGTGAAGAGCTTGTAGATTTGTGTTCTGAAAAAGGACTGGTGATTGGGAATACCTGGTTTAAAAAGAGAGATATACATAAGTATACGTATGTAAGTAGGAGAGATGGCCAGAGAGCGTTATTGGATTACGCGTTAATTGATAAGCGCGTTTAAGAGAGACTTTTGGATGTTAATGTGTTGAGAGGTGAAACTGGGGTGATGTCTGATCATTATCTTGTGGAGGCGAAGGTGAAGATTTGTAAAAGCTTTCAGAAAAGAAAGAGAGAATGCTGGCGTAAAGAGAGTGGTGAGAGTAAGTGAGCTTGGGAAGGAGACTTGTGTGGCAATTGAGGGAATAATTGGTGTACATGGGGTGTTCAGTATTGTAAATGGAAATGGTGAAGACCCTTGCATATTTTTGTGCTGAAAAGGACTGGTGAATGGGAACACCTGGTTTAAAAGAAAATTTTTTTACATAAGTATACGTATGTAGTATGAGGATGGCAGGAACGTTATTGGAATTACGTGTTATTGATTAAGCGCGTTTAAGAGGGACTGGTGGATGCAATGTGTTGAGGGTGCATCTGGAGGGGGATGTTTTGGGGGAACATTATTTTGGAGGCGAAGGTAAAGGGAATTTGTAAAGGTTTTCAGAAAAAAAAGAGAGAATGCCGGTGGTTAAAGGATTGGTGAGAGTAAGTGAGTTGGAAAGGAGCTTGTGTGGGGAAGTATAAGGAGAGCCTGCGGGGCAAAATGGAAAAGGTGAGAGCAAAGGACGAAAGGGGGAGTGGGGGAGGAATGGAAGGGGTATTTCGGGAAGCAGTAATGGCTTGCGCAAAAGATGCTTGTGCCTTTGGAAAGACGGGAAGTGGGCAGATTAGAAGGGTAGGGGAGTGGTGGAGAAGAAGTAAGATTATTAGTGAGAGAGAAAGGGAAAGGCATTTGGAGGATTTTTTCAGGGAAATAGTGGAAATGACTGGGAGATGTATAAAAGAATGAAGGCAGGGGTCAAAAAGAAAGGTGCAAGTGATGAAAAAGAAAGCAAATGAGGTTGGGGGAGAGAGTATTATTGAAATTTAGGGAGATAAAAAGATGTTTTGGAAGAAGGTAAATAAAAAGTGCGTAAGACAAGAGAACAATTGGAAACATCGATGAAGGGGCAAGGGAGGCAATAATATCAAGTAGATGTGATGTGAGAAGGAAGATGGGACGTGAGCATTTTTGTAGGTTTTTTTTGAATGTGTTAGATGTTTAGAGGGGCCCAGATAAAAGGTGTTTTGGTCGAGGTGGTGTGGGGAAGTGAGAGGGTAAGGTTTGAAATTATTTGGTTTAAACAAAGAAGAGTTAGTGAAAGCTTTGCAGAAGATAAAAAGGGCCGGCAAGGAGTATGCTGGGATTTGCTCATCCTCCCCGAAGGCTCTAATTAGGGGGTAAATGTGTGTGGGATGAAAACCAAGATGAGAAAAAAGGAGAGATAGGGAGTATGTGTTAAAGAAAGGATCTGGTTTTTGGCTTCTGAGGGGAAACGAAGCTCAAGGGTAAACGGGAAGAGTGGTTTGGATGTCTTGGGAGTAAAGCGGGAGTTAGAAAACGTCGGGGAAGGGAAAAAATCAAAAAATGGCCTAGGGGGAAAAAAAAAAGGGAAAAAAAGTAAACAAAAAAAAAAACTTTAAAAGAAAAAAAAAGGTCGGGGGAAAAAAAAAAAAAAAAAAAAGAAAAAATGTAAAAATAGCCCCGGGGTGGTTAAGTAAGTTAGTAAGTAAACTCTAGATTGGTATGGGTAAAAATGAAAGTGATGGGACGGGATGGTGAGTTTGGTGCATTATGAAACCTGGGCATGAGAAAAAAGATCATGGAGACAAGTGTTTTGGGAGCAGGGGAGTGTGGTAGTAGTTATGGGCACGAGACCGGGTTTATAGTGATGGGTGATTTGAATGCAAAGGGGGTTTGAGTAAAGTGGCAGTTGGGGAATAAATTGGTGTACATAGGGTGTTCAGGGGGTTAAACGGAAATGGTGAAGGTTTGGGGTAGATTTATGTTGGCTGGGAAAAAAGGGGGGACTGGTAAACTGGGAAATACCTGGTTTAAAGAGAGATTTTCATAAGTATACATATGAAAGTAGGAGGATGGCCAGAGAGCGTTATTGATTTCGTGTTAATTGATAGGCGCGCGAAAAGGAGACTTTTGGATGTTTAACGTGCTGGAGGTTGCAACTGGAGGAAGTCTGATCATTGTCTTGTGGAAGCGAAGGTGAAGATTTGTAGTGGTTTTCAGAAAAGGAAGAGAGAATGTTGGGATGAAGGAGTGGCGAGGGGGTTAGTGAGCCTGGGGAGAGAAATCTTCTGTGAGGAAGTACTAGGAGAGGACTGAGCACAAAAAGGAAAAAAGGGTTTGGGAAACCCAAAGTACGAAAGGGGGAGTGGGGGGGAATGGGATGTAATTTGGGGGAAAGCAGTGAGGCTTTCGCAAAAGATGCTTGTGGCATGAGAAGCGTGGGGAGGGGGCAGATTAGAAAAGGGTAGTGAGTGGTGGGAATGAAGAAAAAGGGGGATTATTAGTGAAGAGAGAAGAGAGAGGCATCTTTAAACGATTTTTAGGGGGAAAATAAAGCAACTGAGGGGAGATGTAAAAAAGGAAAGAGGAAGGTCAAGAGAAGGGTGCAAGAGGTGAAAAAGAGGGCAGATGAGAGTTGGGGGAGAGTAGTTCATTAATTTTGGGGAGATAAAAAATGTTTTGGAAGGAGGTTAATAAAATGCGTAAGACAAGGGAACAAATGGGAACATCAGTGAAGGGGGCTAATGGGGAGATGATAACAAGTAGTGATGATGTTGAAAAAGGGGATGGAGTGAGTATTTTCAAGGTTTGTGAAGTGGGGTTTGATGATTGTAGTGGAGATCGTAAAGGCCCCCCTTTGTTTAGGTCCGATTGGTATGCAAAGGAAGGTGTTAAGGAGAGTGATTTGGTAACAGAGAAGAGGTTAGGAAAGCTTTGCGGAAGATAAAAGCCGGAAAGGGAGGCGGGTTTGAATGTTATTGCATTGGAATTTATTAAGAAGGGGATGACTATATTGTTGCTGGTTGGTTTAAGTTATTCAATGTATGTATGACTCATGGTGAGGTGCCTGAGGATTGGCGGAATGCTTGCATTGTGCCCTTTTAGAAAGGAAAGGGGATAAAGTGAGTGCTCAAATTACAGAAGTATAAGTTTGTTGAGTATTTCCCGGGAAATCTTATGGAAGGGGATTGATGGGAAGGAGGAGGCATTTTACAGAGCTTTAGATTGGGGAAGAAACGGGGTGGTTTCGGGGAAATGGTAGAGGATGTGTGGATCAGTGTTTGCTTTGAAGAAGTATGTGAGAAATACTTAAAAAGCATATGGATTTTTTATGTGGCATTTATTTGGGGTTTTGGAGAAGGGAAAATGATAGAGTTGATAGAGTGCTTCTGTGGTTTATATTAAGAATATATGGTGTGGGAGGGGAAGTTGTTTGAAGGGAGTGAAAAGGTTTTTATCGAGGAGGGAATTCATGTTTGCGAGTAGGGAAAAAGGGAAAAGAGGAAAAAGGGCTGTTTTTCAGTGAATTTTAGTTTTCGGCAGGAGGTGGTGGTATATTCCATGTTTGTTTGGTTTGTTTAGGATGGCGTTGTTAGGGGGATGATGCAAGAGTTTTGAAAAAGGGGGGAAGTATGCAGTCTGTTGTGGATGAGAGAGCTTGGGAAGTGAGGTAGTTGTAGTTTTGCTGATGATTTCAGCGTGGTGGCTGTTCGGGTGAGAAACTGCAGAAGCTGGGACCTGAGTTTGGTAAAGTGTGTGAAAAAAGAAAGCTGAGAGTAAAATGTGAATAGAGCAAGGTTATTAGGTAATTAGGGTTGAGGGACAAGTCAATTGGGAGTATTTTGAATGGAGAAAACTGGAGGAAGTGAGTTTTTTTAATACCTGGAGTGGATTGGCAGCGGATGGAACCATGGAAGCGGAAGTGAATCATAGGGTGGGGAGGGGGGCGAAAGTTCGGGGAAAACGTTTGAAAAATGTATGGAAGTCGAGAAGTTATCTTGGAAAGCAAAAATGGGTATGTTTGAATTTATGTTTTTCAACAGGAGGAAAAGGGTGGGCCCCCAAAAAATTGGGGTGGAAGTTTAGAGTAAAAAAGATTTTGATTGATGGAGCCGAACATGCAGGGGGTGAAGGCGGGCAAGGAATGGAGTGATTGGTCGATGTGGTATCCCGGGGTAGACGTGCTGTCAATGGTTAAAATCAGGGCTTGGAAGCGTCGGGGGTAATCCATGGAAAGTTCTGTGGGGCCTGGGTGGAAAAGGGAGCTTTGTTTCGGGCATTATTGATGACAGCTAGGGGACTGAGTGTGAACGAAGAGGGCCTTGGTTGTCTTTCTAGGCTACCTCGAGATATGAGGGGGGAGGGTTGTTTTCCCATGTGTGGCCTGGTGGAGATGGGAAAAGAATAAAGGCGGGGACAGTTGATTATGTAATGTGAATTTGTATATGTTATGTGTGAATTACAGTTTCATTGAGAGGGTTATAGGTATTTTAAAATTTGCGGTGTGGACATGTATGTATATACTTTATATATTTTATTTATATATATATATATATATTAATATATATATATATATATATTAATATATTATATATATTTAAAATAATTATATGTATTTACATTATATATATATATATATATATATATATATTATATATATTATATTATAATATATATATATATATATATATATATATATTATTATATATATTCATTCCTCGAAGCTCGGGAGTGGGTCCCTAAATGTGTGTGGATGTAACCAAGTGTGAAAAAAGGAGGGATTTGGTAGTAGGGTTTTAGGAAAGGAACTGGATGTTTTGGCTCTGAGTGAAACGAGCTCAAGGTTAAAGGGGAAGAGTGGTTTGGGAATGTCTGGGGAGTAAAGTCGGGGTTTAGTGAGAGGACAAGAGCATGTTGAGGAGTGCAATACTCCTGAACAGGAGTTGTTGGGAGTATGTGATAGAATGTAAGGGAAAATAAATTCTCGATTAAATGGGGAAAACTGGAAGTTGTTGGGAGAGGGGGTGATTATGGGGGCATATGCACTGGCATGAGAAAAAAGATCATGGGAAGGCAAGTGTTTTGGGAGCAGTGAATGGTGTGTTAGTGGTTTTTATGCACGAAGACGGGTTATATGGTGGGTGATTTGAATGCAAAAAGGGGGTAATGTGGCAGTTGGGGGAAAAATTTGGGTTTTGTACATTAGTGTGTTCAGTGAGTAAATGTAAAGGGTTTGAAGAGCTTGTAGATTTTGTCTGAAAAAGGACTGATGCGGAATACCTGGTTTAAAAGGGGGGGATATACATAAGTTTACATATACAAGTAGGAAAGAGGGGCCAGAGAAGCGTTTTTGGGGAATTTCATGTTAATTGATAGGCGCGCAAAAGAGAGGTTTTTGGGAAAGTTATCGTGCTGAGAGGTGCCAACGGGAGGGAAGTTGATCATTATCTTGGGGAAGTAAAGGTGAAGATTTGTAAAAGGTTTTCAAAAAAGAAGAGAGAATGTGGGATGAAGAGAGTGGTGAAATTTTAGTAAGCTTGGGAAGAAGACTTCTGTGGAAGCATGGTGAGATGAGTACAGAATGGAAAAAGGTAAAACAAATTACGTAAGGGGAGTGGGGGAGGAAGGGAAAATGTATTTAGGGAAGCAGTGATGGCTTGTGCAAAAGATTGTTGGGGGAAATGAGAAAGGTGAGAGGTTGGGCAAAATTAGAAAGGTAGTGAAGTGAGTGGTGGGATGAAGAAGTAAGATTATTAGTGAAAGAGAAGAGAGAGGCATTTGGAGGATTTTTTCAGGGAAATAGTGGAAATGACTGGAAGATGTATGAAAGAAAGAGGCAGGAGGTCGAGAGAAAAGTGCAAGACGTGAAAAAGAAAGCAAATGAGAGTTGGAGGGAGAGAGTATCATTGAAATTTAGGGAGAATAAAAAGATGTTTTGGAAGGAGGTAAATAAAGCGCGTAAAACAAGAGAACAATGGGAAACATCGATGAAGGGGGCTAATGAGGAAGTAATATCAAGTAGTGGTGATGTGGAATGGAGATGGAGTGAGCATTTTGTAGGTTTATTGAATGTGTTAGAGGATAGAGAGGCAGATATATGGTGTTTTCGTTGAGGTGGTGTGCGAAGTGAGAGGGTAAGGGGAAATGATTTGGTAAACAGAGAAGAGGTAGTGAAAACTTTTGCAGAAGATGAAAGAAGGCAAGGAGTCATGCTGGGATTGCTCATCCTCCTCGAAGGCTCAGATTAGGGTGTGTAAATGTGTGTGGATGTAACCAAGATGAGAAAAAAGGAGAGATAGGGAGTATGTTTGAAGAAAGGATCTTGGATGTTTTGGCTCTGAGTGGAACGAAGCTCAAGGGTAAACGGGAAGAGTGGTTTAGGAATGTCTTGGGAGTAAAGTCAGGAGTTAGTGAGAGGACAAGAGCTAGGGAAGGAGTAGCACTACTCCTGAAAGAAGAGTGGTGGGAGTATGTGATAGAGTGTAAGTAAGTAAACTCTAGATTGGTATGGGTAAAACTGAAAGTAGATGGAGACAGATGGGTGATTATTGGTGCATATGCACCTGGGCATGAGAAAAAAGATCATGAGAGACAAGTGTTTTGGGAGCAGCTGAGTGTGGTAGTAGTTATGATGCACGAGACCGGGTTATAGTGATGGGTGATTTGAATGCAAAGGTGAGTAATGTGGCAGTTGAGGGAATAATTGGTGTACATAGGGTGTTCAGTGTTGTAAACGGAAATGGTGAAGAGCTTGTAGATTTATGTGCTGAAAAAGGACTGGTGACTGGGAATACCTGGTTTAAAAGGAGAGATATACATAAGTATACATATGCAAGTAGGAGAGATGGCCAGAGAGCGTTATTGGATTTCGTGTTAATTGATAGGCGCGCGAAAGAGAGACTTTTGGATGTTAACGTGCTGAGAGGTGCAACTGGAGGGAAGTCTGATCATTGTCTTGTGGAAGCGAAGGTGAAG
Organism: Panulirus ornatus; assembly: GCF_036320965.1. Lineage (NCBI taxonomy): Eukaryota > Metazoa > Arthropoda > Malacostraca > Decapoda > Palinuridae > Panulirus > Panulirus ornatus. Next base: position 46,171,609 of record NC_092226.1, read on the forward strand.
ATTTGTAGTGGTTTTCAGAAAAGAAGAGAGAATGTTGGGATGAAGAGAGTGGCGAGAGTTAGTGAGCCTGGGGAGAAATCTTCTGTGAGGAAGTACTAGGAGAGACTGAGCACAGAAAGGAAAAAGGTGGGAACAAAGTACGTAAGGGGAGTGGGGGAGGAATGGGATGTATTTAGGGAAGCAGTGAGGCTTTCGCAAAAGATGCTTGTGGCATGAGAAGCGTGGGGAGTGGGCAGATTAGAAAGGGTAGTGAGTGGTGGGATGAAGAAGTAAGATTATTAGTGAAAGAGAAGAGAGAGGCATTTGAACGATTTTTAGAGGGAAATAAAGCAACTGACTTGGAGATGTATAAAAGAAAGAGGAAGGTCAAGAGAAGGGTGCAAGAGGTGAAAAAGAGGGCAGATGAGAGTTGGGGTGAGAGAGTATCATTAAATTTTAGGGAGAATAAAAAGATGTTTTGGAAGGAGGTTAATAAAGTGCGTAAGACAAGGGAACAAATGGGAACATCAGTGAAGGGGGCTAATGGGGAGATGATAACAAGTAGTGATGATGTGAAAAGGAGATGGAGTGAGTATTTTCAAGGTTTGTGGAATGTGTTTGATGATTGAGTGGCAGATGTAGCGTGTTTTGGTCGAGATGGTATGCAAAGTAAGAGTGTTAAGGAGAGTGATTTGGTAAACAGAGAAGAGGTAGTGAAAGCTTTGCGGAAGATAAAAGCCGGAAAGGCAGCGGGTTTGAATGGTATTGCATTGGAATTTATTAAAGAAGGGGATGACTATATTGTTGACTGGTTGGTAAGGTTATTCAATGTATGTATGACTCATGGTGAGGTGCCTGAGGATTGGCGGAATGCTTGCATAGTGCCATTGTAGAAAGGCAAAGGGGATAAAAGTGAGTGCTCAAATTACAGAAGTATAAGTTTGTTGAGTATTCCTGGGAAATCTTATGGAAGGGTATTGATTGAAAGGATGGAGGCATGTACAGAGCATCAGATTGGGGAAGAGCAGTGTGGTTTCGGAAGTGGTAGAGGATGTGTGGATCAGGTGTTTGCTTTGAAGAAAGTATGTGAGAAATACTTAAAAAAGCATATGGATTTGTATGTGGCATTTATGGTTTTGGAGAAGGAATATGATAGAGTTGATAGAGATGCTCTGTGGATGATATTAAGAATATATGGTGTGGGAGGCAAGTTGTTAGAAGCAGTGAAAAGTTTTTATCGAGGATGTAATTCATGTTTGCGAGTAGGAAGAAAGGAAAGTGACTGTTTTTCAGTGAATTTTAGTTTGCGGCAGGAGTGCGTGGTATATCCATGTTTGTTTGGTTTGTTTATGGATGGCGTTGTTAGGGAGATGAGTGCAAGAGTTTTGGAAAGAGGGGCAAGTATGCAGTCTGTTGTGGATGAGAGAGCTTGGGAAGTGAGTCAGTTGTAGTTCGCTGATGATACAGCGCTGGTGGCTGATTCGGGTGAGAAACTGCAGAAGCTGGTGACTGAGTTTGGTAAAGTGTGTGAAAGAAGAAAGCTGAGAGTAAAATGTGAATAAGAGCAAGGTTATTAGGTACATTAGGGTTGAGGGACAAGTCAATTGGGAGGTAAGTTTGAATGGAGAAAAACTGGAGGAAGTGAAGTGTTTTAGATACCTGGAGTGGATTTGGCAGCGGATGGAACCATGGAAGCGGAAGTGAATCATAGGGTGGGGGAGGGAGCGAAAGTTCTGGGAACGTTGAAAAATGTATGGAAGTCGAGAACGTTATCTTGGAAAGCAAAAATGGGTATGTTTGAAGTAATAGTTTTTCCAACAGGAGGAGAAGTGGGAGACCAAATTGGAGGTGGAAAGATAGAGTGAAAAAGATTTTGAGTGATCGGAGCCTGAACATGCAGGAGGGTGAAAGGCGGGCAAGGAATAGAGTGAATTGGATCGACTGTGGATATACGGGTAGACGTGCTGTCAATGGATTGAATCAGGGCATGGAAGCGTCTGGGGTAACCATGGAAAGTTCTGTGGGGCCTGGAATGTGAAAGGGAGCTTGGTTTCGGGCATTATTGCATGACAGCTAGAGACTGAGTGTGAACGAAGAGGGCCTTTGTTGTCTTTTCCTAGGGCTACCTCGCAGATATGAGGGGGAGGGGTGTTTTTGTAGTTGCGCGGGGAGGGATAAGTAAAGCGGGCCTATGAATTTTTATGTACATGTTTTTATTTTTTTTATTTGTTTTATACATGTATTCATTTATGTTTGTATGTATATTTGCGTGTTTGGACATGTATGTATATACATTTATTTTTATATTTATATATATATTTAATAAATAACATATATAGTATATATATATTTTTTATATATATATAATATATAGTATATCATAAAAAAAATATATATATATAGTAATAATTAATATAATATATAATATATATATTATATATATAATATATATATAATATATATATAAAATTTTAAAATATATATATAATATATAATAATAATATATATATATATATATATATATATATATATATCTATTCATTCCGAGGCTCAGAGTGGGGTGCCTAAATGTGTTGATGGATGTAACCAAGATGTGAAAAAGGAGAGATTGGTAGTATGTTTGAGGAAAGGAACTGGATGTTTTGCTCTGAGTGAAACGAAGCTCAAGGTTTAAAGGGAAGAGTGGTTTGGGAATTTGGGGAGTAAAGTCAGGGGTTAGTGAGAGGACAAGAGCATGTGAAGGAGTAGCAATACTCCTGAAACAGGAGTTGTGGGAGTATGTGATAGAATGTAAGAAAGTAAATTCTCGATTAATATGGGTAAAACTGAAAGTTGATGGAGAGAGGTGGGTGATTACTGGTGCATATGCACCTGGGCATGAGAAGAAAGATCATGAGAGGCAAGTGTTTTGGGAGCAGCTGAATGAGTGTGTTAGTGGTTTTGATGCACGAGACCGGGTTATAGTGTTGGGTGATTTGAATGCAAAGGTGAGTAATGTGGCAGTTGAGGGAATAATTGGTATACATGGGGTGTTCAGTGTTGTAAATGGAAATGGTGAAGAGCTTGTAGATTTATGTGCTGAAAAAGGACTGATGATTGGGAATACCTGGTTTAAAAAGTGAGATATACATAAGTATACTTATGTAAGTAGGAGAGATGGCCAGAGAGCGTTATTGGATTACGTGTTAATTGACAGGCGTGAGAAAGAGAGACTTTTGGATGTTAATGTGCTGAGAGGTGCAACTGGAGGGATGTCTGATCATTATCTTGTGGAGGCTAAGGTGAAGATTTGTATGGTTTTTCAGAAAAGAAGAGTGAATGTTGGGGTGAAGAAGGTGGTGAGAGTAAGTGAGCTTGGGAAGGAGACCTGTGTGAGGAAGTACCAGGAGAGACTGAGTACAGAATGGAAAAAGGTGAGAACAATGGAAGTAACGGGAGTGGGGGAGGAATGGGATGTATTTAGGGAATCAGTGATGGATTGCGCAAAAGATGCTTGTGGCATGAGAAGAGTGGGAGGTGGGTTGATTAGAAAGGGTAGTGAGTGGTGGGATGAAGAAGTAAGAGTATTAGTGAAAGAGAAGAGAGAGGCATTTGGACGATTTTTGCAGGGAAAAAATGCAATTGAGTGGGAGATGTATAAAAGAAAGAGACAGGAGGTCAAGAGAAAGCTGCAAGAGGTGAAAAAGAGGGCAAATGAGAGTTGGGGTAAGAGAGTATCATTAAATTTTAGGGAGAATAAAAAGATGTTCTGGAAGGAGGTAAATAAAGTGCGTAAGACAAGGGAGCAAATGGGAACTTCAGTGAAGGGCGCAAATGGGGAGGTGATAACAAGTAGTGGTGATGTGAGAAGGAGATGGAGTGAGTATTTTGAAGGTTTGTTGAATGTGTTTGATGATAGAGTGGCAGATATAGGGTGTTTTGGTCGAGGTGGTGTGCAAAGTGAGAGGGTTAGGGAAAATTATTTGGTAAACAGAGAAGAGGTAGTGAAAGCTTTGCGGAAGATGAAAGCCGGCAAGGCAGCAGGTTTGGATGGTATTGCAGTGGAATTTATTAAAAAAGGGGGGTGACTGTATTGTTGACTGGTTGGTAAGGTTATTTAATGTATGTATGACTCATGGTGAGGTGCCTGAGGATTGGCGGAATGCGTGCATAGTGCCATTGTACAAAGGCAAAGGGGATAAGAGTGAGTGCTCAAATTACAGAGGTATAAGTTTGTTGAGTATTCCTGGTAAATTATATGGGAGGGTATTGATTGAGAGGGTGAAGGCATGTACAGAGCATCAGATTGGGGAAGAGCAGTGTGGTTTCAGAAGTGGTAGAGGATGTGTGGATCAGGTGTTTGCTTTGAAGAATGTATGTGAGAAATACTTAGAAAAGCAAATGGATTTGTATGTAGCATTTATGGATCTGGAGAAGGCATATGATAGAGTTGATAGAGATGCTCTGTGGAAGGCATTAAGAATATATGGTGTGGGAGGAAAGTTGTTAGAAGCAGTGAAAAGTTTTTATCGAGGATGTAAGGCATGTGTACGTGTAGGAAGAGAGGAAAGTGATTGGTTCTCAGTGAATGTAGGTTTGCGGCAGGGGTGTGTGATGTCTCCATGGTTGTTTAATTTGTTTATGGATGGGATTGTTAGGGAGGTAAATGCAAGAGTTTTGGAAAGAGGGGCAAGTATGAAGTCTGTTGGGGATGAGAGAGCTTGGGAAGTGAGTCAGTTGTTGTTCGCTGATGATACATCGCTGGTGGCTGATTCATGTGAGAAACTGCAGAAGCTGGTGACTGAGTTTAGTAAAGTGTGTGGAAGAAGAAAGTTAAGAGTAAATGTGAATAAGAGCAAGGTTATTAGGTACAGTAGGGTTGAGGGTCAAGTCAATTGGGAGGTGAGTTTGAATGGAGAAAAACTGGAGGAAGTGAAGTGTTTTAGATATCTGGGAGTGGATCTGGCAGCGGATGGAACCATGGAAGCGGAAGTGGATCATAGGGTGGGGGAGGGGGCGAAAATTCTGGGGGCCTTGAAGAATGTGTGAAGTCGAGAACATTATCTCGGAAAGCAAAAATGGGTATGTTTGAAGGAATAGTGGTTCCAACAATGTTGTATGGTTGCGAGGCGTGGGCTATGGATAGAGTTGTGCACAGGAGGATGGATGTGCTGGAAATGAGATGTTTGAGGACAATGTGTGGTGTGAGGTGGTTTGATCGAGTGAGTAACGTAAGGGTAAGAGAGATGTGTGGAAATAAAAAGAGCGTGGTTGAGAGAGGAGAAGAGGGTGTTTTGAAGTAGTTTGGGCACATGGAGAGAATGAGAGAGGAAAGATTGACCAAGAGGATATATGTGTCGGAGGTGGAGGGAACGAGAAGAGGGAGACCAAATTGGAGGTGGAAAGATGGAGTGAAAAAGATTTTGTGTGATCGGGGCCTGAACATGCAGGAGGGTGAAAGGAGGGCAAGGAATAGAGTGAATTGGAGCGATGTGGTATACCGGGGTTGACGTGCTGTCAGTGGATTGAATCAAGGCATGTGAAGCGTCTGGGGTAAACCATGGAAAGCTGTGTAGGTATGTATATTTGCGTGTGTGGACGTATGTATATACATGTGTATGGGGGGGGGGGTTGGGCCATTTCTTTCGTCTGTTTCCTTGCGCTACCTCGCAAACGCGGGAGACAGCGACAAAGTATAATAAAAAAAATAAAATATATATATATATATATATATATATATATATATATATATATATATATATATATATATATATATATATATATATATATATATATATATATATATATATATATATATATATATATATATATTATCCCTGGGGATAGGGGAGAAAGAATACTTCCCACTTATTCCCTGCGTGTCGT
>NC_092226.1:46179952-46287452 GCF_036320965.1 Panulirus ornatus
TTGATTTTGTATACTATCTTGGAGTTGGCTGACGTAATCTGTCACCGAATTCGATGGATGTTGTCCTTATACAGAGTTCCTCATAGTTTACCCTCGCAGTTGAATTTCCATTCTTCTTGTTCTGGTATGAGTGTGTTTATATCCTCCTCCCTTCCTTTTCCTTTCCTAGCTTTCTCTTCTTCACCGCACAGCCAAAGAACCCTCCAAAAACCTCCTCCCCCCCCCCCCCACACAAACACACACACACACACCTAAATTCCTCAACAACCAACACCCTTCCCTCCAGTCTCCAGCCACCACTATATAGCTTGTCATGCGTGGTTAATGATGATACACGGCTTCCGTTCTGGCCTCAGTTCTTGTTTATGGCTTGAATGTTTCTAATGAATTGAAACTGATATGAACAAAACTCTGTACTCCTTCGTGTGACAGTACCAGTATTATTCATTAATGGTTTTCGTCTTTGCTATATTATACATACATATCATAAACAAAATATTTGATATATCCCCCCAATATCTGATCGCCGTTTCCTGTGTTTGCGAAGTAGCACCAGGAACAGATCCAAAAAGGCCGCATCCGCTTACATCCATTCTCTTGCTGTCATGTGTAATGCACCGACACTACAGCTCCCTATCCAGTATCAGGCCCCACAGACATTTCAATGTTTTACCCTGGACGCTTCACATGCTCCGCTCCTAAAACACTTGCCTCTCATGATCTTTGCTCTCTTGGTCAGGCGCATAAGCATTGATAATCACCCATCTCTCGCCATCCACCTTCATTTTGACCCACATCTTTCTAAAATATACTTCCTTAAATCCTTTCACACACTTCCACAACTCCTGCTTTAGAAGTGTTTTGGGAGCAGTTGAGTGTGTCAACAGTTTTGATGTAAGAGACCGGGTATTAATGGTGGGTGATTTGAATGCGAAGGTGAGTAATGGCAGTTGAGGGTACAATTGGAGGCATGAGTTATTCAGTACCATGAATGGAAATGGTGAAGATTGTAGAATTAGGTTTTGTAAAAGGACTGTTGATCTGGAAAACCTATCTAAAATGAGGGATATACAGATGTATACGTAACTGAGTAGGACAGATGTTCAGCAGGTATTATTGGATCCGATGTCTACTGATAGGTACGTAAAAGAGATGTAAATGCGTTGAGAGGGTCAGCTGGTGGGATGTCTGATTACTATTTTGTGGAAGCGAGGGTGAAGCTTTGTAGAGGTTTTTAGAAAGGAAAAAACAATGCCGGTGAGAAGAGAAAAGTGAGAATAAATGAGCTTGGAAAATAACGTATAAAGGATTACAAGGATAGATTGAGTGTTGAATGATAAAAGGTGAAAGGAAATGAAGCACGGGAGTGCGAGAGATGCATGTGGCATGCAAGAGGTGGGAGGTGGGCAGAGCAGAAAGGGTAGTGAGTGGTGGGATGAAGAGGTAAAGTTGCTAGTGAAAAGAAAAGAGAGATGTTTGGGGGTTACTTGCACGGAGGGAGTGCAAATGATTGGGGATGTATAAGAGAAAGCGTAAAGCGGTCAAGAGGAAGGTGTAGGGGGTGAAGAAGAGGGGGAAATGAGGGCTGGGGTAAGCGAGTATCAGCAATCTTCAAGGAGAATGATATGTTTTGGAAGAAGGTTAATAAGGAGCGAGAACAAGAGAACGAATAGGAACATCAGTGAAGGGGGCAAAAGGGGAAACGGCAACAGGTAATGATGAAGTGAGGAGATGGAGCGTTTGATTACAAGGTGGTAAAGGTAAGGTGTTTGGGTCGTGATGGTATGCGAAGTGAGAGAGTCATGGAGTGTGGTTTAGTGAAGAGAGAAAAGGTGGTGAATGTCTTTCCCAAGACGAACTGTGGCAAGGTAGATGGCGTGGATGGCAGTGCAGTTGAATTTATGAAGAACTGGGTGACTGTGAGGTTGACTGGTTAGTAAGGATTTTTCAATGTATGAATGGATCATGTTCAGGTGCCTGAGGATTGGCGAAATGCGTGTATAATGTCAGTTCATAAAGGCAAGGGGAATAAAAAGCCATGTATTCAAATTAGGATGATATAAGTTTGTTGAATACGCCTGGCAGTAGCAGTTGTACGGAAGGGTATTGACTGAGAAGGTGAAGGCATGCACTAAGCATCAGACTGGAGATAGCAGTGGGGTTTCAGAAGTGGTAGAGGATGTGTGGATCAGGTGTTTGCTTTGAAGAATGTGTGTGTTAAATACTTAAAAAATAAAGATTGATTTGTATGTTGCATTTATGGATCTGGAGAAGGTATATGATAGAGTGGATAGAGATTCTTGTGTAAGGTCTTAAAAATATAAAGTGTGGAAGGATAGATGCTAGATGCAGTGAGAAGTATTTATCAGGGATGTAAGGCATCTGCACGATGGGAAGAGAGGAGGGTGAACGGTTTTAAGTGAAGGTTGGTCTCCCGCTAGGTTGTGTGATGTCACCATGGTTTATCTAATTTGTTTATGGATGAGATGGTGAGGACGATAATGCGAAAGTCTTGGGAGAGGAGTGAGCAAGTAGTCTGTGGGAGAATGAGAGTGTCTAAGATGAGTCAGTTGTAGTTTGCTGATGATAGAGCAATGGTGGCATATTCGAGTGAGAAACTGCTGAAGTTGAGAAAGTTGAGAGTAAATGCGAATGAAATGAATGTTATTAGGTTTAGTAGGGTTGAGGGACAGGTTAGTTGGGATGTAAGTTTGAATTAGGAAAAAATGGAGGAAGTGAAGTGTTTTAGATACCTGGGAGTGGACATGACAGCAAATGTAAACGTGGAAACGAAAGTGAGCTACATGGTGGGTGAGGGGGAGCAGGTTTGGGAGTGCTGAATAATGTAAGGAAAGAAAGAACATTACCTGGGAGGGCAAAAATGGGGATGTTTGAAGGCACAGAAGGTCTAACAATACCATATGGACGCGGGGCATGGAGCTATAGATAAGACTGTGCGGATTGGGGTGGATGTGTTGGAAATGAGCTGTTTGAGGACAATATGTGATGTGAGATGGTTTGATCGAGTATGTATGGGTAAGAGAGATGTGTGGTAATAATAACAGTGCGGTTGAGAGAGCAAAAGGGGGTGTGTCAACATTGTTTGGACATACGGAGGGAATGAGTGAAGAAAGGTTGACAAAGAGGAAAAGTAAGTCAAAAGTGGAGGGAACAAGTAGAATGGGGAGAACATTTGGGATGGAAGGATGAAGTGAAAAAGATTAGAATAATCGGGGCTTGAAGGTGAAAGGCGTGCACGGGACAAAGTGAATTGGAACGATATGGTATTCAAGGATGGACGCGCTGTCAATGGACTAAACCAGGGCATGAGCAGGATCCGAAGAAAACCAGGGAAAGGTTGGTGGGGCCTGGATGTGTATAGGAAGCTGTACACATCACACGTTGATGTGAGTGGATGTGGCTTTCCTTCGTTTGTTAAGAGCGCTATATTGCTAACATGGGAAACGGCGATCAAGAATGTAATATATACATATATATATATATATATATATATATATATATATATATATATATATATATATATATATATATATATATATATATATTTTTTTTTTTTTTTTTCTTATTGCTTTGTCGCTGTCTCCCGCGTTTGCGAGGTAGCGCGAGGAAACAGACGAAAGAAATGGCCCAACCCATCCCCATACACATGCCTTGATTCAATCCACTGACAGCACGTCAACCCCGGTATACCACATCGCTCCAATTCACTCTATTCTTTGCCCTCCTTTCACCCTCCTGCATGTTCAGGCCCCGATCACACAAAATCTTTTTCACTCCATCTTTCCACCTCCAATTTGGTCTCCCTCTTCTCCTCGTTCCCTCCACCTCCGACACATATATCCTCTTGGTCAATCTTTCCTCACTCATTCTCTCCATGTGACCAAACCATTTCAAAACACCTTCTTCTGCTCTCTCAACCACGCTCTTTTTATTTCCACACATCTCTCTTACCCTTACGTTACTTACTCGATCAAACCACCTCACACCACACATTGTCCTCAAACATCTCATTTCCAGCACATCCATCCTCCTGCGCACAACTCTATCCATAGTCCACGCCTCGCAACCATACAACATTGTTGGAACCACTATTCCTTCAAACATACCCATTTTTGCTTTCCGAGATAATGTTCTCGACTTCCACACATTCTTCAAGGCTCCCAGAATTTTCGCCCCCTCCCCCACCCTATGATCCACTTCCGCTTCCATGGTTCCATCCGCTGCCAGATCCACTCCCAGATATCTAAAACACTTCACTTCCTCCAGTTTTTCTCCATTCAAACTCACCTCCCACTTGAATTGACCCTCAACCCTACTGTACCTAATAACCTTGCTCTTATTCACGTTTACTCTTAACTTTCTTCTTTCACACACTTTACCAAACTCAGTCACCAGCTTCTGCAGTTTCTCACATGAATCAGCCACCAGCGCTGTATCATCAGCGAACAACATCTGACTCACTTCCCAAGCTTTCTCATCCCCAACAGACTTCATACTTGCCCCTCTTTCCAAAACTCTTGCATTCACCTCCCTAACAACCCCATCCATAAACAAATTAAACATATATATATATATATATATATCCCTGGGGATAGGGGATTAAGAATACTTCCCACGTATTCCCTGCGTGTCGTAGAAGGCGACTAAAAGGGGAGGGAGCGGGGGGCTGGAAATCCTCCCCTCTCGTTTTTTTTTAATTTTCCAAAAGAAGGAACAGAGAATTGGGCCAGGTGAGGGTATTCCCTCAAAGGCCCAGTCCTCTGTTCTTAATGCTACCTCGCTAACGCGGGAAATGGCGAATAGTTTAAAAGAAAGAATATATATATATATATATATATATATATATATATATATATATATATATATATATATATATATATATATATATATATATATATATATATTTATATATATATATATATATATACATATTTTTTTTTTCTTTTTTTTTTTTTTTTTTTGCTTTGTCGCTGTCTCCCGCGTTTGCGAGGTAGCGCAAGGAAACAGACGAAAGAAATGGCCCAACCCACCCCCATACACATGTATATACATACATCCACACACGCAAATATACATACCTACACAGCTTTCCATGGTTCACCCCAGACGCTTCACATGCCCCGATTCAATCCACTGACAGCACGTCAACCCCGGTATACCACATCGCTCCAATTCACTCTATTCCTTGCCCTCCTTTCACCCTCCTGCATGTTCAGGCCCCGATCACACAAAATCGTTTTCACTCCATCTTTCCACCTCCAATTTGGTCTCCCTCTTCTCCTCGTTCCCTCCACCTCCGACACATATATCCTCTTGGTCAATCTTTCCTCACTCATTCTCTCCATGTGCCCAAACCATTTCAAAACACCCTCTTCTGCTCTCTCAACCACGCTCTTTTTATTTCCACACCTCTCTCTTACCCTTACGTTACTTACTCGATCAAACCACCTCACACCACACATTGTCCTCAAACATCTCATTTCCAGCACATCCATCCTCCTGCGCACAACTCTATCCATAGCCCACGTCTCGCAACCATACAACATTGTTGGAACCACTATTCCTTCAAACATACCCATTTTTGCTTTCCGAGATAATGTTCTCGACTTCCACACATTCTTCAAGGCTCCCAGAATTTTCGCCCCCTCCCCCACCCTATGATCCACTTCCGCTTCCATGGTTCCATCCGCTGCCAGATCCACTCCCAGATATCTAAAACACTTCACTTCCTCCAGTTTTTCTCCATTCAAACTCACCTCCCACTATATATATATATATATATATATATATATATATATATATATATATATATATATATATTTTTTTTTTTTTTTTTATACCTCGTCGCTGTCTCCCGCGGTTGCGAGGTAGCGCAAGGAAACAGACGAAAGAAATGGCCCAACCCCCCCATACACATGTACATACACACGTCCACACACGCAAATATACATACCTACACAGCCTTCCATGGTTTACCCCGGACGCTTCACATGCCTTGATTCAATCCACTGACAGCACGTCAACCCCTGTATACCACATCGCTCCAATTCACTCTATTCCTTGCCCTCCTTTCACCCCCCTGCATGTTCAGGCCCCGATCACACAAAATCCTTTTCACTCCATCTTTCCACCTCCAATTTGGTCTCCCTCTTCTCCTCGTTCCCTCCACCTCCGACACATATATCCTCTTGGTCAATCTTTCCTCACTCATTCTCTCCATGTGCCCAAACCATTTCAAAACACCCTCTTCTGCTCTCTCAACCACGCTCTTTTTATTTCCACACATCTCTCTTACCCTTACGTTACTTACTCGATCAAACCACCTCACACCACACATTGTCCTCAAACATCTCATTTCCAGCACCTCCATCCTCCTGCGCACAACTCTATCCATAGCCCACGCCTCGCAACCATACAACATTGTTGGAACCACTATTCCTTCAAACATACCCATTTTTGCTTTCCGAGATAATGTTCTCGACTTCCACACATTTTTCAAGGCTCCCAAAATTTTCGCCCCCTCCCCCACCCTATGATCCACTTCCGCTTCCATGGTTCCATCCGCTGACAGATCCACTCCCAGATATCTAAAACACTTCACTTCCTCCAGTTTTTCTCCATTCAAACTCACCTCCCAATTGACTTGACCCTCACCCCTACTGTACCTAATAACCTTGCTCTTATTCACATTTACTCTTAACTTTCTTCTTCCACACACTTTACCAAACTCCGTCACCAGCTTCTGCAGTTTCTCACATGAATCCGCCACCAGCGCTGTATCATCAGCGAACAACAACTGACTCACTTCCCAAGCTCTCTCATCCCCAACAGACTTCATACTTGCCCCTCTTTCCAAGACTCTTGCATTTACCTCCCTAACAACCCCATCCATATATATATATATATACATATATATACGTGTATATATATATCCTGGGGATATGGGAGAAAGAATACTTCCCACATATTCCCAGCATGTTGCAGAAGGCGATTATAGGGGACAGGAGCGGAGGTGGGGGGTGAGGGTGGGGGTGGGGGGTAGAAACCCTCCTCTCCTTGTATTTTAACTTTCTAAAAGGGGAAACAGAAGAAGGAGTCACGCGGGGAGTGCTCATCCTCCTCGAAGGCTTAGATTGGGTGTCTAAATGTGTGTGGATGTAACGAAGATAAGAAAAAAGGAGAGATAGATAGTACGTTTGAGGAAAGGAACCTAGATGTTTTGGTTCTGAGTGAAACGAAGCTCAAGCGTAACGGGAAGAGTAGTTTGGGAATGTTTGGGAGTAAAGTCAGGGGTTGGTGAGAGGACAAGAGCAAGGGAAGGAGTAGCACTACTCCTGAAAGAGGAGTGGTGGGTGTATGTGATAGAGTGCAGAAAGTAAACTCTAGATTGATATGGGTAAAACTGAAAGTGGATGGAGAGAGATGGGTGATTATTGGTGCATGTGCACCTGGGCATGAGAAGAAAGATCATGAGAGGCAAGTGTTTTAGGAGCAGCTGAGTGAGTATGTTAGTGGTTTTGATGCACGAGACCGGGTTATAGTGATGAGTGATTTCAATGCAAAGGTGAGTAATGTGGCAGTTTAGGGAATAATTGGTGTACATGGGGTGTTCAGTGTTGTAAATGGAAATGGTGAAGAGCTTGTAGATTTGTGTGCTGAAAAAGTACTGGTGATTGGGATTACCTGGTTAAAAAAGAGAGATATACTTAAGTATACGTATGTAAGTAGGAGAGATTGCGAGACAGTGTTATTGGATTACGTGTTAATTGATAGGCGCGTGAAAGAGACACTTTTGGATGTTAATGTGCTGAGAGGTGCAAATGGAGGGATGTCTGATCATTATCTTGTGGAGGCGAAGGTGAAGATTTGTAGAGGTTTTCAGAAAAGAAGAGAGAAGGTTGGGGTGAAGAGGGTGGTGAGAGTAAGTGAGCTTGGGAAGGAGATTTGTGTGAGGAAGTACCAGAAGACCCTGAGTGCAGAATAGAAAAAGATGAGAGCAAAGGATGTAAGGGGAGTGGGGGAAGAATGGGATGTGTTTAGGGAATCAGTGATGGCTTGCACAAAAGATGCTTGTGGCATGAGAAACGTGGGAGGTGGGCAGATTAGAAAGGGTAGTGAGTGGTGGGATGAAGAGGTAAGAATATTAGTGAAAGAGAAGAGGGAGGCATTTGGACGAGTTTTGCAGGGAAATAGTGCAAATGACTGGGAGATGTATAAAAGAAAGAGGCAGGAGGTCAAGAGAAAGGTGCAAGAGGTGAAAAAGAGGGCAGATGAGAGTTGGGGTGAGAGAGTATAATTAAATTTTAGGGAAAGCGGTAAATAAAGTGCGTAAGACAAGAGGACAAATGGGAACATCGGTGAAAGGGGCAAATGGGGGGGTAATATCAAGTAGTGGTGATGTGAGAAGGAGATGGAGTAAGTATTTTGAAGGTTTGTTGAATGTGTTAGATGACAGAGTGTCAGATATAGGGTGTTTTGGTCGAGGTGGTGTGCGAAGTGAGAGAGTCAGGGAGAACAGATTGGTAAACAGAGAAGAGGTAGTAAAAGCTTTGCGGAAGATGAAAGCCGGCAAGGCAGCGGGTTTGGATGGTATTGCAGTGGAATTTATAAAAAAAGGGAGTGATTGTGTTGTTGACTGATTGGTAAGGATATTCACTGTATGTATGGCTCATGGTGAAGTGCCTGAGGATTGGCGGAATGTGTGCATAGTGCCATTGTACAAAGGCAAAGGGGATAAATGTGAGTGTTCAAATTACAGAGGTGTAAGTTTGTTGAACATTCCTGGGAAATCATATGGGAGGGTATTGATTGACAGGGTAAAGGCATGTGCAGAGCATCAGACTGGGAAAGAGCAGTGTGGTTTCAGAAGTGGTAGAGGATGTGTGGATCAGGTATTTGCTTTGAAGAATGTCTGTGAGAAATATTTAGAAAAACAGATGGATTTGTATGTAGCATTTATGGATCTGGAAAAGGCATATTATAGAGTTGATAAAGATGCTTTGTGGGAGGTATTAAGAGAGTATGGTGTAGGATTTAAGGTGCTAGAAGCAGTGAAACGTTTTTATCAAGGTTGTGAGTTATGTGTGCAATTAGGAAGAGAGGAAAGTGATTGGTTCTCAGTGAGTCGGTTTGCGGCAGGGGTGCGTGATGTCTCCATGGTTGTTTAATTCGTTTATGAATGGGGTTGTTAGGAAGGTGAATGAATAAAGGCAGCAAGTATAAATTATGTACATGTGCATATATGTATATGTCTGTGTATGTATATGTACGTATACGTTGAAATGTATAGGTATGTATATGTGCGTGTGTAGACGTGTACATGCGCATGTGGGTGGGTTGGGCCATTCTTTAGCTTGTTTCCTTGTGCTACTTCGCTAACACGGGAGACAGCGAATAGTATAAATATATATATATATATATATATATATATATATATATATATATATATATATATATATATATATATATATATATATATATATATATCTTTTTTTTTTTAAACTATTTGCCATTTCCCGCGTTAGCGAAGTAGCGTTAAGAAAAGAGGACTGGGCCTCTTTTGGAATATCCTCACCTGGCCCCCTCTGTTCCTTCTTTTGGAAAATTAAAAAAAAAAAACGAGAGGGGAAGATTTCCAGCCCCCCGCTCCCTCCCCTTTTAGTCGCCTTCTACGACACGCAGGGAATACGTGGGAAGTATTCTTAATCCCCTATCCCCATAAATATAATTTATTTACTATTTATTTTGCTTTGTCGCTGTCTCCCGCGTTAGCGAGGTGGTGCAAGGAAACAGACGAAAGAATGGCCCAACCCACCCACATACACATGTATATACATGCACATCCACACACACAGTATACATACCTATACATCTCAACGTATACATATATATACACGCACAGACATATATATATATATATATATATATATATATATATATATATATATATATATATATATATATATATATATATATATATATATATATATATATATATATTTATATATTTCTTTTTTTTTTTTTTTGCTTTGTCGCTGTCTCCCGCGTTTGCGAGGTAGCGCAAGGAAAAAGACGAAAGAAATGGCCCAACCCACCCCCATACACCTGTATATACATACACGTCCACACACGCAAATATACATACCTACACAGCTTTTCATGGTTTACCCCAGACGCTTCACATGCAATGATTCAATCCACTGAAAGCACGTCAACCCCGGTATACCACATCGATCCAATTCACTCTATTCCTTGCCCGTCCTTTCACCCTCCTGCATGGTCAGGCCCCGATCACTCAAAATCTTTTTCACTCCATCTTTCCACCTCCAATTTGGTCTCCCACTTCTCCTCGTTCCCTCCACCTCCGACACATATATCCTCTTGGTCTATCTTTCCTCACTCATTCTCTCCATGTGCCCAAACCATTTCAAAACACCTTCTTCTGCTCTCTCAACCACGCTCTTTTTATTTCCACACATCTCTCTTACCCTTACATTACTTACTCGATCAAACAACCTCACACCATACATTGTCCTCAAACATCTCATTTCCAGCACATCCATCCTCCTGCGCACAACTCTATCCATAGCCCACGCCTCGCAACCATACAACATTGTTGGAACCACTATTCCTTCAAACATACCCAGTTTTGCTTTCCGAGATAATGTTCTCGACTTCCACACATTCTTCAAGGCTCCCAGAATTTTCGCCCCCTCCCCTACCCTATGATCCACTTCCGCTTCCATGGTTCCATCCGCTGCCAGATCCACTCCCAGATATCTAAAACACTTCACTTCCTCCAGTTTTTCTCCATTCAAACTCACCTCCCAATTGACTTGACCCTCAACCCTACTGTACCTAATAACCTTGCTCTTATTCACATTTACTCTTAACTTTCTTCTTTCACACACTTAACCAAACTCAGTCACCAGCTTCTGCAGTTTCTCACATGAATCAGCCACCAGCGCTGTATCATCAGCGAACAACAACTGACTCACTTCCCAAGCTCTCTCATCCCCAACAGACTTCATACTTGCCCCTCTTTCCAAAACTCTTGCATTCACCTCCCTAACCACCCCAACCATAAACAAATTAAACAACCATGGAGACATCACACACCCCTGCCGCAAACCTACATTCACTGAGAACCAATCACTTTCCTCTCTTCCTACACGTACACATGCCTTACATCCTCGATAAAAACTTTTCACTGCTTCTAACAACTTTCCTCCCACACCATATATTCTTAATACCTTCCACAGAGCATCTCTATCAACTCTATCAAATACCTTCTCCAGATCCATAAATGCTACATACAAATCCATTTGCTTTTCTAAGTATTTCTCACATACATTCTTCAAAGCAAACACCTGATCCACACATCCTCTACCACTTCTGAAACCACACTGCTCTTCCCCAATCTGATGCTCTGTACATGCCTTCACCCTCTCAATCAATATCCTCCCATATAATTTACCAGGAATACTCAACAAACTTATACATCTGTAATTTGAGCACTCACTCTTATCCCCTTTGGCATTGTACAATGGCACTATGCACGCATTCCGCCAATCCTCAGGCACCTCACCATGAGTCATACATACATTAAATAACCTTACCAACCAGTCAACAAGGGTTATATATATATATATATATATATATATATATATATATATATATATATATATATATATATATATATATGTATATATATATATATATATATATATATATATATATATATATATATATATATATATATATAAATACACACATGTACATAATTCATACTGTCTGCCTTTATTCATTCCTATCGCCACCCCGCCACACATGAAATAACATATATATATATATATATATATATATATATATATATATATATATATATATATATATATATATATATATATATATATATATATATAAATACACACACATGTACATAATTCATACTGTCTGCCTTTATGCATTCCTATCGCCACCCCGCCACACATGAAATAACAAACCCTCTCCCCCTTCATGTGTGCGAGGTAGCGCTAGGAAGACAACAAAGGCCCCATTCGTTCACACTCAGTCTCTAGATGTCATGCAATAATGCACCGAAACCACAGCTCCCTTTCCACATCCAGGCCCCACAGAACTTTCCATGGTTTACCCCAAACGCTTCACATGCCCTGGTTCAATCCAATGTGTATATATATATATATATTTATATATATATATATATATATATATATATATATATATATATATATATATATATATATATATATATATATATATATTTTTTTTTTTTTTTTTTTCTTTCAAATTATTCGCCATTTCCCGCGTTAGCGAGGTAGCGTTAAGAACAGAGGACTGGGCCTTTGAGGGAATATCCTCACCTGGCACCATTCTCTGTTCCTTCTTTTGGAAAATTAAAAAAAAAAAAAATAAAAAATAATGAGAGGGGAGGATTTCCAGAACCCCGCTCCCTCCCCTTTTAGTCGCCTTTTACGACACGCAGGGAATACGTGGGAAGTATTCTTTCTCCCCTGCCCCCAGGGATATATATATATATATATATATATATATATATATATATATATATATATATATATATATATATATATATATATATATATATATATATATATATATATATATATATATATATATATATATATATATATATATATATATATATATATAATATATATATATATATATATATATATATATATATATATATATATATATATATATATATATATATATATATATATATATATATATATATATATATATATATATATATATATATATATATATATATATATATATATATATATATATATATATATATATATATATATATATATATATATATATATATATATATATATATATATATATATATATATATATATATATATATATATATATATATATATATATATATATATATATATATATATATATATATATATATATATATATATATATATATATATATATATATATATATATATATATATATATATGCTTGTTAATCTAGGTTTACACAAAGTACCAATCTCCTGACTAATCTCAAAAAGATATAAGAACACCAGGGTCAGGTACAGGCCGACTACCTCATCCAAATTTCGAACGTGGGCATGTTTGATACACATGTATCCACTCCGCCCATTTTTCACCGCACAACGTGGCTGTCGTAGTTTTTCAGCCTTATTGAGAATTAGCACAGATATTTTGGGCATAATGATGTGTTTATGGTTTGGTTGGCAGAAATGTGTAAGCCCGTTTCTTGTAGGTCAGGCAACTGAGGTAAGCAATCCATTATGGAGAGCACTGTACAGCGTACACCCGCTTCACATATGACAAAGTGCAGAAAAGAACATGACTGCACAAACAAATTAAGAGGACAAAACTGAAATTAAAAACTTTTGTAACATATTATTTCCCCTTCGGTGATTCGTATTTTTGATGATTATTCTTAATGTCGTGGAAATGTCAGAAGGTGTTACACTGGTATCGCCTGATGTTGAGTACGTTTCTTCTCACACTATTTCTTGTTATCTTATAGATCGTCTCCTTGTTATTCAGCTCTACCTCCTGTTATTCTAGCCCTTCCATCTGTTATCCTAACTCTTCCTTCTGCTATTCTAGCTCTTCCTTCTGTTGTCCTACCTTGTCCAGCCGTTGTTCCTTCCGTCAATGTAACTCTTCCTCCCTTTATTCTCATTTTTTCCCTGATTTTGTGTCTTTCTTCTCGATTTCTCTCCATCACTTGCCTCTGCCCCTCACCTTCCCTTGCTCTTACTTACCGCTCTCTCTCTCTCTCTCTCCACGTCTTCTCAGCATCTCTCGTCCGCCATCCTTTCCCGCTTTTTGTTTCCGCTTCCAGCATCATAGTTCACCTCCCTCTCCCTTTCATGCGTCCCGAATTCCCATCTTCCATCCACCCCGACCCACCCCATCCTCTTTCCCACCTGTCCCCCCCCACGTTCCATTCCACTATTCCTTCCCTAGCCCATCAGGCAGGACCACCAGGTGCGCCCCTACACAGCCCTCACCCACCACATCAGTATGCAGGGAGGGCCACACACACACACCGCACCAAAGATTGCATCATCAGAGGAGCCAGGTCCTCGCTGCTGACAGTCCTAAGGCTTCCATGCGATAACTCTGTTGCTCTGTACGTGTAGATATGTCCGGCGTAGGCGACGCGCAGGGCTTATATTACGAGTTCTTCGCCTCACGGTTTAAGGCAGGACGTGGAGGAATGTCCCACTGGGTGACGGGTCTGGATGTTCGGACTTTATCTCAATCAGGAATGTTTGGTCTCCTGTTGTGGTGGTCAACAGATACACTCCATGGGATCCGATCATGAGGCTGTCCAATACTCGAGGTCTTGGTCCATGTGAGGAGGATATGTATTTAGGATTTTCATGCAAACTGTTGGCCAGCGATGAGAAGCCTTGACCAGTCACGCCTCAGTCAGGAGTATGTAGAGATTATCTTTAGCTTCTGATACAATGCACTTTACAGCCTTGCTTAGCATATCAACCACAAATTTGTTTCTACCATAGAAAAAATTAAATGGAGTATATTGCAATTAGAATGAAAAATAACGTTTGCAAAATGTTACACCACGAGAAAAAAGACACATTTCTTTAGGTTACATCACTGTAAGTAAATTCTCGTCAAAGTTGTCGCTCCAAAGGAGTCTACATTTCCTGCTACCGGAAGTAGCTTAGTCTTGGGCTGTAGGGGCCATTTAGAAAGGTCTTGGGTAACACCAGGACTATTTCATATGACACTGGTTCTTGAGTACTTCTGTATAAATGGATGAAAATACATATCTTGTTTTAAAGAGTGATTGTCTAAGCAATGAAGTATGGAGATGAAAAAAATCACCTTTTCTGTCAGATAAATGCCATCACAAGTTGTGTGGCTATATGCAACTGATCCACCCTCACGAAATGAAGTTAGGGATAAGAGATTAAAATTTAAACAGATGAAGATCTCTTCTAATTGCTTAAAGGAAGGTTTGGCGGAGCGTCCCCACTACAGACGTCGTGGTAATAAGCGTTGTTCAACGCACAGCACCTACACATTACCTGGGTGACCTTTTGACCGCACTCATTCATATTTGGTGCCTCGCTCCCCTGAGGGACGCCATGAAATACGGCATAGCGCGTGTCAACCCCGCCTCCCCCTGACTCATGCACGTCACGTAGGCGGGCGTGTCGTCATGGGTACATTGTGTGCACATGATACCTGCATACTTATAGACCCCATGTGAATAGCAACCTATATTTTCAATATGTTTAATGGCGCGTATGTGTATGTGTGTGTGTGTGTCTCATTCTGAATATATATGTATATAAATGTTGGAACCCCTCGAGAAGGAGTCTTGGGACTTTACAATAATAATAATGGTACTACTACATATACGACTGATGATAACGATAATGATAATTATCTTTAAGAAATTACACGCTAACCAGTGGTAGTATGTGTAAAAAGTGGCAGAGAGAAAACGGGGAGACTATGATTTCTTACAGTTGGCAAAGAGAAAGAGGGGATACTAATAGTTCTTATGCTTCATTATTACACACAGGCAACTCATCCTGTAACATTTCTTACTGGTTTCCTTCTTATAACTGAGCGAAGCAAAAAAAAAGTCATCTAAAAGTCGTAGGCCTTACGAGAAGTCCCGTAGGGTCTTCCTTATGCTGGCACAATTATGTTTGCCCTGAAGAAGACCCTACGGACCACTTAAGGCCTTACTTCGTATTGTTATAGGAAAGAAACCAATGAGACATGTTAGAGAATGGGTCGTCTGCGAGGAACAAGAAAACATAAGAACTCTTCGTTCCCCGTTTTCTCTCTGCCAACTGTAAGAAATCTTTGTTTCCCGTTTTCTCTGCCATTTTTTTCCCCATAAACTACCACTGATTAGTGTCCAATTTCTTAGAGGTTATTATTATCATTATCATTGTCATTATTATCATTATCATTATCATTATCATTATTATTATTATTATTATTATTATTATTATTATCATTATTATTGTTATCACGAGATGATAAGAGACCAATAATAACGAGGAATATAAAAAGGAATTCTAACAGCAACAGACCACTGGGTTATTTCGAGGCTGTTTGTGATAGTGGAAGACATCAGAAACTCACAGAATAGTGTGGTAAACGTTAGATGGCATACATTGTCAACTCGGCTAAGCAGGTGCAAATAATGTAAGGCGTACACTTGAAGCGAAACAATTACCAACTCTATTCTTAAGCCTATCTATTGTTTGCTTTCAACCACTCTGATTGATAAGTCTCTTTAAAAGTTAACAGTCCTGATGAATGAACAGTACTTCGCCTCACTCGAGGTAAAACAGTTGTCCACGAGTTTGTATCCATTACTACGAGAGTAATCAGACGAGTCAAGTCTTAAGTAACTTGACAGATCAAGAGTATATCAAAGCCTTTCATAATTGTTGATACCTGTATTATATCCACTTAGCCTTTCTTTTCTAAACTAAAAAGATTCAGGTCGTTCAATTTGCTCATTTGTTTCTCAGTCCGGAAATCATACGTCTTTTTGTTAGGTAAGGTGACTAAAACTGAAAACAATACTCTAGATGTGGATGAAACAATTAACTGTAAAGAGTAAGGGTCATTTCCCTGGACTTAATTCGATGGCCTTACCTACAAATCCAACAATTATGTTCGCTCTTTTCACTGTTTCTGTGCACTGCTTACATGGTTTTAGTTCATAGAGATTTTTACACCCAAGCATTGTTCCTCATTTTTTTTCTGTAGTTTAAAAGAATAGAATAAATTGCCTTTATGATTTTCCTACCGATATGTAAAACCTTGCATTTATCGATTTCAAAATTCATTTGCCACCTATGAGCCCAGTTTGTCTACATCAGTTTGAAGCTGCAGACGTTCAAGTTCATTTATATATATATATATATATATATATATATATATATATATATATATATATATATATATATATATATATATATATATATATATATATTCCTATGAGTCCACGGGGAAAATGAAACACGAAAAGTTCCTAAGTGCACTTTCGTGTAATAATCACATCATCAGGGGAGACACAAGAGAGAAATGTAGCAGTCAGTCGATATACATCGAAGAGACGAAGCTAGGACGTCATTTGGTAAACATTTGGACAATCACATGTTTACCAAATGGCGTCCTAGCTTCGTCTCTTCTATGTATATCAACTGACTCATATTTCTCTCTTGTGTCTCCCCTGATGATGTGATTATTACACGAAAGTGCACTTAGGAACTTTTCGTGTTTCATTTTCCCCGTGGACTCATAGGAATATCTTGATCACCCGCAAAACTGTGATCCTTTCCAATATATATATATATATATATATATATATATATATATATATATATATATATATATATATATATCCCATCTTTATATGATCAGCGAATAATGTACATGGGTATACATGAGAAAGACAGACAACAGGACACCTGTTGGTCCTGACAAGGTTATCCTGGAGGACAGTAATTGCCTGAGTTCCTGATTTACTCGATATAGAGACAGGATTGTGAAGTAAATGGCAGCTACTCTCCCACCTCTCCCTCCGACACAACATCTATCAGGGAAATAGCTAAGAAGCACAATGTAATCTTATACAGTGGTTATAGAGTGGTCTGATGGTGACCGGGATTCTACGAGAACAAGGCCCAAATGTGGACCCGGAGAACGATAGTTGAAAGTCGTGTGTTAAAATGAAATATAAATGTTTGTGTCTCAGTTCTGAAGAGGCTTATTTACTGATATTTGATGTCACTGAAGTACGTGTTCAGCCGTGATATACATTCACTGATAGTCAACACACTGACAACATCTGGTGGTAAATCTTTCCAGTGTTCTGTAACTCTTCGGCTGACAACACTTTTGACCACGTTGGCATTTCATTTCCTTCCCATTAATATCATACCGATATGTCTGTTTGGTGAATACCTGTCTTGTTTAGAGACATTTCTTATGTCACATTGTCGAAATTCTGTAGCATTTTGAAGACATAGAACTCCTTAGAGTCTACTTTATGTTTAAGATAATATTTTAAAATTCCGTGTTTTTCTAGGTATATAAAATGTGTCTATTTTCTGTATTATCATTACTCTATTTCTAGCAGACACATAGAACCGATCCACAGTCCATCCAGCTGTTCATCGATAAAATAGGTACCTAGCATAGGCTAGGATGTGAGTTTGCGTGTGTGCGTACATCGTGGTACACATATACAAGGTTAAAAGACGGGACAATACGAATGTAAAACATCTCTCACTGTAGCACACAAATAGTAACCACGAATAGTAATTACATAGATTAAAATTTCCTTTAAACACATGAATAGGAAAAAAGTAAGAGATATACACAATGTATTCAAGACCCTGGCTGGAATATGATTTTCAAAGTTGTTCAACGCACTTGAAATACTTAAAGAATCAACAAAAAATCCAGAGGAGAACTGAAATAAGAAAGCTGGGTTACTGCGAGAGTTTAGAGGCAATGGAATGGCTGATGATAGAAAAGAGAGGAGTAAGGACTAACAGAATGTTGGGCAACGGTCGAGCCCCAGAATGGTTGGGCATAACAAGTGGTGTGCTGCAGGGATGAGTCTTGAGACCACTTCTGTTCCTGATATATATGTCATTGATAATGACATTACGGTATACCGTAAGATATTAGAATTCGAAGACGACACTAAGCTTGGGAATAAACCTACAACGGAGAGTGAGCGTCTCCAGTTGCATGCTGATATATACAAACTGATGGAATGGATTCATAGGATGCAAATGAAATTTACAATAGATGAGTGCAATGTTTTACACATTAAGGTTTTAAGAAGATAACCTATTGTATGAATTCTTTTGACATACATGAGGTGAATGAGGAAAAAGACTGGTGTGATAATCTCTGACGACCCAGAGCCAAGTAACTAATGCACAGAAACAACAAAAAAGGCGATTAAAATTTTGGGCCTCATTGATAGGGCATTTGATTTCAAGTCTAAAAGACTAACCCTTTCTATATGATATATAATTCACTATTGCGTCCCTACCTTGATTACTATGTTCAGTTTTCGCCACTGCCGGAGAAGAACAAAGATTAAATCATGAAAGAACAGAGTCGAGCTTCTAAGATGTTCCCGAAATGAGGAACAAATTCTGTGAAAGCCATCTAAAAGGCATCTAAGAGGCTTAGAAGGTAATATGACACAGCCATTGGGAAATCTTGATCTAAACAAGTAGTTCTCTCCTTCGATAGGAAATCCTCACAAAAGCTCACACGACCAGCAAAGCAGATCTCACAAGGTTACTATAATAGTCCGCTCATAGGGCTACTATAGTCTACTCACAGGGCTATTATAGTTTGCTCACAGGGATAATACAATCTGCTCACAGGGCCATTACAGTCTAATCACAGGGCTATCATAATCTGCTCAAAGGGCTACTATAGTCTGTTCACAGGGCTATCACAGTCTCCTCAGATGGCTATAAGAGTCACATGGCTACTCTATTCTTTTCACATGGTTATTACAATCTGCTCACAGGGCTACTATAGTCTGCTCACGGGGCTATAACAGGCTGCTCACAGGGCTTTCATAGTCTGTTCGTAAGGCTATTACCGTCTACTCATAGGGCTACTACAGACTGCTCACAGGGCTACTATAGTCTACATACAGGGCTTCTGTACTCTATACTCTAGTCAATGAGAGAGAAGAATCAAACCGAAATATGGTATTCAAAATACAATCTTCGAAGGAGCTGAGAAAATATTGACAGAGAAAAGTATTTGTACGTCAGACACGTTCAAGAAGCAGAGATATACACACAGATGGTGAGGAATAAGAATTATTTGCTATTTCATGATTTCCAGGAAGCCTACAGCCGAACTCTGGCTTACAAACTAGACCTTTCAGAGTCCACCCAACCGTCTGACGCATACGGTGGGCTACGGCTATAGCCTTTAGGAAATGCGCTCATCGCTGACAGCATTTCCGCTTGGTACACGTACGTATGTCCGGTGAAAGCGTGTCCTTCGGGAGGGTGTCACAACGTTCGCTGCTCTAGCAGGCTCATACAAGGGAAACGTGTGGAGCATTTTCTTGACTAAAATTCAGCGGAAAAAATATGATACTATATTGCTATATGAGGGTCACGCTTCATTAGGTGATGTTGAAGAAGATAGATGCCACATTCTCTCTTTACCACACACACACACACACACACACACACACACATATATATATATATATATATATATATATATATATATATATATATATATATATATATATATATATATATATATATATATATATATATATATATATATATATATATATATATATGTATTGGGAACAATTGGTATACATGGGGTGTTCAGTGTTGTAAATGGAAATGGTGAAGAGCTTGTAGATTTATGTGCTGAAAAAGGACTGGTGATTGGGAATACGTACTTTAAAAAGAGAGATATATATATGAATATACGTATGTAAGTAGGAGAGATGGCCAGGGAGCATTATTGGATTACGTGTTAATTGATAGGCGTGCGAAAGAGAGACTTTTGGATGTTAATGTGCTGAGAGGTGCAACTGGAGGGATGTCTGATCATTATCTTGTGGAGATGAAGGTGAAGATTTGTATTGGTTTTCAGAAAAGAAGAGAGAACGTTGGGGTGAAGAGAGTGGTGAGAGTAAGTGAGCTTGGGAAGGAGACTTGTGTGAGGAAGTACCAGGAGACCCTGAGTACAGAATGGAAAAAGGTGAGAACAAAGGAAGTAAGGGGAGTGGGGGAGGAATGGGATGTATTTAGGGAAGCAGTGATGGCTTGCGCAAAAGATGCTTGTGGCATGAGAAACGTGGGAGGTGGGCAGATTAGAAAGGGTAGTAAGTGGTGGGATGAAGAAGTAAGATTATTAGTGAAAGAGAAGAGAGAGGCATTTGGACAATTTTTGCAGAGAAAAAATGCGTGGGAAATGTATAAAAGAAAGAGGCAGGAGGTCAAGAGAAAGGTGCAAGAGGTGAAAAAGAGGGCAAATGAGAGTTGGGGTGAAAGAGTATCATTAAATTTTAGGGAGAATAAAAAGATCTTTTGGAAGGAGGTAAATAAAGTGCGTAAGACAAGAGAGCAAATGGGAACTTCAGTGAGGGGGGTTAAAGGGGAGGTGATAACAAGTAGTGGTGATGTGAGAAGGAGATGGAGTGAGTATTTTGAAGGTTTGCTGAATGTGTTTGATGATAGAGTGGCAGATATAGGGTGTTTTGGTCGAGCTGGTGTGCAAAATAAGGGAAAATTATTTGTTAAACAGGAAAGATGCAGTAAAAGCTTTGCGGAAGATGAAAGCTGGCAAGGCAGCGGGTTTGGATGGAATCGCAGTGGAATTCATTAAAAAAGAGGGTGATTGTATTGTTGACTGGTTGGTAAGGTTATTTCATGTATGTATGATTCATGGTGAGTTGCCTGAGGATTGGCGGAATGCTTGCATAGTGCCATTGTACAAAGGGAAAGGGGATAAGAGTGAGTGCTCAAATTACAGAGGCATAAGCCTGTTGAGCATTCCTGGGAAATTATATGGGAGGGTATTGATTGAGAGGGTGAAGGCATGTACAGAGCAACAGATTGGTTAAGAGCAGTGTGGTTTCAGAAGTGGTAGAGGATATGTGGATCAGGTGTTACGCACTTTATTCACCTCCTTCCAAAACATCCTTTTATTCTCCCTAAAATTTAATGATACTCTCTCACCCCAACTCTCATTTGCCCTCTTTTTCACCTCTTGCACCTTTCTCTTGGCCTCCTGCCTCTTTCTTTTATACATCTCCTAGTCATTTGCATTTGTCCCTGCAAAAATCCTTCAAATGCCTCTCTCTTCTCTTTCACTAATAATCTTACTTCTTCATCCCACCATTCACTACCCTTTCTAATCTGCCCACCTCCCACGCCTCTCATGCCACAAGCGTCTTTTGTGCAAGCCATCACTGCTTCCCTAAATACTTCCCATTCCTCCCCCCCTCCCCTCACGTCCCTTCTTCTCACCTTTTCCCATTCTGTACTCAGTCTCTCCTGGTATCCTCACACAAGACTCCTTCTCAAGCTCACTTGCTCTCACCACTCTCTTTACTCTAACATTTTCTCTTCTGAAAACCCCTACAAATCTTCACCTTCGCCTCCACAAGGTAATGATCAGACATCCATCCAGTTGCGCCTCTCAGCACATTAACATCCAAAAGTCTCCCTTTCGCGAGCCCGTCAATTAACACGTAATCCAATAACGCTCTCTGTCCATCTCTCCTACTTACATACGTATACTTATGTATATCTCTCTTTTTAAAGTAGGTATTCCCAATCACCAATCCTTTTTCAGCACATAAATCTACAAGCTCTTCACCACTTCCATTTACAATACTGAACACCCCATGTACACCAATTATTCCCTCACCTGCCACATTAATCACCTTTGCATTCAAATCACCCATCACTATAACCTGGTCTCGTGCATCAAAACTACTAACACACTCACTCATCTGCTCCCAAAACATTTGCCTCTCGTGATCTTTCTTCTCATGCCCAGGTGCATATGCACCAACAATCACCCATCTCTCTCCATCTTCTTTCAGTTTTACCCATATCAGTCTAGAGTTTACTTTCTTACACTTTATCAAACACTCCCACCACTCCTGTTTCAGGAGTAGTGCTACTCCTTTCTTTGCTCTTGTCCTCTCACTAACCCATGACTACTCCCAAGACATTCCCAAACCACTCTTCCCCTTTACCCTTGAGCTTCGTTTCACTTAGAGCCAAAACATCCAGGTTCCTTTCCTCAAACATACTACCTATTTCTCCTTTTTTCTCATCTTGGAAACCCCAATCTGAGCCTTCGAGGAGGATAAGCACTCCCCGCGTGACTCCTCAAAATCTTTTTCACTCCATCTTTCCACCTCCAATTTGGTCTCCCACTTCTCGTTCCCTCCACCTCTGACACATATATCCTCTTTGCCAATCTTTCCTCACTCATTCTCTCCATGTGACCAAACCATTTCAAAACACGCTCTTCTGCTCTTTCAACCACACTCTTTTCATTACCACACATCTCTCTTAACCTTTCATTACTTATTCGATCAAACCACCTCACACCACTTATTGTCCTCAAACATCTCATTTCCAGCATATCCACCGTCCTCCGCACAACTGTATCTATAGCCACGCCTCGGAACCATATAACATTGTTAGAACCACTATTCCTTCAAACATACCCATTCTTGCTTTCCAAGATCACTTCCACACATTTTTCAACGCTCCCAGAACTTTCGCCCCCTCCCCCACCCTCTGATTCACTCCGCTTTCATGGTTCCATCCACTGCCAAATCCACCCCCAGATATCTAAAACACTTCATTTACCTCCCTAACAACCCCATCCATAAACAAATTAAACAACCATGGAGACATCACGCACCCCTGCCGCAAACCAACATTCACTGAGAACCAACAAATCACTTTCCTCTCTTCCTACTCGTAAACATGCCTTACATCCTCGATAAAAAACTTCTCACTGCTTTTAACAACTTACCTCCCACACCATATATTCTTAATACCTTGCACAGAGCATCTCTATCATATCTGTCATATATATATATATATATATATATATATATATATATAATATATATATATATATATATATATATATATATATTATATATATATAATATATATATATATATATATATATATATATATATATATAATATATATATTATATATATATATATATATATATATATATAATATATATATTATTAGGTACAGTAGGGGTGAGGGTCAAGTCAATTGGGAGGTGAGTTTGAATGGAGAAAAACTGGAGGAAGTGAAGTGTTTTAGATATCTGGGAGTGGATCTGTCAGCGGATGGAACCATGGAAGCGGAAGTGGATCATAGGGTGGGGGAGGGGGCGAAAATTTTGGGAGCCTTGAAAAATGTGTGGAAGTCGAGAACACTATCTCGGAAAGCAAAAATGGGTATGTTTGAGGGAATAGTGGTTCCAACAATGTTGTATGGTTGCGAGGCGTGGGCTATGGATAGAGATGTGATATATATATATATATATATATATATATATATATATATATATATAAATATATATATATCCCATCTTTATATGATCAGCGAATAATGTACATGGGTATACATGAGAAAGACAGACAACAGGACACCTGTTGGTCCTGACAAGGTTATCCTGGAGGACAGTAATTGCCTGAGTTCCTGATTTACTCGATATAGAGACAGGATTGTAAAGTAAATGGCAGCTACTCTCCCACCTCTCCCTCCGACACAACATCTATCAGGGAAATAGCTAAGAAGCACAATGTAATCTTATACAGTGGTTTTTAGAGTGGTCTGATGGTGACCGGGATTCTACGAGAACAAGGCCCAAATGTGGACCCGGAGAACGATAGTTGAAAGTCGTGTGTTAAAATGAAATATAAATGTTTGTGTGTCAGTTCTGAAGAGGCTTATTTATTGATATTTGATGTCACTGAAGTACGTGTTCAGCCGTGATATACATTCACTGATAGTCAACACACTGACAACATCTGGTGGTAAATCTTTCCAGTGTTCTGTAACTCTTCGGCTGACAACACTTTTGACCACGTTGGCATTTCATTTCCTTCCCATTAATATCATACCGATATGTCTGTTTGGTGAATATCTGTCTTGTTTAGAGAAATTTCTTATGTCACATTGTCGAAATTCTGTAGTATTTTGAAGACTTAGATCTCCTTAGAGTCTACTTTATGTTTAAGATAATATTTTAAAATTCCGTGTTTTTCCTGGTATATAATCATGTGTCTATTTTCTGTATTATCATTACTCTATTTCTAGCAGACACATAGAACCGATCCACAGTCCATCCAGCTGTTCATCGATAAAATAGGTACCTAGCATAGGCTAGGATGTGAGTTTGCGTGTGTGCGTACATCGTGGTACACATATACAAGGTTAAAAGACGGGACAATACGAATGTAAAACATCTCTCACTGTAGCACACAAATAGTAACCACGAATAGTAATTACATAGATTAAAATTTCCTTTAAACACATGAATAGGAAAAAAATAAGAGATATACACAATGTATTCAAGACCCTGGCTGGAATATGATTTTCAAAGTTGTTCAACGCACTTGAAATACTTAAAGAATCAACAAAAATCTAGAGGAGAACTGAAATAAGAAAGCTGGGTTACTGCGAGAGTTTAGAGGCAATGGAATGGCTGATGATAGAAAAGAGAGGAGTAAGGACTAACAGAATGTTGGGCAACGGTCGAACCCCAGAATGGTTGGGCATAACAAGTGGTGTGCTGCAGGGATGAGTCTTGAGAACCACTTCTGTTCCTGATATATATGTCATTGATAATGACATTACGGTATACCGTAAGATATTAGAATTCGAAGACGACACTAAGCTTGGGAATAAACCTACAACGGATAGTGAGCGTCTCCAGTTGCATGCTGATATATACAAACTAATGGAATGGATTCATAGGATGCAAATGAAATTTACAATAGATGAGTGCAATGTTTTACACATTAAGGTTTTAAGAAGATAACTATTGTATGAATTCTTTTGACATACATGAGGTGAATGAGGAAAAAGACTGGTGTGATAATCTCTGACGACCCAGAGCCAAGTAACTAATGCACAGAAACAACAAAAAAGGCGATTAAAATTTTGGGCCTCATTGATAGGGCATTTGATTTCAAGTCTAAAAGACTAACCCTCTCTCTATATGATATATAATTCACTATTACGTCCCTACCTTGATTACTATGTTCAGTTTTCGCCACTGCCGGAGAAGAACAAAGATTAAATCATGAAAGAACAGAGTCGAGCTTCTAAGATGTTCCCGAAATGAGGAACAAATTCTGTGAAAGCCATCTAAAAGGCATCTAAGAGGCTTAGAAGGTAATATGACACAGCCATTGGGAAATCTTGATCTAAACAAGTAGTTCTCTCCTTCGATAGGAAATCCTCACAAACGCTCACACGACCAGCAAATCAGATCTCACAAGGTTACTATAATAGTCCGCTCATAGGGCTACTATAGTTTACTCACAGGGCTATTATAGTTTGCTCACAGGGATAATACAATCTGCTCACAGGGCCATTACAGTCTAATCACAGGGCTATCATAATCTGCTCAAAGGGCTACTATAGTCTGTTCACAGGGCTATCACAGTCTCCTCAGATGGCTATAAGAGTCACATGGCTACTCTATTCTTTTCACATGGTTATTACAATCTGCTCACAGGGCTACTATAGTCTGTTCACGGGGCTATAACAGGCTGCTCACAGGGCTTTCATAGTCGTTCGTAAGGCTATTACCGTCTACTCATAGGCTACTACAGACTGCTCACAGGGCTACTATAGTCTACATACAGGGCTTCTGTACTCTATACTCTAGTCAATGAGAGAGAAGAATCAAACCGAAATATGGTATTCAATATACAGTCTTCGAAGGAGCTGAAAAGATATTGACAGAGAAAAGTATTTGTACGTCAGACACGTTCAAGAAGCAGAGATATACACACAGATGGTGAGGAATAAGAATTATTTGCTATTTCATGATTTCCAGGAAGCCTACAGCCGAACTCTGGCTTACAAACTAGACCTTTCAGAGTCCACCCAACCGTCTGACGCATACGGTGGGCTACGGCTATAGCCTTTAGGAAATGCGCTCATCGCTGACAGCATTTCCGCTTGGTACACGTACGTATGTCCGGTGAAAGCGTGTCCTTCGGGAGGGTGTCACAACGTTCGCTGCTCTAGCAGGCTCATACAAGGGAAACGTGTGGAGCATTTTCTTGACTAAAATTCAGCGGAAAAAATATGATACTATATTGCTATATGAGGGTCACGCTTCATTAGGTGATGTTGAAGAAGATAGATGCCACATTCTCTCTTTACCACACACACACACACACACACACACACACACATATATATATATATATATATATATATATATATATATATATATATATATATATATATATATATATATATATATATATATATATATATATATATATATATATATATATGTATGTATTGGGAACAATTGGTATACATGGGGTGTTCAGTGTTGTAAATGGAAATGGTGAAGAGCTTGTAGATTTATGTGCTGAAAAAGGACTGGTGATTGGGAATACGTACTTTAAAAAGAGAGATATATATATGAATATACGTATGTAAGTAGGAGAGATGGCCAGGGAGCATTATTGGATTACGTGTTAATTGATAGGCGTGCGAAAGAGAGACTTTTGGATGTTAATGTGCTGAGAGGTGCAACTGGAGGGATGTCTGATCATTATCTTGTGGAGATGAAGGTGAAGATTTGTATTGGTTTTCAGAAAAGAAGAGAGAACGTTGGGGTGAAGAGAGTGGTGAGAGTAAGTGAGCTTGGGAAGGAGACTTGTGTGAGGAAGTACCAGGAGACCCTGAGTACAGAATGGAAAAAGGTGAGAACAAAGGAAGTAAGGGGAGTGGGGGAGGAATGGGATGTATTTAGGGAAGCAGTGATGGCTGGCGCAAAAGATGCTTGTGGCATGAGAAGAGTGGGAGGTGGGCAGATTAGAAAGGGTAGTAAGTGGTGGGATGAAGAAGTAAGATTATTAGTGAAAGAGAAGAGAGAGGCATTTGGACGATTTTTGCAGAGAAAAAATGCGTGGGAAATGTATAAAAGAAAGAGGCAGGAGGTCAAGAGAAAGGTGCAAGAGGTGAAAAAGAGGGCAAATGAGAGTTGGGGTGAAAGAGTATCATTAAATTTTAGGGAGAATAAAAAGATCTTTTGGAAGGAGGTAAATAAAGTGCGTAAGACAAGAGAGCAAATGGGAACTTCAGTGAGGGGGGTTAAAGGGGAGGTGATAACAAGTAGTGGTGATGTGAGGAGATGGAGTGAGTATTTTGAAGGTTTGTTGAATGTGTTTGATGATAGAGTGGCAGATATAGGGTGTTTTGGTCGAGCTGGTGTGCAAAATAAGGGAAAATTATTTGTTAAACAGGAAAGATGCAGTAAAAGCTTTGCGGAAGATGAAAGCTGGCAAGGCAGCGGGTTTGGATGGAATCGCAGTGGAATTCATTAAAAAAAGAGGGTGATTGTATTGTTGACTGGTTGGTAAGGTTATTTCATGTATGTATGATTCATGGTGAGTTGCCTGAGGATTGGCGGAATGCTTGCATAGTGCCATTGTACAAAGGCAAAGGGGATAAGAGTGAGTGCTCAAATTACAGAGGTATAAGGCTGTTGAGCATTCCTGGGAAATTATATGGGAGGGTATTGATTGAGAGGGTGAAGGCATGTACAGAGCAACAGATTGGTTAAGAGCAGTGTGGTTTCAGAAGTGGTAGAGGATATGTGGATCAGGTGTTACGCACTTTATTCACCTCCTTCCAAAACATCCTTTTATTCTCCCTAAAATTTAATGATACTCTCTCACCCCAACTCTCATTTGCCCTCTTTTTCACCTCTTGCACCTTTCTCTTGACCTCCTGCCTCTTTCTTTTATACATCTCCTAGTCATTTGCATTTGTCCCTGCAAAAATCCTTCAAATGCCTCTCTCTTCTCTTTCACTAATAATCTTACTTCTTCATCCCACCATTCACTACCCTTTCTAATCTGCCCACCTCCCACGCCTCTCATGCCACAAGCGTCTTTTGTGCAAGCCATCACTGCTTCCCTAAATACTTCCCATTCCTCCCCCCTCCCCTCACGTCCCTTCTTCTCACCTTTTCCCATTCTGTACTCAGTCTCTCCTGGTATCCTCACACAAGACTCCTTCTCAAGCTCACTTGCTCTCACCACTCTCTTTACTCTAACATTTTCTCTTCTGAAAACCCCTACAAATCTTCACCTTCGCCTCCACAAGGTAATGATCAGACATCCATCCAGTTGCGCCTCTCAGCACATTAACATCCAAAAGTCTCCCTTTCGCGAGCCCGTCAATTAACACGTAATCCAATAACGCTCTCTGTCCATCTCTCCTACTTACATACGTATACTTATGTATATCTCTCTTTTTAAAGTAGGTATTCCCAATCACCAATCCTTTTTCAGCACATAAATCTACAAGCTCTTCACCACTTCCATTTACAATACTGAACACCCCATGTACACCAATTATTCCCTCACCTGCCACATTAATCACCTTTGCATTCAAATCACCCATCACTATAACCTGGTCTCGTGCATCAAAACTACTAACACACTCACTCATCTGCTCCCAAAACATTTGCCTCTCGTGATCTTTCTTCTCATGCCCAGGTGCATATGCACCAACAATCACCCATCTCTCTCCATCCTCTTTCAGTTTTACCCATATCAGTCGAGAGTTTACTTTCTTACACTTTATCAAACACTCCCACCACTCCTGTTTCAGGAGTAGTGCTACTCCTTTCTTTGCTCTTGTCCTCTCACTAACCCATGACTACTCCCAAGACATTCCCAAACCACTCTTCCCCTTTACCCTTGAGTTTCGTTTCACTTAGAGCCAAAACATCCAGGTTCCTTTCCTCAAACATACTACCTATTCCTCCTTTTTTCTCATCTTGGAAACCCCAATCTGAGCCTTCGAGGAGGATAAGCACTCCCCGCGTGACTCCTCAAAATCTTTTTCACTCCATCTTTCCACCTCCAATTTGGTCTCCCACTTCTCGTTCCCTCCACCTCTGACACATATATCCTCTTTGCCAATCTTTCCTCACTCATTCTCTCCATGTGACCAAACCATTTCAAAACACGCTCTTCTGCTCTTTCAACCACACTCTTTTCATTACCACACATCTCTCTTAACCTTTCATTACTTATTCGATCAAACCACCTCACACCACATATTGTCCTCAAACATCTCATTTCCAGCACATCCACCCTCCTCAGCACAACTGTATCTATAGCCACGCCTCGGAACCATATAACATTGTTAGAACCACTATTCCTTCAAACATACCCATTCTTGCTTTTCAAGATCACTTCCACACATTTTTCAACGCTCCCAGAACTTTCGCCCCCTCCCCCACCCTATGATTCACTCCGCTTTCATGGTTCCATCCACTGCCAAATCCACCCCCAGATATCTAACACACTTCATTTACCTCCCTAACAACCCCATCCATAAACAAATTAAACAACCATGGAGACATCACGCACCCCTGCCGCAAACCAACATTCACTGAGAACCAACCAATCACTTTCCTCTCTTCCTACTCGTAAACATGCCTTACATCCTCGATAAAAAACTTCTCACTGCTTTTAACAACTTACCTCACACACCATATATTCTTAATACCTTGCACAGAGCATCTCTATCATATCTGTCATATATATATATATATATATATATATATATATATATATATATATATATATATATATATATATATATATATATATATATAAATATATATATATATATATATATATATATATATATATATAATATATATATATATATATATATATATATATATATATATAATATATATATTATTAGGTACAGGGGGGGTGAGGGTCGAGTCAATTGGGAGGTGAGTTTGAATGGAGAAAAACTGGAGGAAGTGAAGTGTTTTAGATATCTGGGAGTGGATCTGTCAGCGGATGGAACCATGGAAGCGGAAGTGGATCATAGGGTGGGGGAGGGGGCGAAAATTTTGGGAGCCTTGAAAAATGTGTGGAAGTCGAGAACACTATCTCGGAAAGCAAAAATGGGTATGTTTGAGGGAATAGTGGTTCCAACAATGTTGTATGGTTGCGAGGCGTGGGCTATGGATAGAGATGTGCGCAGGAGGATGGATGTGCTGGAAATGAGATGTTTGAGGACAATGTGTGGTGTGAGGTGGTTTGATCGAGTAAGTAACGTAAGGGTAAGAGAGATGTGTGGAAATAAAAAGAGCGTGGTTGAGAGAGCAGAAGAGGGTGTTTTGAAATGGTTTGGGCACATGGAGAGAATGAGTGAGGAGAGATTGACCAAGAGGATATATGTGTCGGAGGTGGAGGGAACGAGGAGAAGAGGGAGACCAAATTGGAGGTGGAAAGATGGAGTGAAAAAGATTTTGTGTGATCGGGGCCTGAACATGCAGGAGGGTGAAAGGAGGGCAAGAAATAGAGTGAATTGGAGTCATGTGGTATACAGGGGTTGACGTGCTGTCAGTGGATTGAAGCAAGGCATGTGAAGCGTCTGGGGTAAACCATGGAAAGCTGTGTAGGTATGTATATTTGCGTGTGTGGACGTGTGTATGTACATGTGTATGGGGGGGGGGGGTTGGGCCATTTCTTTCGTCTGTTTCCTTGCGCTACCTCGCAAACGCGGGAGACAGCGACAAAGTATAAAAAAAAAAAAAAAAAAAAAAAATATATATATATATATATATATATATATATATATATATATATATATATATATATATATATATATATATATATATATATATATATATATATATATATATATATATATATATACATGTGTATATATATATATATATATATATATATATATATATATATATATATATATATATATATATATATATATATATATATATATATATATATATATATATATATATATATATATATATATACACATGTATATATATATATATATACACGTGTATATATATATATATATATATATATATATATATATATATATATATATATATATATATATATATATATATATATATATATATATTAAGAAAGGGGGTGACTGTATTGTTGACTGGTTGGTAAGGTTATTTAATGTATGTATGACTCATGGTGAGGTGCCTGAGGATTGGCGGAATGCGTGCATAGTGCCATTGTACAAAGGCAAAGGGGATAAGAGTGAGTGCTCAAATTACAGAGGTATAAGTTTGTTGAGTATTCCTGGTAAATTATATGGGAGGGTATTGATTGAGAGGGTGAAGGCATGTACAGAGCATCAGATTGGGGAAGAGCAGTGCGGTTTCAGAAGTGGTAGAGGATGTGTGGATCAGGTGTTTGCTTTGAAGAATGTATGTGAGAAATACTTAGAAAAGCAAATGGATTTGTATGTAGCATTTATGGATCTGGAGAAGGCATATGATAGAGTTGATAGAGATGCTCTGTGGAAGGTATTAAGAATATATGGTGTGGGAGGCAAGTTGTTAGAAGCAGTGAAAAGTTTTTATCGAGGATGTAAGGCATGTGTACGTGTAGGAAGAGAGGAAAGTGATTGGTTCTCAGTGAATGTAGGTTTGCGGCAGGGGTGTGTGATGTCTCCATGGTTGTTTAATTTGTTTATGGATGGGGTTGTAAGGGAGGTAAATGCAAGAGTCCTGGAAAGAGGGGCAAGTATGAAGTCTGTTGGGGATGAGAGAGCTTGGGAAGTGAGTCAATTGTTGTTCGCTGATGATACAGCGCTGGTGGCTGATTCATGTGAGAAACTGCAGAAGCTGGTGACTGAGTTTGGTAAAGTGTGTGGAAGAAGAAAGTTGAGAGTAAATGTGAATAAGAGCAAGGTTATTAGGTACAGTAGGGGTGAGGGTCAAGTCAATTGGGAGGTGAGTTTGAATGGAGAAAAACTGGAGGAAGTGAAGTGTTTTAGATATCTGGGAGTGGATCTGTCAGCGGATGGAACCATGGAAGCGGAAGTGGATCATAGGGTGGGGGAGGGGGCGAAAATTTTGGGAGCCTTGAAAAATGTGTGGAAGTCGAGAACATTATCTAGGAAAGCAAAAATGGGTATGTTTGAGGGAATAGTGGTTCCAACAATGCTGTATGGTTGCGAGGCGTGGGCTATGGATAGAGATGTGCGCAGGAGGATGGATGTGCTGGAAATGAGATGTTTGAGGACAATGTGTGGTGTGAGGAGTAAGTAACGTAAGGGTAAGAGAGATGTGTGGAAATAAAAAGAGCGTGGTTGAGAGAGCAGAAGAGGGTGTTTTGAAATGGTTTGGGCACATGGAGAGAATGAGTGAGGAGAGATTGACCAAGAGGATATATGTGTCGGAGGTGGAGGGAACGAGGAGAAGAGGGAGACCAAATTGGAGGTGGAAAGATGGAGTGAAAAAGATTTTGTGTGATCGGGGCCTGAACATGCAGGAGGGTGAAAGGAGGGCAAGAAATAGAGTGAATTGGAGTCATGTGGTATACAGGGGTTGACGTGCTGTCAGTGGATTGAAGCAAGGCATGTGAAGCGTCTGGGGTAAACCATGGAAAGCTGTGTAGGTATGTATATTTGCGTGTGTGGACGTGTGTATGTACATGTGTATGGGGGGGGGGGTTGGGCCATTTCTTTCGTCTGTTTCCTTGCGCTACCTCGCAAACGCGGGAGACAGCGACAAAGTATAAAAAAAAAAAAAAAAAAAAAAAAAAAATATATATATATATATATATATATATATATATATATATATATATATATATATATATATATATATATATATATATTTATGGATCTGGAGAAGGCATATGATAGAGTTGATAGAGATGCTCTGTGGAAGGTATTAAGAATATATGGTGTGGGAGGAAAGTTGTTAGAAGCAGTGAAAAGTTTTTATCGAGGATGTAAGGCATGTGTACGTGTAGGAAAAGAGGAAAGTGATTGGTTCTCAGTGAATGTAGGTTTGCGGCAGGGGTGTGTGATGTCTCCATGGTTGTTTAATTTGTTTATGGATGGGGTTGTTAGGGAGGTAAATGCAAGAGTTTTGGAAAGAGGGGCAAGTATGAAGTCTGGTGGGGATGAGAGAGCTTGGGAAGTGAGTCAGTTGTTGTTCGCTTATGATACAGCGCTGGTTGCTGATTCATGTGAGAAACTGCAGAAGCTGGTGACTGAGTTTGGTAAAGTGCGTGGAAGAAGAAAGTTAAGAGTAAATGTGAATAAGAGCAAGGTTATTAGGTACAGTAGGGTTGAGGGTCAAGTCAATTGGGAGGTGAGTTTGAATGGAGAAAAACTGGAGGAAGTGAAGTGTTTTAGATATCTGGGAGTGGATCTGGCAGCGGATGGAACCATGGAAGCGGAAGTGGATCATAGGGTGAGGGAGGGGGCGAAAATTCTGGGGGCCTTGAAGAATGTGTGGAAGTCGAGAACATTATCTCGGAAAGCAAAAATGGGTATGTTTGAAGGAATAGTGGTTCCAACAATGTTGTATGGTTGCGAGGCGTGGGCTATGGATAGAGTTGTGCGCAGGAGGATGGATGTGCTGGAAATGAGATGTTTGAGGACAATGTGTGGTGTGAGGTGGTTTGATCGAGTGAGTAACGTAAGGGTAAGAGAGATGTGTGGAAATAAAAAGAGCGTGGTTGAGAGAGCAGAAGAGGGTGTTTTGAAGTGGTTTTGGGCACATGGAGAGAATGAGTGAGGAAAGATTGACCAAGAGGATATATGTGTTGGAGGTGGAGGGAACGAGGAGAAGAGGGAGACCAAATTGGAGGTGGAAAGATGGAGTGAAAAAGATTTTGTGTGATCGGGGCCTGAACATGCAGGAGGGTGAAAGGAGGGCAAGGAATAGAGTGATTTGGAGCGATGTGGTATACCGGGGTTGACGTGCTGTTAGTGGATTGAATCAAGGCATGTGAAGCGTCTGGGGTAAACCATGGAAAGCTGTGTAGGTATGTATATTTGCGTGTGTGGACGTATGTATATACATGTGTATGGGGGGGGGGGGTTGGGCCATTTCTTTCGTCTGTTTCCTTGCGCTACGTCGCAAACGCGGGAGACAGCGACAAAGTATAATATAATATAATATATATATAATATATATATTCCTTGGGGATAGGGGAGAAAGAATACTTCCCACGTATTCCCTGCGTGTCGTAGAAGGCGACTAAAAGGGGAGGGAGTGGGGGGCTGGAAATCCTCCCCTCCCATTTTACTTTTTCCAAAAGAAGGAACTGAGAAGGGGGTCAAGTGAGGATGTTTCCTCTGAGGCTCAGTTCTCTATTCTTAACGCTACCTTGCTAACGAGGTAAATGGCAAATATATATGAAAAGAGAGGAGAAATATATATATATATATATATATATATATATATATATATATATATATATATATATATATATATATATATATATATATATATA
This sequence comes from Panulirus ornatus, assembly GCF_036320965.1. Classification (NCBI taxonomy): domain Eukaryota; kingdom Metazoa; phylum Arthropoda; class Malacostraca; order Decapoda; family Palinuridae; genus Panulirus; species Panulirus ornatus. Next base: position 46,215,132 of record NC_092226.1, read on the forward strand.
TATATATATATATATATGTGTGTGTGTGTGTGTGTGTGTGTGTGTGTGTGTGTGTGTGTGTGTGTGTGTGTGTGTGTGTGTTTAATGCGCCTTGTGTAAGGTTGGCAACAATGGCGTTGGAAGGATTGGTCAGGGTGGACCGCCAAAGAATGACAAAGGAACGCTGTAATGAAGATTTAGGAGCTTTGTAGACGCGTATAAGGCTACCATCGTAGCCCTCCTCCGTCGGAGGTGGTAAGAATGCAGTCAGTGAAGACAATATTCAGCAAACAGAAAGAAATGAAAGATTGTTGAGGGTTTACTTGAGGCGAGGATATTGTGTGGAATTTTGATCGTAACGCAAAGGACTAGTGACTGATTGGAGCCAGAGAGATTGGTGGAAGTTGGGATGACCTCTGAGGAAGGACGTGAGAAACTCATTAGCATCATGGGAGTCAGTGGTAAGGGCTTTGAGATGTGACGTAAGAGCAGAGAACAAGAGAACTGGTGGTCCCTGAAGTGGTTATCTACTGGAGGCTAGTTGCAGGTAGGGTGCTGAGCTCATAATCTTATTGGTGGGTAGAGACATGATCAGGTGAGATCGTACCAGTTAATGGTGGAAGTGAATAACAAGTAGTGTCTCAGACAATGTTGGAGACCGTAACGTGACAGCAGCGCTAGTAACAAGAGGTCAAAAACAGTGACAGCTGCCTTAAAGTGATAGCAGCATCAGTAACAACTGATCACATACAGTGACAGAGACAGTTAAGTAATATTATGATCAGTAACAAATGGTCATAGATAGTGACAGCGACTACTAACAAGAGGTCATATACAAACAATGGTGAGAACAATTATAACCAGTGGTCACAGATGGTAACTGAGATAGTAACGTGATGGTAGCACTAGTAGCAAGCGGCTACAGACGGTGACAAAGACTTCAACATGACTGTAACACTGAAGTCAAGTGGTCACAGCCGGTGACGGTGACCGTAATGTGGATATAGTACTCGGAACATGGTCACAGACGATGAAGGGGGCAGTAACGTGAGAGTAGCGAGGGTAGCATAAAAAAACGAGTGGTCACAAGCTATACACATTACGTAACGCGATAGCAGCACTGGTAACGAGTGGTCGCAAATGGTAACAAAGACCGTAACGGGACTGTAACACTAGTGTCAAGTGGTCACAGACGGTAATGGCAACCATAGAGTGAATAAAGCGTGACCGAGGCGTTATCGTAACACTAGTAAAAAGAGATAACAGACGGAGACTGAGGCCGTAATACAATAATAGCACACGTAATAAGTGGTTACACACTGTGATGTATAGAGACATAAATGTGATAGGAGCACAAGCAACAAGTGGATACTGGCGGTGAAGGTGACCGTAGCGTGACAGTGTCACTAGTAACAATTGCACACAGATGGTGAAGGAGACCGTAACTTTATCTTTTTTTATGTTGAATTCTCCAGTCATGGAAAAAGAAAAGACAAGAAGTATTTACGAATTTTGGAGGAAGTGAAAAATCTGTCTAGTAAAATCATGTGACAGCAGCTTGCCGAATATTGCGTGGTCTCGCTAGTGATGTGGGCACACAAGTAACCAGCTCTTGGGAGCAGAAACCAAGGTAATGTCGATAGAAGAGGGAAAGTGTACCAACATTGCGACGTAGGGCAAGAGGGTCAAGCCTGCAAGTTAGACTGAAACAGTTTATAAGTGGGGCCGCTTTCGACCCAACTGTGACAAAAAGGATGCAGAGCTAGAGCCACTAAAGATGTGAGAGTAGTACTCAATACAAGAACGAATCAATCCTCTGTGTAACAGAGCAACTGTTCAGAAGAAAAGAAGTTTCTGAGAGTCAAGAGGTAGAACTAGAGAACTGTCAAAAAGGAGACGAGAGTTGTAAAGAGTTTTCGATAAAGAGATGAGTAAAAACTGGGTCTTGGATACATTAAACTTAACAGAGTTTTGTTTACCCCACGGAGATATCCTGTCTGAGTTTATTGAGGAAGCTGTGTCAAGACAAGATGCAGATTAAGTGAAACAGGAGGGAGCAGAATTGAGGGATGTGGATGAATGCAGAGTTAAGTTGTCAGCATATGAGTGCACTGGATTATTTGTGGAGGAGAGAAAATCATTGAAAAAAAAGAGGGAAAGTGTAGGGGACATGACAGAACCTTGAAGAACACCGCAGTTGATGGAGAAAAGGGAGGAGGCTGATTCATCAGCAACTACACAGATAGATCGGCCGGAGAGGAGTTAGAAATGAAGGAGCAAAATGAGGCAGGGAAGCCAAAAGAGGGGAGCTTAGAGATGAGACAACGGTGCCACACTCTGTCAAAAGGTTTAGATATATCAAGGGCTGCTACACATAGCTCCCCAAAATCTTTCAGGCATGATGACCAGACATTGGTAAGATAGGAAAGAATATCACCAACGGATCTCGCCTCACGGAACCCATACTGGTGATCAGAGAAGATTGATTTTCGAGGTGTTTGAGGATATGGGAGTTGAGGAGGAATTCAAAGACTTTGGAAATGGTAGATGTCAAAGCATCAGGACGACAGTCAGAGGGGTCAGAATGGTCACCCTTCTTAGGGATGGAATGAATCAATGTATGTTTCCAAGGAGATGGAAAGGTTGATAGCAGAACTAGTAAAAGTGGTCCCAGGCGGTCATGGAAACTGTAACGTGATAGTAACACTAGTATCAAGAAGACAAAGACGGTGACGGACATCGTAACGCGACACTAGCATTAATAACAAATGTTAAAAGAGGTGCTGTCGACCGTAACGTGATAGTAGCACTACTAACAAAGGGTCTCGGGCGGCGCTGACGACCGTAACGTGATAATAACAATAATGACAAGTGGTCACAAGACGTTGATGACGGCCGAAACGTGAAAATAACGCTTAGTATTAAGTGGTCACAGACGGCGCTGGAGACCGTAACGTGATAGTAACACTGTTATCAAGTGGTCACAGACGGTTCTGGAGACCGTAACGTGATAGTAACACTGTTATCAAGTGGTCACAAACGGTTCTGGAGACCGTAACGTGATAGTAACACTGGTATCAAGTGGTCACAGACTGTTCTGGAGACCGTAACGTGATAGTAACACTGGTATCAAGTGGTCACAGACGGTTCTGGAGACCGTAACGTGATAGTAACACTAGTACAAAGTGGTCATTAACGGTGCTGGAGGCCGTAACATGATAGTAACACTAGTAACAAGTCATCACTGGTAACAAGTCGTCCCAGGAGGGTGACGGAGACTAAAACGACATAATAACGCCAATATCAGGTGGTCACAGGCGTTGACGGTGACAGTAACATGATGGTAACACTCGTGGGCACAAACAAATACGAAAAACAAACATATGGGACACATCTTCTGATAGGCAGTCATACACAACTCATACACTCACAAGCACACTTACCCATACATACACAACTCATACACTCATAAGCACACTTACACATACATACACAACTCATACACTCACAAGCACACTTACACATACATACACAACAAATGCAGACACTCACAAATAAACTTATATAAACAGAAAACTCAAAAACAAAGGCTCGTCCACAGAAGGATACACAGAAAAAAATACACACATAAACAAACACAGCACAAACACATAAACAGACGTCCCTCACTCCTGCCCTCTGCAGCCATACATCTCACCTCCACACAACACAACCAAACACCAGCCAGGAAGAGGGATTGTGTTGGGCTTGCGAAACACCCACGAGGCGGGCGGCGGTGGTCGCAAAAAGAACTAATTAAGCTCCAATCTCACCTGTGCCACGGTCTCGCTAATTAGCTTGTTTGATCTCGTTAGTGGCGAATGCTTATTAATGACACTAATCAATATTCGCTACGGAGACTTTCTGGTTTTATTGCTTACCTCCTTTCATGTTTTTCTGTGGCAAATGTCTTTATAGAACGATGATTCACATATAGTGCTACCTGCGCTGTGGTGACAGATTATACACTTTACGTTACCTCATTTCTGTCCCTTTCATCTAGCATGAGAGAGATGTGGCAGTGGGGAACTGGTGTCAGCCCATACCTTGATATATGAGATGTAGGCAAGACCTTTGAGTCTTAACATCAGAGAAAAGGTTCACCTGAGGTCACTTAAAAGTCAGTCTGGACATTAATCTTTCTTTAGCAGTTGGGCCAGTAGATAAGTTTGTTGACAAAGTCATGAGAATTCAAATAACTCTCTGTAAGTTTTTCCTTTGGTTGGCTAATTCTTAGGCGTATGATGGCCTGGTAGTATAGACGTTAGACGGTTAGATTTTCTGGTAAACTGGTTTTTCCATTGCTTGGTTATAAGTATGTTCTTTAACTCATTTATTTTCTTTTGTAATATGTGACATTTACAGAAGTTATGATTGGAAGGTTTGAGAACAGACCAGCCATTCCCTCAAAGATCTATATAGCACACATGTGTGCCACACTCAACCCGTATGGCAATGAAAACCATCTGCCTTCCTAGGATGACAAACCATAGGGCGGGAGTCACACTGGCTCTGTTTCCAGGGTACATGGCTTCGTCCACTGCAGTGTCCACAACGAGAGAGAGAGAGAGAGAGAGAGAGAGAGAGAGAGAGAGAGAGAGAGAGAGAGAGAGAGAGAGAGAGAGAGAGAGAGAGAGAGAGAGAGAGAGAGAGAGAGAGAGAGAGAGAGAGAGAGAGAGAGAGAGAGAGAGATTAGCGCAATGCCGATGCTCAGGGATGGCCTGTGATGCCTTGATTTACTGGAATCAGCCATGGAAGTATTCATCCGCTGGCATATTATGTAGCTGAAAGTCGCTATTTCAATAGAAATCCTTTTAGTGGACACTATGTATATTGTACTAATATCAGATGGCAAACAATTTGTTCACGGCATATTCGATCCCTCAAGAGTAGTTAAACTCTATATTGTCAAGGAAAGGACACAAATTTGATATTTCAGTTGAACAATACTACGATGAAAAGAAATACTGAAGCTGACAATCCTGCTCAGGTAATGTATAAGTTATTCTCTGGCCAACTCGGCTGGAATGCAAATACTTACGTTAAAAGGTTCACTTCAGCGGAGTTTAGATATATACATTTTTCGTCCTGCCATCAAAGGATCCACCTGATATGTTTCTTTTGCCATCTGAATCTCCTCAAACCTGCTACGCAATAATGAAAAGGATGTCCCATCAACCATGCAGTTCGGTATTGAGTCAACGAAAGCCTTTATCTTGAATCACAAAACACAATGTTAATCACACACATATATCGTACTTCCTGCAATACTTGGTCTTGAGAACTGTCAGCCAAGATTACCTTACCAGATAAATAAGAGATGAATAACATCATATTGACTCTGAATTTCTGAGATGAATACATTTCTTCAGACTAAAAAGTCTCACAAGCGTCTCTTCGTCTCTTCTTCCTCAAACTGCATCTTGACATAGAATATTTACTGTCTTGAAGACGCTCGCTATTCGTGAGACAGTGTTCTGTTGAAGTAGGCGGCTGTCTGTCTGTCATGTCCTTGAACAGTCCGACCGTCGTGACGCCGGGATTACTGTGAGGCGGGGTAGGAGGAAGGCGCATGGTGAGGGGTGAAGACCAGGAAGGGGAGGGACAGGCTGGGATGGCTGATGGAAGGGGAGAAAGGAGGTGGAGGAGAATGAAAGGAGAAGGAGGATGATGGTGGGGGAAAGGGAGGAGGAAGAATGATGAGAGGAATAGAAGAAGAAAGGGCAATATGGAGAGAGAGAGAGAGAGAGAGAGAGAGAGAGAGAGAGAGAGAGAGAGAGAGAGAGAGAGAGAGAGAGAGAGAGAGAGAGAGAGAGAGAGAGAGAGAGAGAGAGAGAGAGGGAAGATAGAGGGGGTAAGAAAAGAAAGGAAAGGTAGGAGTTCATTCTTACCCTACTACTGCTACACGACCCTCACCAGCACTGCTACATGACCCTCAGCAACACGTTTATCGCAGCCCTCCTCTGCGACCCTTACCCTGACTCTTGCCCTGTGATCTCCGCCCTGGCTTACCCTCCCAGACTGTGACGCAGCAAAACCCTGGCAGGGGCATCGAATTCCGCCAGGGGCAGCAATGGCCGCCCATATCCTCGGGGGGAGGGAGGGTCATATCTAGTCCCACAAACGTATTCTGCTGGAGTTATTGCCTTTGGGATTAGCGCTGAGGATGATATTGAATCTGAAGGATACCCCTCAAGGATTATGTTATAGGTTAAGGGCGCCCCTCAAACATGATACTAACCCTGAAGGGTGTTCCTCAAGGATGATACTATACTTGAAGGTTGTCCCTTAAGGACAAGAAAAGGCCTGAAGGATACTCGTCAATGGTGATTTTCGCCCTAAATATTGCCTTCCTGAAGGGCGTGTCCCTCAAGGGCAATATCAATCCTAATAAGTGTACTTCATGCGTGATGTTAGCTTTGAAGAGTGTCCCTTAAGTGAGATACCAGCCCTAAAGTGTGCCCCTTAAGTATAATACTCACCTTTAAGTGCATCGCTCGAGCGCAACGATAGCAGAGCTAGGTTTGTCCCTCATGGATGATACTAGCCCTGAAGGATATGTCTTAAGTGCAGAAGTAGACCTAAGGAGTGACCCACAACGGTGATGGTAGCCCTAAAGGATGTGTTCCTCAAGGATAATTCATGCACGGCTTTCCCCCTCCGTGATAGATGGATTTCCTTCTGACACGTTCAAGATTTAAAAGGAAGTAAGTCTTAGTTGTTGTCTCAACCGCCTCGCACGCTAGGGTCAAGTGTGTGTCAGGTATAGGTCAGCAGACCACGGCTGAGGAGCCAGCAAGGTTATTCCCACACGCCTTCATCAGTATGTACTTGACTGTTGTATTAACAGTGAGTTCAGAGATGATTCTTACATTACAAGGTATGTGCTAATGTTTTGTCTGTAACAATATTCTGTCTCGGATACTTGAGAAACAGTTATTTTCCTCGTTGTAAATAGTTCATTTGTGATAAATTTTGATAATCAAATCACTGTTGTGCACCTGTTGTAAACTTCACTTCCCATGTAAACTGCCTCATAATTCATTTCGTTGCCCAAACCATATCAACACTTTTCTCACTGTGTAACCTATAATGTGTAACCTGTAATGTACCTGGGTCGCTGAAGCCCAGTCGCTGGACTTTTTGTGCAATCTGTTTCCTCTTTTGGGCCACCGCCCACAGGCTGGCCAGGAGTTCACAATAAATTAGCGGCAAAACTTTAAAATCACCAGCGCTGTACACCCGTGGCACAGCCAGTCAGTGTGGGCCGAGGATGTGTTAAGTTCAGAAATAAAGAGCTAAAGACAGAGTGTAAGTGCACAAGGGGACTGCTGGGTCCATGTTGAGTTACCAGGTGTGTGTGTGTGTGTGATCACTATTAAAGGGAAACACTTTTCACCTGGTGTTATCCTATCTCTTAACCTTGTATATATGTTCAGACTCATGTGCATACATATCCACATACACATCCATACCCTAGTATGTACCAGGTAACCATCTATCGACCTGCCCCGAGGGGAAGATGAATACCTGGAATTGAATATGAGCAGACCGCCGTGCCCAGGATTCGAACCCATGGGAATCCGACCTCGAGTGGGCCCGCGCTGACTCATGGTTAGTGACATTAACCACTACACCGTGGAGGCGTTGTGTGTGCAGTAGGCGTTACAGACAGACCATACTGATGGTCCATAAGAAGGGTATAATCACAATGTTGCCACAGAATTACTGGATAACAGAGAGAGGACGACGGAGGAGAGGGATGAGTGACAAGTGATGACTGTAAACATACGAAGTGATGACCTCTCAACAACAGCAGGTTGGTTGGCTGTTTCGTTTGGGATTGAGGCCTATCAACTGCCAGGGTCATCAAGGCCGTCAACGACGAGCTATATCCACGGAACGAGGAGCCATTAGCACCTCCTTCAGGTGCTGAGGGCAATTCTAAGACAACACACACACACTACGTGTGGCAGGACTAGTGAGAGCTACGGGAGGAGCTGACCACGTACCAGGACGCAGGATGGATGATACCAACACCTACCTATATCCTCCATGGCTGGAGGTGCACGGACGCACACCATCATTGTTACAGGAAGAAGGTGACACAAGAACCAGGAAGAATGTGGTACAGCCGTGGGGGTCGACACAGTCAAAGCAAGAAGATGTGGTACAACCGAAGCAGAACAATGTGGTACAAGCGAAGAAGAATGTGCAACAACCGAAGATCCAAAATGAGGTACAGTCGACACACAACACAGTACAACCAAAGATGCAAATTAAGGTACAACCGGAATTGAATGTAGCACGACCGAAGTAGAATATCATACAATCGGAGGAGCAAAAGCAGGAGATGTAAAAGCTATCTTTCTATTGCCTTCATCGTGATCATCATAAAGAGAAACAGAATCAACACCAATAGTATCACAATAAGCAGAGAGAGAGAGAGAGAGAGAGAGAGAGAGAGAGAGAGAGAGAGAGAGAGAGAGAGAGAGAGAGAGAGAGAGACAATGAAACGCATCAGCTTTAGCAGCAACCACATCAGTAGCAGCTCACCAGCATCACCAGTGGCTACATCAATTGGAGACAAGAGCCACAGCATGAGCGGCAGCAGGACCACAGTCAGCAGGAAGGTCACTAGCTACAAGACCTCAACCATCATCAGCAGGACCACCATCAACATGTCCAACATCAACAAGACGATGACCAACATCAACATCACTATGTAAGGCAACAGCAGGATGATGGTCAACATCAACATCACTATGTACGGCAACAGCAGGATGATGGTCAACATCAACATCACTATGTACGGCAACAGCAGGATGATGGCCAACATCAACATCACTATGTACGGCAACAGCAGGATGATGGCCAACATCAACATCACTATGTACGGCAACAGCAGGATGATGGTCAACATCAACATCACTATGTACGGCAACAGCAGGATGATGGTCAACATCAACATCACTATGTACGGCAACAGCAGGATGATGGCCAACATCAACATCACTATGTACGGCAACAGCAGGATGATGGTCAACATCAACATCACCATGTACAGCTTCAGCAGGATGACGATAGCACCAACATCACCATATAAAGCATCAGCGGGATGATGATCAGAATCAACATCAACACGTACAACATCATCAGGATGATGGCCGACATCACTATCACCATGTACAACATCAGCAGGATGGTGGCCAAACCAACATCAGCAGGATGATGGCCAAACCAACATCACCATGTACAGCATAAGCAGCACGATGACCAACACCAACATCACCATGTACAGCATCAACAGGATGATCGCCAACATCAACATTACCATGTACAGCATCAACAGGATGATCGCCAACATCAACATTACCATGTACAGCATCAGCAGGATGGATAATCAACATCAACATCACCATGTACAGCATCAGCAGGATGAAGGCCAACATCAACATCACCATGTATAGCATCAGCAGGATGATGGCCAACATCGGTATACCCAGCAGGGGGCGGCTTCACATGGAGATGGGGAGGAGGAGGGAGGCAGAGCGCCACCTGCGAGGCCGAGCGGGAGATCCCATACCTCGCGGGGAGGTCGGTCTACTAGACTGTGTTAGCTGTCGGTTAGCTCAAGTAGATATCATAATATAACTTCTCTCATATCGCTAAATCATATCTTGTCTACCGTCAAATGTCTCTCCTCACATTGTCACATTTCATTATTAAAACGTGTTTCCCTTCGTGCATATAAAGAATTTCTCTTACGATTTTCAAGATTTCTTCTTAATTATCACCATATTTTCCCTTAACGACTCCAAGGTGTCCTTCATGTATCTTATTTCCCTTAAGTAAGAACCACACTTCCCTTCACTTATCAAGACATTTTCTCTCGTAGTTAGCCATATTGTCTCTCTATATAATAATCTATATAGTGATGATTATGTGTACCCATTCAATGGCGTTTTAGTGGAGAAAATTACACTGCCAGAAAAATGGCTCACTGCTTCGGTACCTACAACAGCCAGGACATTAGAACAGCCGGTTCTGTACCTACAACAGCCGGTTCTGTACCTACAACAGCCAGCACATTAGAACAGCCGGTTCTGTACCTACAACAGCCGATTCTGTACCTACAACAGCCAGCACATTAGAACAGCTGGTTCTGTACCTACCACAGCCAGCACATTAAAACAGCCGGTTCTCTACCTACAACAGCCAGCACATTAGAACAGCCGGTTCTGTACCTACAACAGCCAGCACATTAGAACAGCCGGCTCTCTACCTACAACAGCCGGTTCTGTACCTACAACAGCCAGCACATTAGAACAACCGGTTCTCTACCTACAACAGCTGGTTCTGTACCTACAACAGCCAGCACATTAGAACAGCTGGTTCTATACCTACCACAGCCAGCACATTAGAACAGCCGGTTCTCAACCTACAACAGCCGATTCTGTACCTACAACAGCCAGTACACTAGAACAGCCGGTTCTGTACCTACAACAGCCAGCTCATTAGAATAGTTGGTTTTGTACCTACAACAGCCAGCACATTAGAACAGCCGGTTCTGTACCTACAACAGCCAGCACATTAAAACGCCGGTTCTCTACCTACAACAGCCGATTCTGTACCTACAACAGCCAGCTCATTAGAATAGTTGGTTTTGTACCTACAACAGCCAGCACATTAGAACAGGTGGGTCTGTACCTACAACAGCCAGCACATTAAAACGCCGGTTCTCTACCTATAACAGCCGGTTCTGTACCTACAACAGCCAGCACATTAGAACATCCGGTTCTCTACCTATAACAGCTGGGTCTGTACCTACAACAGCCAGCACATTAAAACGCCGGTTCTCTACCTATAACAGCCGGTTCTGTACCTACAACAGCCAGCACATAGAACAGCTTGTTCTGTACCTATAACAGCCAACACATTAGAACAGCCGGTTCTCTACCTACAACAGCCGATTCTGTACCTACAAGAGCCAGCACATTAGAACAGCCGGTTCTGTACCTACAACAGCCAGCACATTAGAAGAGCCGGTTCTCTACCTGCAACAGCCAGCACATTAGAACAGCTGGTTCTGTACCTACAACAGCCAGCACATTAGAACAGCTGGTTCTGTACCTACAACAGCCAGCACATCAGAACAGCTGGTTCTGCACCTAGCCCCTGGTTTGTGAACGCGACACCTGGATAGATAAGTCCATGCCCATCAGGCCTTTATTCTAGTGCCCTGAACTGGGTCAGGACGACAAGCACCAACACCGCAGGTCCAGCTGAGAAAGGCGATCGAGGCGAATATATCTCAGCAGTAACAACAAGAACGGTGCTTTTTCAGATATGAAGATTAAAAAAGAAAAATGTATAGCTTTCAGACAAGACTTGAAATATCAGTAACACATGTTTCATGTCACAGTTCTCCTCACCAGTTGTTCAAGCTGCTACACTACTTTGTGACGAGGTATGGACGAAGGTAATGTGGTGGCAGTGTCGAGGAACTGGTAGGTACATAAATAATGATATCAAAGTGGTTTACGGTGATGAGGGACACTGATGCCGTAGTTGACATAGTGGTGAAGGATATTTTTCTCGCAAGCAGCAGTGAATAAAAAGATTGACCTGGTATTCTTGAAGTGATAATGTAGAATGCTCCAGAGCAGCGCTTGGTAGGTGATGCATTTCTGTGACTGAAGGGTTTTCGTGCTAGTGCATTTAACGTTCTTGTAGCAAAAACTGATCTACTTTTCCAATGTTACATTCAGGTATTTAGATAAATTTTCTAGTTCTCAAACCTAGGGAGGAGGATGAGATATGTCTAAGAAACTGCATATTTCACTCCTGGGCTGGTTGTGAACGAAGAGGCGGTATGAGAACAAGATGTAGTAAGGTCTGGAACCACCAGTGGAGTCTGAACCCGCCAATAAGGTCTGGAACTCACTATCACAAAAGGATATAACGAATTAGGAGTAAGCAGGCTAATGGGTAATGTGTAGAGAGACACCTGCTCTACGATGTAATGCTAGGTACACATCATTGAGATAATCACGAATAATCTTAGTGAAGTGTTGGAAGCAGAACGTTTTCACTGAATTGAAAAGCAGAAAAGATATAGGGAAAACAAGATGCCGGGAGTGATCTGACACGTTATGTATTATCCCCCAAGTGTTCATCACTGTAAAACTGGGTGTGGCAACTCCAGCTGATTGTGTGATACCCAGAAGGAGGCGTTTAGAAAGCTTTAGCACAGTAAAATCATTTAATTACCACAACCTGAGGAAGTCATTGTTGAAATCATCTGAAGTGTGTTTATTTTTCATAGGATCTTAAATGTTTGAGAAGGATTTGAAATTTCTCCATGAGTTAGTTGATATTTACCATCCCAGAGGTGGGTAAAATCATTTGATTTTATCATGGGGAAGTGAGAGTCATTTGATTTCTCTACAAGTGTAAGTTCTGATAACGTTGATGCTCTGCAGGATTTCTTTATGTGTACCGGTGATATGTAAAAGAGTTAAAACACTGAAGGTAATTCAGATGGTAGATGTGTGGTGTCAGCTTAGCATCACACCAATGTAACACACAGAGCTGGTGTGAGTTGTGTAATTTCATCCTAATGCCTGCCAATCCATTTACAACATGGCGTAACGAAAGCTGGCGCACATGGTAAATGAATGCAATACCACACGACAGAGAATCTCAAACATTGCACTGATGTGAACAAGACGCAAATCATGGATGCCATTTACATAAGAGAAAGTAACCCACTAGTCTAAACCTACATTCCGCTGGTGCAGAGAAGAGACAGAAGTGTAAAGTGATTACTGCAGTGTCCCGAGTCACCTCACCATCACCTCATCCAGTATCCCACATGATGGACCTAACCTTGCTCAGGCAAATTCCCAGGTGGCAGAGGCTACCCAAAGCCCAGAACTTGCTCCCAAGGAGTAAGTAGTAACCAGCGAAGTCGGCTGTACTCAAGCTGTGACGTTTGTGATGTTTGATATATCTTTATAAATGTAAAGTTCAAGCTAGAAGTTGTTCGAACAATGAGGTGTAAAATGTCCAGAATGTTCTTGCTCTAGAAACCTTTCCTCTGGAGCTCCCGCAGCACACAGGAAGCTGGTCACAGCCACCGGGAGGCACCACAGGTTAAGTGTGGTCATATTGGGCGTTTGTCTGTGTGAGGTGAGTTCAGGACAGTCAAGGGGTAAGTGTCCCATGTCTTCAGTATGAAATCTACATCTTGGGCGCGACGGGTCATGTGATGTGTTGAATCTGTTTCCGGCGTTGTAGAGGTGGGTGGATTCCTGAACGCAAAGGAGAAATTGCCCCTCATATTGCCCTAGTGAGGGTAGTTTAAGAAGGGTGCATTTCTTGTGGGTGCAGTTTAAGACTGATTTTATTAAAAGTATATTTGTTTCATGGTGCAGGTGTTGAGTGTTTGTGGTTGTTAGGCAACCAGTGATTGTTGTAAAAGCCTTGGCTTGTGTGCTTTGCAGCAAATTTGTATATGCTTCTAAGGGCGTGGATGACCTGACGTGTGAGGCATAGTGTAAGGTTAAACGAAATTGGTACCAGTAAGTGTTCTGAGGGCACGTTATTTGTTAGGGCCTTTGTGTTGATCAGTGTGGTACAGGAGCAAATGTCGCGTGTGTGTCGTACTTGATGACTTGTATGTATGACTGGACTTTATTCAGTAGAAGGGTTTGTCAATTCAGGTTCATTTGTGAGGGTGGAGGATGGATTCGTGTCTGACCACTGATGTTAAAAGTGAAACGGTGGATTTCTGCAAAGATGCAGATATTCTGTTTTTAGTAAAGAATAGTGTGAGAAAAGATTGACAAAGAGGATATATATGTCAGAGGTGGAGCGAACGAGAAGTGGGAGACCAAATTAGAGGTGGAAAGATGGAGTGAAAAAAATTTTGAGCGATCTGGGCCTGAACATGCAAGAGGGTGAAAGACGTGCAAGGAGTAGAGTGAATTGGAACAATGTGGTATACCATGGTCAACGTGAAGCGTCTGGGGTAAACCATGGAAAGGTCTGTGGGGCCTGGATGAGGATAGGGAGCTGTGGTTTCGGTGCATTACACATGATAGCTAGAGACTGTGAGCGAATGTGGCCTTTGTTGTCTTTTCCTGGCACTACCTCGCTGAAGGAGAGGGTGGGGGGATGCTATTTCCTGGGTGGCGGGGTTGCGACACGAAGGGATGAAGGCATGCAAGTATGAATCTGTACATGGTATATGTATATGTCTGTGTATGTATATGTATGTATATGTGCGTGCATGGGCGTTTATGTGCTTATATGTGTATATAATGGTTGGGCCATTCTTCGTCTGTTTCCTGGCGCTATCTCGCTGACGCGGGAGACAGCGATTAAGTATTATGATAATGATATATATATATATATATATATATATATATATATATATATATATATATATATATATATATATATATATATATATATATATATATATATATATATATATATATATATATATTCTTTCATACTATTCGCCATTTCCCGCATTAGCGGGAATCTATTAAGAAATGTTGATTGGTTGGCAAGGATTTTCAACGTATGTATGGATTGTGGTGTGGTGCCTGAAGATTGTCGGAATCCATGTATAAAGCCTCTGCATAAAGGCAAGAGGGATAAAGGTGAATGATCAAAATACAGAGGTATAGATTTGTTTAGTGTACCTGGTAAGTTGTATGGGAGAGTATTGATTGAGAGAATGAAGGAATGCACAGAGCATCAGACTGGGGAGGAACAGTGTAGTTAAGAAGTGGTAGAGGATGTGTGTGGATCAGGTGTTTGCTTTGAAGATTGTGTGTGGGAAATACTTAGAGAAACATATGGATTTGTATTGATCATATATATATCTGGAGAAAGCATATGATAGGGTTGATAGAAATGCCACCTCTCACCACATATCCTCAAACATTTAATTTCCAACACATCCACTCTCCTCCGTGCAACCCTATCTATAGCCCATGTCTCGCATACATTTCATATTACTGGGACTACTATACGTTCAAACATTACCATTTTTGCGCTCCCACATAAGTCTTTCTTTCAACACATTCTTCATTGCTCCCAGAACCTTCGCTCTCTCACCCATCCTATGATTCACTTCTGTTTTCATGGTACTATTAGCTGCCATGTCCACTCCCAGATATCTAAAACGCTTCACTTAAGTCAAGTTTTCTCCATTCAAACTCTTACCCTGACAATCCTGTCCCTCAACCCTGTTAAGCCTAATAACTTTGCTTTTATTCACATTTATTTTCAACCTCTCCCTTTCACACACTTTTCCAAATTCAGCCACCACTTCTGCAGTTTCTTACTCGAACTACCACCAGTGCTGTGTCATTAGCAAAGAACTCCTGACTCACTTTCTATGCCCTCTAATTCCCCACGGACTGCAAAGTAGCCTCTCTCTCCAAGACTATCGCTTTTTTCCTTCCTTACTACCCCTTCCATAAACATAGTAAAGACTATGGTGACATCACATACCCTCTGCCGCAGACCAACCTTCACTTGAAGCCGTTCACTCTCCTCTCTTCCTACTCGTGCACAAGCCTTATACCTAAGATAAAAAGTTCTCCTGCTTCTAGCAGCTTTCCTCCCACACCTTATATTCTAAAGACCTTCCACAATGGTTTGATCAACTAAGTAATGAAAGGGTAAGAGAGACGTGTGGAAATAATAAGAGTGTGGTTGAGAGAGCTGAAGAGGGTGTGTTAAAATAGAATGGACATATGGATAGAGTGAGTGAGGAAAGGTACACACAGAGCATCAGACTGGGGAAGAGAGTGTAGTTTCAGAACTGGTAGAGGATGTGTGGATCAGGGGTTTCCCTTGAAAAATGTGTGTGAGAAATACTTAGAAAAACAGATGGATTTGTATGTAGCATTTATGGATTTGGAGAAGGCATATGATAAGGCTGATAGAGATGCTTTGTAGGTTTTAAGAGTATATGGTGTGGAAGGTAAGTTGCTAGAAGCAGTGATTTTTTTTTTACCAAGGATGTAAGGCATGTGTACGTGTAGGAAGAGAGGAAAGTGACTGGTTCCCAGTGAATGTCGGTTTACGGCAGGGGTGTGTGATGTCTCCATGGTTGTTTAATTTGTTTATGGATGGGGTGTTAGGGAGGAAAATGCAAGAGTTTTGGATAGAGGGGCAAGTATGCAGTCTTTTGTGGATGAGAGGGCTTGGGAAGTGAGTCAGTTGTTATTCGCTGATGATACAGCGCTGGTGGATGATTCGGGTGAGAAAATGAAAAAGCTGGTGACTGAGTTTGGTGAAGTGTGTGAAAGAAGAAAGTTAAGAGTAAATGTGAATAAGAGCAAGGTTGTTAGGTTCAGCAGGGTTGAGGGACAAGTTAATTGAGAGGTAAGTTTGAATGGAGAAAAACTGGAGGAAGTGAAGTGTATTAGATATCTGGGAGCGGACTATGCAGCGGATGGAACCATGGAAGTGGAAGTGAGTTACAGGGTGGAGAAGGGGGCGAAAGTTCCGGGAGCATTGAAGAATGTGTGGAAGGCGAGAACGTTATCTCGGAGAGCGAAAATGGGTATGTTTGAAGGAATAGTGATTCCAACAATGTTATATGGTTGCGAGGCATGGGCTATAGATAGGGTTGTGCAGAGTAGGGTGGATATGATGGAAATGAAATGTTTGAGGACAATATGTGGTGTGAGGTGGTTTGATCGAGTAAGTAATGAAAGGGTAAGAGAGATGTGTGGCAATAAAAAGAACGTGGTTAAGAGAGCAGAAGAGGGTGTGTTGAAATGGTTTGGACACATGGAGAGAATGAGTGAGGAAAGATTGATAAAGAGGATATATGTATCAGAGGTGGAGGGAACAAGGAGTAGCAGGAGACCAAATTGGAAGTGGAAGGATGGAATGATAAAGATTTTGAGTGATCGGGGCCTGAACATACAGGAGGGTGAAAGGCGTGTCGAGGAATACAATGAATTGGAACGATGTGGTATAATGGCGTCGACGTGCTGTCAATGGATTGAATCAGGGCATGTGAAGCGTTTGGGGTAAACCATGGAAAGGTCTGCGGAGCCTGGATGTGGAAAGGGAGCTTTGGTTTTAGTGCATTACACATGACAGCTAGGGACTGAGTGTGAACGAATGTGGCCTTTGTTGTCTTTTTCCGGCGCTACCTCGCAGGAGCTGGTGGTGGGGGGGAGATTCTATTTCATGTGTGATGGGGTGGCGACGAGAATGGATGAAGGCAGCAAGTATGAATATGTACATATGTATATATGTGAATGTCTGCGCACTTATTTGTATGTATACGTTGAAATGTATAGGTATGTATATGTGTGTGTGTGGGCGTTTATGTATATACATGTGTATGTGGGTGGGTTGGGCTTTTCCTCGTTTGTTTCCCTCCGCTACCTCGCGATTAGTGCTCATCCTCTTCGAAGGCTCAGATTAGGGTGTCTAAGTGTGTGTGGATGTAACCAAGATGAGAAAAAAGGAGACATAGGTAATATGTTTGAGGAAAGGAACCTGGATGTTTTAGCTCTGAGTGAAACGAAGCTCAAGGGTAAAGGGGAAGAGTGATTTGGGAATGTCTTGGGAGTAATGTCAGGCGTTAATAACAGGACAAGAGCAAGGGAAGGAGTTGCACTACTCCTGAAACAGAAGTGGTGGGAGTATGCGATAGAGTGTAAGAAAGTAAACTCTAGATTGATATGGGTAAAACTGAAAGTGGATGGAGAAAGATGGGTGATTATTGGTGCATATGCATGTTTTAGGAGCAGCTGAGTGTGTTAGTAGTTTTGATGCATAAAACTGGGTTATAGTGATGGGTAATTTAAATGCAAAGGTGAGTAATGTGGCAGGTGAGGGAATAATTGGTGTACATGGGGTGCCCAGTGTTGTAAATAGAAATGGTGAAGAGCTTGTAGATTTATGTGCTGAAAAAGGACTGGTGATTGGGAATACCTGGTTCAAAGAGAGAGATATACATAAGTATAAGTATGTAAGTAGGAGAGATGGCCAGAGAGCATTATTGGATTACGTTTTAATTGATAGGCGCGCGAAAGAGACTTTTGGAAATTAATGTGCTGAGAGGTGCAACTGGAGGGATGTCCGATCATTATCTTGTGGAGGCGAAGATGAAGATTTGTGGAGGTTTTCAGAAAAGAAGAGAGAATGTTGGGGTGCAGAGAGCGGTGAGAGTAAGTGAGCTTGGGAGGGAGACTTGTGTGAGGAAGTACCAGGAGGTACTGAGTACAGAATGGAAAAAGGTGAGAACAAAGGAAGTAAGGGGAGTGGGGGATGAATGGGATGTATTTAGGGAAGCAGGGATGGCTTGCGCAAAAGATGCTTGGGGCACGAGAAGCGTGGGAGGTGCGCAAAGTAGAAGGGGTCGTGAGTGTTGGGATGAAGAAGTAAGATTATTAGTGAAAGAGAAGAGCGAGGCATTTGGACGATATTTGCCGGGAAATAATGCAAATGACTGTGAGACGTATAAAAGAAAGAGGCAGGAGGTCAAGAGAAGGGTGCAAGAGGTGAAAAAGAGGGCAAATGAGAGTTGAGGTGAGAGAGTATCATTAAATTTTAGGGAGAATAAAAAGATGTTTTGGAAGGAGGTAAATAAAGTGCGTAAGACGAGGGAACAAATGGAAACATCAGAGCAGGGGCTAATGGGGAGGTGATAACAAGTAGCGGTGATGAGGAGATGGAGTGAATCTTTTTAAGGTTTGTTGAATGTGTTTGATGATAGAGTGGTAGATATAGGGTGTTTTGATCGAGGTGGTGAGCAAAGTGAGAGGGTTAGGGAGAATGATTTGGGAAACAGAGAAAAGGTAGTAAAAGCTTTGCGGAAGATGAAAGCCGGCAAAGCAGCAGGTTTGGATGGTATTGCAATGGAATTTATTAAAAAAGGGGGAGACTGTATTGTTGACTGGTTGGTAAGGTTATTTAATGTATGTATGACTCATGGTGAGGTGCCTGAGGATTGGCGGAATGCTTGCATAGTGCCATTGCCGAAAGGCAAAGGGGATAAAAGTGAGTGCTCAAATTACAGTGTTTTAAGTTTGTTGAGTATTCCTGGTAAATTATATGGGAGAGTATTGATTGAGAGGGTGAAGGCATGTACAGAGCATCAGATTGGGGAAGAGCAGTATGGTTTCAGAAGTGGTAGAGGATGTGTGGATCAGGTGTTTGCTTTGAAGAATGTATGTGAGAAATACTTAGAAAAGCAAATGAATTTGTATGTAGCATCTATGGATCTGGAGAAGGCATATGATAGAGTGAATAGAGATGCTCTGTGGAAGGTATTAAGAATATATGGTGTAGGAGGCAAGTTGTTAGAAGCAGTTAAAAGTTTTTATCGAGGATGTAAGGCACATGTACATGTAGGAAGAGAGGAAAGTGATTGGTTCTCAGTGAATGCTAGTTTGTGGCAGGGGTCCGTGACGTCTTCATGGTTGTTTAATTTGTTTATGGTTGGGGTTGTTAGGGAGGTGAATGCAAGAGTTTTGGAAAGAGGGACAAGTACGCAGTCTGTTGTGGATGAGAGAGCTAAGGGGGCGAGTCAGTTGTTGTTCGCTGATGATACAGCGCTGGTGGCTGATTCGGATGAGAAACTGCAGAAGCTGTTGACAGAGTTTGGTAAAGTGTGTGAAAGAAGAAAGCTGAGAGTAAATGTGCATAAGAGCAAGGTTATTAGGCACAGTAGGGTTGAGGGAGAAGTCAATTGGGAGGTAAGTTTGAATGGAGAAAAACTGGAGGAAGTGAAGTGTTTTAGGTACCTGGGAGTGGATTTGGCAGTGGATGGAACCATGGACGCGGAAGTGAGTCATAGGGTGGGGGAAGGGGCGAAAATCCTGGGAGCCTTGAAGAATGTGTGGAAGTCGAGAACATTATCTCGGAAAGCAAAAATGGGTATGTTTGAAGGAATAGTGGTTCCAACAATGTTGTATGGTTGCGAGGCGTGGGCTATGGATAGAGTTGTGCGCAGGAGGGTGGATGTGCTGGAAATGAGATATTTGAGGACAATGTGTGGTGTGAGGTGGTTTGATCGAGTAAGTAATGCAAGGGTAAGAGAGATGTGTGGAAATAAAAAGAGCGTGGATGAGAGAGCAGAAGAGGGTGTTTTGAAATGGTTTGGTCACATGGAGAGAATGAGTGAGGAAAGATTGGCCAAGAGGATATATGTGTCGGAGGTGGAGGGAACGAGGAGAAGTGGGAGACCAAATTGGAGGTGGAAAGATGGAGTGAAAAAGATTTTGAGTGATCGGGGCCTGAACATGCAGGAGGGTGAAAGGCGGGCAAGGAATAGAGTGAATTGGATCGATGTGGTATACCGGGGTTGACGTGCTGTCAGTGGATTGAATCAGGGCATGTGAAGCGTCTGGGGTAAACCATGGAAAGCTGTGTGGGGCCTGGATGTGGAAAGGGAGCTGTGGTTTCGGGCATTATTGCATGACAGCTAGAGACTGAGTGTGAACGAATGAGGCCTTTGTTGTCTTTTCCTAACGCTACCCCGCACACATGAGGGGGGAGGGGGATGGTATTCCATGTGGTGAGGTGGCGATGGGAATGAATAAAGGCAGACAATGTGAATTGTGTGCATGGGTATATATGTATGTGTCTGTGTGTGTATATATATGTGTACATTGTGATGTATAGGTATGTATATTTGCGTGTGTGGACGTGTGTGTATATACATGTGTATGGGGGTGGGTTGGGCCATTTCTTTCGCCCGTTTCCTTGCGCTACCTCGCAAACGCGGGAGACAGCGACAAGGCAAAATAGATAAAAAATAAATAATATATATATATATATATGGGGATAGGGGATTAAGAATACTTCCCACGTATTCCCTGCGTGTCGTAGAAGGCGACTAAAAGGGGAGGGAGCGGGGGGCTGGAAATCCTCCCCTCTCTTTTTTTTTTTTTTTTTTTTTTTTTTTTTTAATTTTCCAAAAGAAGGAACAGAGGGGGCCAGGTGGGGATATTCCAAAAAAGGCCCAATCCTCTGTTCTTAACGCTACCTCGCTATCGCGGGAAACGGCGAATAGTATGAAAAAAAAAAAAAAAAAAAATATATATATATATGTATATATATATATATATATATATATATATATATATATATATATATATATATTTTATATATATATATATATATATATATATATATATATATATATATATATATATATATATATATATATATATATTGCGCTACCTCGCAAACGCGGGAGACAGCGACAAGGCAAAATAGATAGAAAATAAATAAATATATATATATATATATATATATATATATATATATATATATATATATATATATATATACACTTTGAGATGTACAGGTATGTATATGTGCGTGTGTGGACGTGTATGTCTATACATGCGTATGTGGGTGGGTTGGGCCATTCTTTCGTCTGTTTCCTTGCGCTACCTCGATAACGCGGGAGAGAGCGACAAAGTATAACAAAAGAATGAATAATGATAATAATAATAATAATAATAGTAATAATAATGATAATAATAATAATCATAATAATAATAATAATAATGATAATAATGATAATAATAACGATAATAATAATAGCAGTGGATTGAATCAGGGCATGTGAAGCGGCTGGGGTAAACCATGGAAAGCTGTGAAAGCTGTGTAGGTGTGTATATTTGCGTGTGTGGACGTATGTATATACATGTGTATGGGGGTGGGTTGGGCCATTTCTTTCGTCTGTTTCCTTGCGCTACCTCGCAAACGCGGGAGACAGCGAAAAAGTATAATAAATAAATAAATAATAATAGCAATAATAATCATTATAATATTAATGATAAATGAAAGCCAGAGGAAAGAGGGTTATATCAAACCCAATATGTCTGATCCCTTGCCTGAATGGCCTCAGATCAGAAACGGTTGAAACATCGATTGGAAGGAGAGGTCGTCTTGGGAGGAAGAGGGTATGAATGCTGCCATTCCCGTAAGAACTTTTGCTATGCGTTTGGCAGAGACAGAAGCATCACCACGAAAGATACAGTAATTTACCCAAGTGAGAAAAGAATTTTCGTAAGTTATTTCGGACAACTTTGTTTATGGTGCCAATATTAACGTTTAGAAGGGGCTGCTGGAGGGGGAGGTGCTGTTAAAATAGATATATTTATGAAAGTGTGATCAGCATGTACATGACACCAAAGAATGATTGTAATAATGATAGTACTTTATATGAAAAGCATAGATAAGGTTTGCATGGTATGAAAGATATATAAGAAATATCCTGAAGTTACAAGAAGTTTTATTAACTTGATTTTGTACATTCCCAGTAATACCCCATGATATCCCAACAATATACATAGTATATACTACAAGCTTATCACAGAGGTCGGTCAACAAGCAAGTATGATCCCCCTCAAAGATAGGAAAGAAATTTTCTTCGACAAAATCCCACAATATCTTTATTGAAGCAACATCATCACTAATGAACGAGATATCGTCACAAACATCACCAAATAATCCGAACAGCATCGTTCAGCATCCCCCACAGAATACCTAAATACTACCAGCCAAACAATATGCCAAAAACAAAACCCCTAAGTCCCTACGTATTTCAGCTACAGTTATCCGATCATCCCCCAGAAATCATTGCATATCAACAAAATCATCAGACATTCCTCCCCAAATCACCAGGTATCATAATTGTCAACTCTAGATTCCCCAACGGGATCCATGTGCATCCGTAAGGAGATCCACAAAGAGTTCCAGTAAGATCATTAAGTGCGTATATATTCCAGCTCTGCCCAACAAATGTCCAAGCAAAGTTTTATAAACAGATCTACGATCAGTATCTGCAGCGTCACGGACGCCCGCAGTGCTGCCCTCACATTTACTAGTCCTAACTCGTGCATGTTTGTGTAAGTGTCGTGTTTGTCTGTCATGCAGGGGTGTCATTTACTGGTGGGTGGCTCGAGTCATGACGGTGTGTGGTAAGTGTGTTAGCTTTGTGGTTTGCGTGTGTGGTGACGGGGTGGTGGGAAGGGGATGATGCTGGTGAATGGGTAGGGATGGTGGTTGGGAAGGTTGTAGGGATGAATAGGTGTAGCTGGTTGGTAAGGATTACTTGTGGTAGACTTGACGTGATTGGCATGAGTGTTACTGAAGGGCAGAGTGACAAGAGTCCTCGTTTTGCTGTTGCCTACCCTCCTGAGTCCATGTATTGTATGTACCCGCTGCACATTCCATGCTTGCCTCCATTTACCCCCTGCTGTGGGTCCTTTACGCACAGTATTACAAAAACGCTCTGTCTGTGTATACTTAGACAAATAAAGCTTTTTAACTGAAATTTGTGGCTGGTGGATATGGAGGTCGTTAAATAAGAAAGGGTCGCGGTGGGTGGCAGGAGGGTGCCTTTTGACTGTGGGTAAGGAATGAGGTTGCTGGCAGGTTGTGTATGGGTCAGCTGGTTAGTATGGTAGATTGGGAGAGCATGATAAGAGTCTCTGATGTGTGGAGGGAGTATGGTAGTGGGAAGGCCACTCAGGGTGCTGGAGGTGTGTCCTAGAGAGGCTGACAGGTAGGGAAGGAGGTGGAACATAACAAATAACATCAAATAACATGTAAAGAACGTACTTGGCTCGCACCGTGACCTTCACCTTCGCCTTAGGAGACCACCCCATCATGGCGTCTCACATGTCAACGAGACTAAAACAGCCCCTGGTAACTGCGCTTGCAAGACGCCATGTATCTCCCCGACCTCCTCGCCCTACAGCACACTACAACTAGCGCTCACTGTCGTGACAAGGAAAGTCGTATTAGCGTCAGACTTCCCAGCCTGATGTCAAACTGTAATGTTGCTCTCGCAGAATATTATCTTTCCTAATTTTTGTCTCACTTTCCTTCCTACTGCTCCAAAGAATCTGTGGTTTGTCTATGTGGTGCTCCACCTATGATCTGATCTGCTCTACCTATTTACTGCTATGTTCGGTTATTGTCAGACTTGAGCGCTTTTCATCCTTGGGGCTGCCTAACCCTAAATGCCACTCAGCGTTCGAAGCTGACCGGTCCTTATCCCACACCAATGCCTGCCTCAACAGTCCCTTCTACACCAGTCCCTGGCCCACCAGTCCCTGCCACAACAGTGCTTTCCACACCAGTGCCTTCCACACCAGTGCCTTCCACACCAGTGCCTTCCACACCAGTGCCTTCCACACCAGTGCTTTCCACCCAGTGCCTTCCACACCAGTGCCTTCCACACCAGTGCCTTCCACACCAGTGCTTTCCACACCAGTGCCTTCCATACCAGTGCCTTCCACACCAGTGCCTTCCACACCAGTGCTTTCCACACCAGTGCCTTCCACACCAGTGCCTTCCACACCAGTGCCTTCCACACCAGTGCCTTCCACACCAGTGCCTTCCACACCAGTGCCTTCCACACCAGTGCTTTCCACACCAGTGCCTTCCACACCAGTGCCTTCCACACCAGTGCCTTCCACACCAGTGCCTTCCACACCAGTGCCTTCCACACCATGCCTTCCACTACCAGTGCCTTTCCACACCAGTGCCTTCCACACCAGTGCTTTCGACACCAGTGCCTTCCACACCAGTGCCTTCCACACCAGTGCCTTCCACACCAGTGCCTTCCACACCAGTGCCTTCCACACCAGTGCCTTCCACACCAGTGCTTTCCACACCAGTGCCTTCCACACCAGTGCTTTCCACACCAGTGCCTTCCACACCAGTGCCTTCCATACCAGTGCCTTCCACACCAGTGCCTTCCACACCAGTGCCTTCCACACCAGTGCCTTCCACACCAGTGCTTTCCACACCAGTGCCTTCCACACCAGTGCTTTCCACACCAGTGCCTTCCACACCAGTGCCTTCCACACCAGTGCTTTCCACACCAGTGCCTTCCACACCAGTGCTTTCCACACCAGTGCCTTCCACACCAGTGCCTTCCACACCAGTGCTTTCCACACCAGTGCCTTCCACACCAGTGCTTTCCACACCAGTGCCTTCCACACCAGTGCCTTCCACACCAGTGCTTTCGACACCAGTGCCTTCCACACCAATGGTAGAAACTTTACCTCACAAGGAAGACAAAACTCTCATCACCTCCCTGATCTAATCAACAACTCTCAAATTAGGTCTTTCGTTTGTAGCCAGAGTCTTAAAGTTTCGCTAGCACACAGCTTCTCCTGCTATTGTTATATTTGTAGTTCTAAGAGAGTTTTCTTTTTGTAACTTCTGTCGCAACGAATGTAAGAATATAAACCATATCAACCCTTACAGAGACTGAACACCACTCACAGAAAATCAATATTGTTCAAACAGAATAAGTAGTTCTCACAGGGAATCAACACTGCTCATACAGAATCAACACACTTCATGCAGAATCAACACTATTCATACAGACTTAACACTGTTCATACAGAATCAATACTGTCCCTACACAACTATCGCTGTTCGTATAGAATACGACACCGTTCATGCAGAATCAATACAGTATGTACAGAATCAATACTGTTCATCTGGGATCAATATTGTTCATGCAGAATCAACTATATACATTCAAAATCAATACCGTTCATACAGAATCAACACCGTTCATACATAATCAATACTGTTCACACAGAATCAATACCGTACATGCATAATTAATACTGTTCATTCAGAATCAATACCGTTCATACCGAATCAACACTGTTCATATAAAATCAATACTGTTCATACAGTTTATACAGAATCAACACTTCATTTAAAATCAATACCACTCATACAGAATTAACTTTGCTCATATAAGATCAATACTGCTCAAACGGACGGTGGAAGCAGCCGATCCTCTGTAGCTTTAAACACTCAAGCTAATCTGTAGCTACACGGGTCATCAACAACTCGACTCTCTCACTGCAGCCGTCCTCACCTCCAGGGTCCTGCTCAATATTCTCTCTCTCTCTCTCTCTCTCTCTCTCTCTCTCTCTCTCTCTCTCTCTCTCTCTCTCTCTCTCTCTCTCTCTCTCTCTCTCTCTCTGTCTTGCTGCCTGCCATGGATAATATTCTGAGGAAGGTAAATCTATCTTCCTGAACAAGTTTGGACCCAGACGCCCAGCCTGCTAATCCACTGCTTGCCGTGCAAACACTCACATTTTCTCTTTTTAAATTTCTTTTTTTTTTTGTTTTAGGACGTACTCTCTCTCTCTCTCTCTCTCTCTCTCTCTCTCTCTCTCTCTCTCTCTCTCTCTCTCTCTCTCTCTCTCTCTCTCTCTCTCTCTCTGCTAATTTCTTCCAATGATGAGAACCTTGTATTTGTACTTTCATTCCTATCATTATTATATACTGCCAACTTTTGCAACATATATATATATATATATATATATATATATATATATATATATATATATATATATATATATATATATATATTTAGTTATTTATTTATTGATTTTGCTTTGTCGCTGTCTCCCGCGTTAGCGAGGTAGCGCAAGGAAACAGACGAAAGAATGGCCCAACCCACCGACATACACATGTATATATATACACGTCCACACACGCAAACATACATACCTATAAATCTCAACGTATACATATATATATACACACAGATATATACATATATACACATGTACATAATTCATATTGTCTGCCTTCATTCATTTCCATCGCCACCTCGCGACACATGCAATAACAACCCCCTCCCCCTCATGTGTGCGAGGTACCGCTAGGAAAAGACAACAAAGGCCACATTCATTCACACTCAGTCTCTAGCTGTCATGTAATAATGCACTGAAACCACAGCTCCCTTTCCACATCCAGGCCCCACAGAACTTTCCATGGTTTACCCCAGACGCTTTACATGCCCTGGTTCAATCCATTGACAGCACGTCGACCACGGTATACCACATCGTTCCAATTCACTCTATTCCTTGCACGCATTTCACCCTCCTGCATGTTTAGGCCCCGATCACTTAAAATCTTTTTCACTCCATCTTTCCACCTCCAATTTGGTCTCCCACTTGACCTCGTTCCCTCCACCTCTGACACATATATCCTCTTGGTCAATCTTTCCTCACTCATTCTCTCCATGTGACCAAACCATTTCTAAACACCCTTTTCTGCTCTCTCAACCACAATCATTTCATTACCACGCATCTCTCTTACCCTATTATTACATACTCGATCAAACCACCTCACAACACATATTGTCCTTAAACATCT
Organism: Panulirus ornatus; assembly: GCF_036320965.1. Lineage (NCBI taxonomy): Eukaryota > Metazoa > Arthropoda > Malacostraca > Decapoda > Palinuridae > Panulirus > Panulirus ornatus. The sequence continues at coordinate 46,242,366 of NC_092226.1, forward strand.
CATTTCCAGCACATCCACCCTCCTCCGCACAACTCTCTCCATAGCCCACGCCTCGCTACCATATAACATTGTTGGAACCACCATTCCTTCAAACATACACATTTTTGCTTTCCGAGATAATGTTCCCAACTTCCACACATTCTTCAAGGCTTCCAGAATTTTCACCCCCTTCCCCACCCTATGATTCACTTCCTCTTCCATGGTTCTATCCACTGCCAAATCCAATCCCAGATATCTAAAACACTTCACTTCCCCCAGTTTTTCTCCTTTCAAACTTACCTCCCAATTGACTTGACCCTCAACCCTACTGTACCTAATAACCTTGCTCTTCTTCACATTTACTCTCAACTTTCTTCTTTCACACACTTTACCAAACTCAGTCACCAGCTTCTGCAGTTTCTCATATGAATCAGCCACCAGCGCTGTATCATCAGCGAACAACAACTGACTCACTTCTCAAGCACTCTCATCCACAACATACCTGCCCCTCTTTCCAAAACTCTTGCATTCACCTCCCTAACAACCCCATCCATATACAAATCAAACAACCACGGAGACATCACACACCCCTGCTGCAAACCTACATTCACTGAGAACCAATCACTTTCCTCTCTTCCTACACGTACATATGCCTTACACTCTTGATAAAAACTTTTCACTGCTTCTAACAACTTGCCTCCCACATCATATATTCTTAATACCTTCCACAGAGCATCTCTATCAACTCTATCATATGCCTTCTCCAGATCCATAAATGCTACATACAAATCCATTTGCTTTTCTAAGTTTTTCTCACATACATTCGTCAAAACAAACACCTGATCCACATATCCTCTACCACTTCTGAAAACACACTGCTCTACACCAGTCTGATGCTCTGTACATGCCTTCACTCTCTCAATCAATACCCTCCCATATAATTTCCCAGGAATACTCAACAAACTTATATCTCTGTAATTTGAGCACTCACCTTCGTCCCCTTTGCCTTTGTACGATGGCTCTATGCAAACATTCCGCCAATCCTCAGGCACCTCACCATCAATCATACATACATTAAATAACCTTACCAACCAGTCAACAATACAGTCATCCCCCTTTTCTAATGAATTCCACTACAATACCATCCAAACCCGCTGCTTTGCCGGTTTTCATCTTCCACAAAGCTTTTACTACCTCTTCTCTGTTTACCAAATCATTTTCCTTAACACTCTCACTTTGCACACCACCTCGACCAAAACACTCTATATCTGCCACTCTATCATCAAATACATTCAACAAACCTTCAAAATACTCACTCCATATCCTTCTCACATCACCACTACTTCTTATCACCTCCCCATTAGCCTCCTTCACTGAAGTTCCCATTTGTTCCCTTGTCTTTATTTATTTACTTTATTTACCTCCTTCCAAAACATCTTTTTATTCTCCCTAGAATTTAATGATACTCTCTCACCCCAACTCTCATTTGCCCTCTTTTTCACCTCTTGCACCTTTCTCTTGACCTCCTGTCTCTTTCTTTTATACATCTCCCAGTCATTTGCATTATTTCCCTGTAAAAATCGTCCAAATGCCTCTCTCTTCTCTTTCACTAATAATCTTACTTCTTCATCCCACCACTCACTACCCTTTCTAATCTGCCTACCTCCCACGCTTCTCCTGCCACAAGCATCTTTTGCGCAAGCCATCTCTGCTTCCCTAGATACATCCCATTCCTCCCCCACTCCCCTTACTTCCATTGTTCTCACCTTTTTCCATTCTCTACTCAGTCTCTCCTGGTACTTCCTCACACAAGTCTCCTTCCCAAGCTCTCTTACTCTCACCACTCTCCTCACCCCAACATTCGGTCTTCTTTTCTGAAAACCTCTACAAATCTGCACCTTTGCCTCCACAAGATAACGATCAGACATCCCTCCAGTTGCACCTCTCAGCACATTAACATCCAAAAGTCTCTCTTTCGCGCGCCTATCAATTAACACGTAATCCAATAACTCTCTCTGGCCATCTGTCCTACTTACATACGTATACTTATGTATATCTCTCTTTTTAAACCAGGTATTCCCAATCACCAGTCCTTTTTCAGCACATAAATCTACAAGCTGTTCACTATTTCCATTTACAACACTGAACACCCCATGTATACCAATTATTCCCTCATCTGCCACATTACTCACCTTTGCATTCAAATCACCCATCACTATAACCTGGTCTCGTGCATCAAAAAACTAACACACTCATTCAGCTGTTCCCAGAACACTTGCCTCTCATGATCTTTCTTCTCATGTCCAGGTGCATATGCACCAATAATCACCCATCTCTCTCCATCAAGTTTCAGTTTTTCCCATATCAATCTAGAGTTTACTTTCTTACACTCTATCACTTACTCCCACCACTCCTGCTTCAGTTGTGCTACTCCTTGTCCTCTCACTAACCCCTGACTTTACTCCCAAGACTTTCCCACACCACTCTTCCCCTTTACCCTTGAGCTTCGTTTCACTCAGAGCCAAAACATCCAGGTTCCTTTTCTCGAACATACTACCTATCTCTCCTTTTTTCTCATCTTGGTTACATCCACACACATTTAAACACCCAAATCTGAGCCTTCGAGGAGGATGAGCATTCCCCGCGTGACTCCTTCTGTTTCCCCTTTTAGAAAGTTAAAATACAAGGAGGGGAGGGTTTCTAGTCCTCCGCTCACGTCCCCTTTAGTCGCCTTCTACGACACGTGAAGAATGCGTTGGAAGTATTCTTTCTCCCCTATCCCCCGGGATAAATATATATATATATTTTTTTTTTTTTTTTTTTTTATACTTTGTATATATATATATATATATATATATATATATATATATATATATATGTATATATATATGTGTGTGTGTGTGTGTGTGTGTGTGTGTGTGTGTGTGTGTGTGTGTGTGTGTGTGTGTGTGTGTGTGTGTGTGTGTGTTTGTGTGTGTGTGTGTGACTGTGTAGAAAATGAGTGAGGAAAAGTTGACAAAGGGGATAAATGTGTAAGATTTGGAGGGAACAAGGAGAACGGAGAGACCAAATTGGAGATGGAAGGAAGGAGTGAAAATGATTTTGAACGATCGCGACCTGAATATGCATGAGAGTAAAAGGTCCGCACGGAATATAGTGGATTGGGTCATTATGGTATAGCGGGGTCAAGGTATTGTCAATGAACTGACCTATTGCATGTGAAACGTCCGGGGTAAACCATGGAAAGTCTGTAGGGCATTCATGTGGATAGGCAGCTGTGGTTTCGTTGCATTACACATGACAACACGTGTATGGATGTGAGCGGATGTTGCCTTTCATCATCTCTTTCCTAGCGCTACCTCGCTGACGCAGGGGGCGGCGATCAGGTGAGGGAGAGAAGAGAAGAATGTACGTTATCATTTCATTTCCTTTTCTTACATACATTTATGCTGTTTCCTGTGGAGTGGGGTGGTTTGGCGTCTGATAAGAATGACGGCCAGCAATTATCAATATATGCAGATATATCAATATTTTTAGATGTAACGACGAAAAAAAAGGAGAGATTGGTAGTATGTTTGAGGAAAGGAACCTGGATGTTTTGGCTCGAGTGAAACGAAGCTCAAGTGTAAAATGGAAGAGTGGTTTGGGATCGTCTTGGGAGTAAAGTCAGGGGTTGGTGAGAGGAAAAAGCAAAGGAAGGAGTAGCATTACTCATAAAGTAGGAGTTGTGGGAGTATGTGATACAGTGTAAAAAAGTAAACTCTAAATTGATATTGGTAAAACTGAAAGTGCGTGAGAGAGAGGGGTGATTATTGGTGCCTATGCACCTGGTTATGAGAAGAAAGATCATGAGAGCAGCTAAGTGAGTGTGTTGGCAGCTTTGATGCACGAGACCGCGTTATAATGATGGGTGATTTCAATGGAAAGCTGAGTAATCTGGCAGTTGAGGGAATAATTGGTGTACATGGGGTGCTTAGTGTTGTAAATGGAAATGGTGAAGAGCTTGTAGATTTATGTGCTGAAAAAGGATTGGTGATTGGGAGTACCTGGTTTAAAAAGAGAGATATACATAAGTATTCGTATGTAAGTAGGAGAGATGGCCAGAAAGCGTTATTGGATTACGTGTTAATTGAAAGGCGCGCGAAAGTGGGACTTTTGGATGTTAATGTGCTGAGAGGTGCAACTGGAGGGATGTCTGATCATTATCTTGTGGATGCGAAGGTGAAGATTTGTAGAGGTTTCCAGAAAAGAAGAGAAAATGTTGGGGTGAAGAGGGTGGTGAGAGTAAGTGAGCTTGGGAAGGAGTCTTGTGTGAGGAAGTACCAGGAGAAACTGAGTGCAAAATGGAAAAAGGTGAGAACGAAGGACGTAAGGGGAGTGGGGGAAGAATGGGATGTATTTAGGGAAGCAGAGATGGCTTGCGCAAAAGATGCTTGTGGCATGAGAAGCGTGGAAGGTGGACATATTAGAAAGGGTAGTGAGTGGTGGGATGAAGAAGTAAAATCATTAGTGAAAAAGAAGAGAGGGAAATAGTGCAAATGACTGGGAGATGTATAAAAGAATAAGGCAGGAGGTCAAGAGAAAGGTGCAATAGGTGAAAAAGAGGGCAAATGAGAGTTAGGGGTGAGAGAGTATCTTTGAATTTTAGGGAGAATAAAAAGTTGTTTTGGAAGGAGGTAAATAAAGTGCGTAAGACAAGGGAACAAATTGGAAATTCAGTCAAGGGGACTGATAGGGAGGTGATAAGAAGTAGTGGTGATGTGAGAAGGAGATGGAGTGAGTATTTTGAAGGTTTGTTGAATGTGTTTGATGATAGAGTGGCAGATATAGAGTGTTTTGGTCGAGGTGGTGTGCAAAGTGAGAGGGTTAGGGAGAATGATTTAGTAAACAGAGAAGAGGTAGTAAAAGCTTTGCGGAAGATGAAAACCGGCAAGGCAGCGGGTTTGGATGGTATTGCATTGGAATTCATTAAAAAAGGGGGTGACTGTATCGTTGACTGGTTGATAAGGTTATTCAATGTATGTATGACTCATGGTGAGGTGCCTGAGGATTGGCGGAATGCTTGCATAGTGCCATTGTACATAGACAAAGGGGATAAGAGTGAATTCTCAAATTACAGAGGCATAGGTTTGTTGAGTATTCCTGGGAAATTATATGGGGGGGGGGGGGAGGTATTGATTGAGAGGGTGAAGGCATGGACAGAGCATCAGATTGGGGTAGAGCAGTGTGTTTTCAGAAGTGGTAGAGGATGTGTGGATCAGGTGTTTGCTTTGACGAATGTATGTGAGAAATACTTAGATAAGCAAATGGATTTGTATGTAGCATTTGTAGATCTGGAGGAGGCATATGATAGAGTTGATAGAGATCCTCTGTGGAAGGCATTAAGAATATATGGTGTGGGAGGCAATTTGTTAGAAGCAGTGAAAAGTTTTTATCGAGGATGTAAGGCATGTGCACGTGTAGGAAGAGAGGAAAGTAATTGGTTCTCAGTGAATGTAGGTTTGCGGCAGGGGTGTGTGATGTCTCCATGTTTGTTTGATTTGTTTATGGATGGGGTTGTTAGGTAGGTGAATGCAAGAGTTTTGGAAAGAGGGGCAAGTGTGCAGTCTCTTGTGGATGAGAGAGCTTGGGAAGTGAGTCAGTTGTTGTTCGCTGATGATACAGCGTTGGTGGCTGATTCATGTGAGAAGCTGCAAAAGCTGGTGACTAAGTTTGGTAAAGTGTGTGAAAGAAGAAAGCTGAGAGTAAATGTGAATAAGAGCAAGGCTATTAGGTACAGTACGGTTGAGGGACAAGTCAGTTGAGAGGTAAGTTTAATGGATAAAAACTGGAGGAAGTGAAGCGTTTTAGATATCTGGAAGTGGATTTGGCAGCGGATGGAACCATGGAAGCGGAAGTGAATCATAGGGTGGGGAAGGAGGCGAAAGTTCTGGGAGCGTTGAAGAATGTGTGGAGGTCGAGAACATTATCTCGGAAAGCGAAAATGGGTATGTTTGAAGGAATAGTGGTTCTAACAATGTTATATGGTTGCGAGGCGTGGGGTGTAGATAGAGTTGTGCGGTGGAGGGTGGATGTGCTGGAAATGAGATGTTTGAAGACAATATGTGGTGTGAGGTGGTTTGATCGAGTAAGTAATGTAAGGGGAAGAGAGATGTCTGGTGATAAAAAGAGTGCGGTTGAGAGAGCAGAAGAAGATGTTTTGAAATGATTTGGTCACATGGAGAGAACGAGTGAGGAAAGATTGACCAAGAGCATAAATGTGTCAGAGGTAGAGGGAACGAGGAGAAGTGGGAGACCAAATTGGAGATGGAAAGATGGAGTGAAAAACATTTGGGTGATCGAGGCCTGAACATGTAGGAGGATGAAAGGCGTTCAAGGAATAGAGTGAATTGGAACGATGTGGTAGACCGTGGTCGACGTGTTGTCAATGGATTGAATCAGATATGTGAAGCGTCTGAGGTAAACCATGGAAAGTTGTGTGGGGCCTGGATGTGGAAAGGGAGCTGTGGTTTCGGTGCATTATTACATGACAGCTAGAGACTGAGTGTGAACGCAAGTGGCCTTTGTTGTTTTTTTTCTAGCGCTACCTCGCGCAAATGAGGGGGGAGGGGGTTGTTATTTCATGTGTGGCAGGGTGGCGATGGAAATGAATAGAGGTAGACAGTATGAATTCCGTACATGAGTATATATGTATATGTCTCTGTGTGTATATATATGTATACGTTGAGATGTATAGTTATGTAAATTTGCGTGTGTGGACGTGAGTGTATATTCATGTGCATGTGGGTGGGTTGGGCCATTCTTTCGTCTGTTTCCTTGCGCTACCTCGCTAACGCGGGAGACAGCGACAAAGCAAAATGAATAAATAAATAGGTAATATATATATATATATATATATATATATATATATATATATATCGAAGAGACGAAGCTAGGACGCCATTTGGTAAACATGTGATTGTCCAAAACATACAACGAGCGTTCATAAACTTATCATTTTACAAATCTTATCAACAATGAAGTTATCTAATTTGTACAGACCGTCACTAATATTAAGATTATAATTCCTTGTGTATTCAATAACTGAAGATTCAATGATATTTCTCTTGGTAATAGAGTTAGAGTTAATAACTGAGATGGCGTCACTCCAGTCAATACAATGATCATAGTTTTTAACATGATTAAACAAGGAATTTGATTCTTGTCCCGTTCTTATACTATATTTATGTTGCTTAAGTCTAACAGAAAGATCCTTACCAGTCTGACCAACATAAAATTTATCACAGTTTCCTCAAGGAACTTTATAGATGCAACCAAGAGAATTTTCTGGTGAATTCCTGATTAAGACATTCTTTATAGTATTATTGTTGCTAAAGGCAACATTTACATTAAAGGATTTAACGAACATGGGAAGCAAATTGAAATTATTATTAAAAGGGAGAACTAAAAGATTCTTGGTGTCAATGGGATGTTTGGGCTCAACTCTATAAAATGATTTCTTTGCTAACTTAAGGGATTTATCAATGAAAGATCTAGGGTACTTTAATTTTGATCCAATAGAATATATTTTCTCAAACTCATCACCAAAAAACTCTGGACTGCAAATACGTAATGCCCTTAGGGACATAGATTGAGATGATAATAATATAACTCTGTCATGTTGAGATGAGCAATAATGGATATATGAGCATACATTGGTGGGTTTTCTGTATATGCTAGACTTAAACTTGTTTCCTTGTCTATGGATCATGCAATCTAAAAATGGTAACATACCATTATTTTCATTTTCTACAGTAAATTTGATGGAAGGTACTAAATTGTTAAGTAAGGGGAGAAATATTTGTAAATTTTCATTTGTTGGCCAAACACAAAGAACATCATTTACATACCTAAACCAAATTGCATTAGAAGGTAAGATATCCTTTAGTAAGTTTGTTTCAAAAAATTCCATATAAAGATTACTTAGTACAGGTGAAAGAGGGTTACCCATTGCTATACCAAAGTTTTGAGCATAATAATCTCCATTAAATTGAAATATACAGTCTTTTATACACAATTTTATCGGTTCAATGAAATTTGTGTTTGGCCAACAAATGAAAATTTACAAATATTTCTCCCCTCACTTAACAATTTAGTACCTTCCATCAAATTTACTGTAGAAAATGAAAATAATGGTATGTTACCATTTTTAGATTGCATGATCCATAGACAAGGAAACAAGTTTAAGTCTAGCATATACAGAAAACCCACCAATGTATGCTCATATATCCATTATTACTCATCTCAACATGACAGAGTTAAATTATCATCATTTCAATCTATGTTCCTAAGGGCATTACGTATTTGCAGTCCAGAGTTTATTGACGATGAGTTTGAGAAGATATATTCTATTGGATCTAAGTTAAAGTACCCTAGATATATATATATATATATATATATATATATATATATATATATATATATATATATATATATATATATATATATATATATATATATATATATATATATATATATATATATATATATATATATATATATGTATAATTTTTTTCATACATATTCGCCATTTCCCGCGTTAGCGAAGTAGCGTTAAGAACAGAAGACTGAGCCTTAGTGGTAATATCCTTACTTGGCCCCTTCTCTGTTCCTTTTTTTAGAAAATTAAAAACGGGAGGGGAGGATTTCCAGCCCCCCGTCCCTCCCCTTTTAGTGGCCTTCCATGACACGCAGGGAATATGTAGGAAGTATTCTTTCTTCCCTATCTCCATGGATATTATATGTATGTATATTGTTGACTCGTTGGTAAGGTTATTCAATGTATGTATGACTCATGGTAAGGTGCCTGATGAGTGGCAGAATGCTTGAAAGTGCCATTGTACAAAGGGAAAGGGGATAAGAGTGAGTGCTCAAATTACAGAGGTATAAGTTTGTTGAGTATTCCTGGGAAATGATATGGAAGGGTATTGATTGAGAGGGTGAAGGCATGTACAGAGCATAAGATTGGGTAGAGCAGTGTGGTTTCAGAAATGGCAGAGGATGTGTGGATCAGGTGTTTGCTTTGAAGAATGTATGTGAGAAATACTTAGAAAAGCAAATGGATTTGTATGTAGGCTTTTAGGATCTGGAGAGGGTATATGATAAAGTTGATAGAGATGCTCTGTGGAAGGTATCAAGAATATACGGCGTGGGGGTAAGTTAGAAGCAATGAAAAGTTTATATCAAGGCTGTAAGGCATGTGTACGAGTAGGAAAAGAGGAAAGTGATTGGTTTTCAGTGAATGTTGGTTTGCGTCAGGGGTGCGTGATGTCTCCATGGTTGTTTAATTTGTTTATGGATGGGTTGTTTGGGAGGTGAATGCAAGAGTTTTGGAAAGAGGGGCAAGTATGCAGTCTGTTGTGGATGAAGAGCTTGGGAAGTGAGTCAGTTGTTGTTCGCTGATGATACAGCGCTGGTGGCTGATTCATGTGAGAAACTGCAGAAACTGGTGACTGAGTTTGGTAAAGTGTGTGAAAGAAGAAAGCTGAGAGTGAATGTGAATAAGTGCAAGGTTATTAGGTACAGTACGGTTGAGGGACAAGTCAATTGGGAGGTAAGTTTGAATGGAGAAAAACTGAAGGAAATAAAATGTTTTAGACATCTGTGAGTGGATTTGGCAGCGGATGGAACCATGGAAGCGGAAGTGAATCATAGGGTGGGGGAGGGAGCGAAAGTTCTGGGAGAGTTCAAAAATGTGTGGAAGTCGAGAACGTTATCTTGGAAAGCAAAAAATGGGCATGTTTGAAGGAATATTGATTTCAACAATGTTATATGGTTGCGAGGCGTGGGCTATAGATAGAGTTGTGCGGAGGAGGGTGGATGTGCTGGAAATGAAATGTTTGAGGACAATATGTGGTGTGAGGTGGTTTGATTGATTTAGTACTGAAAGGGTAAGAGAGATGTGTGGAAATAAAAAGAGTGTGGTTGAGAGAGCAGAAAGGGTGTTTTGAAACGATTTGGTCACATGGAGAGAATGAGTGAGGAAAGATTGACAAAGAGGGTACATGTGTCAGAGGTGGAGAGAACGAGAAGTGGGACACCAAATTGGAGGTGGAAAGATGGAGTGAAAAAGATCTTGAGTGATCGGGGCCTGAACATGCAGGAGCGAACAATGTGGTATACCGGGGTCGATGTGTTGTCAATAGATTGAACCAGGGCATGTGAACAGTCTGGGGTAAACCATAGAATGTTTTGTGGGGCCTGGATGTGGAAAGGGAGGTGTGGTTTTGGTGCATTATGCATGACAGCTAGAGACTGGGTGTGAACAAATTTGGCCTTTGTTGTCTTTTGCTAGCGCTACCTCACGCGCATGTGAGGGTAGGAGGTTGTCATTTCATGTGTGGCGGGGTGGCGACGAGAATGAATAAGGGCAGACAGTATGAATTATATACATGTGTATGTATGTATATGTCTGTGTGTATATATATGTATACGTTGAGATATATAGGTATGTATATGTCTGTGTGTGAATATATATGTATACGTTGAGATGTATAGGTATGTATATGTGCTGTGTGTGGACGTGTATGTATATACATGTGTAGGTGGGAGTGTTGGGCCATTCTTTCGTCTGTATCCTTGCGCTACCTCGCTAACGCGTGAGATAGCGACAAAGTTTACTAGAGAAATATATATATATATATATATATATATATATATATATATATATATATATATATATATATATATAAATATATATTGCCATTGTACAAAGGCAAAGGGGATAAGAGTGAGTGCTCAAATTACAGAGGTATAAGTTTGTTGAGTATTCCTGGTAAATTATATGGGAGGGTATTGATTGAGAGGGTGAAGGCATGTACAGAGCATCAGATTGGGGAAGAGCAGTGTGGTTTCAGAAGTGGTAGAGGATGTGTGGATCAGATGTTTGCTTTGAAGAATGTATGTGAGAAATACTTCGAAAAGCAAATGGATTTGTATGAAGCATTTATGGATCTGGAGAAGGCATATGATAGAATTGATAGAGATGCTCTGTGGAAGGTACTAAGAATATATGGCGTGGGAGGCAAGTTGTTAGAAGCAGTGAAAAGTTTTTATCGAGGTTGTAGGGCATGTGTACGTGTAGGAAGAGAGGAAAGTGATTGGTTCTCAGTGAATGTAGGTTTGCGGAAGGGGTGTGTGATGTCTCCATGGTTGTTTAATTTGTTTATGGATGGGGTTGTTAGGGAGGTGAATGCAAGAGTTTTGGAAAGAGGGGCAAGTATGCAGTCTGTTGGGGATGAGAGAGCTTGGGAAGTGAGTCAGTTGTTGTTCGCTGATGATACAGCGCTGGTGGCTGATTCATGTGAGAAACTGCAGAAGCTGGTGACTGAGTTTGGTAAAGTGTGTGAAAGAAGAAAGTTAAGAGTAAAGAGCAAGGTTATTAGGTACAGTAGGGTTGAGGGTCAAGTCAATTGGGAGGTAAGTTTGGATGGAGAAAAACTGGAGGAAATAAAGTGTTTTAGATATCTTGGAGTGGATCTGGCAGCGGATGGAACCATGGAAGCGGAAGTAAATCATAGGGTGGGGGAGGGGGCGAAAATCCTGGGAGCCTTGAAGAATGTGTGGAAGTCGAGAACATTATCTCAGAAAGCAAAAATGGGTATGTTTGAAGGAATAGTGGTTCCAACAATGTTGTATGGTTGCGAGGCGTGGGCTGTGGATAGAATTGTGCGCAGGAGGGTGGATGTGCTGGAAATGAGATGTTTGAGGACAATATGTGGTGTGAGGTGGTTTGATCGAGTAAGTAATGTAAGGGTAAGAGAGATGGGTGGAAATAAAAAGAGAGTGGTTGAGAGAGCAGAGGAGGGTGTTTTGAAATGGTTTGGGCACATGGAGAGAATGAGAGAGGAAAGATTGACCAAGAGGATATATGTGTCGGAGGTGGAGGGAACGAGAAGCGGGAGACCAAATTGGAGGTGGAAAGATGGAGTGAAAAAGATTTTGAGTGATCGGGGCCTGAACATGCAGGAGGGTGAAAGGCGGGCAAGGAATAGAGTGAATTGGATCGATGTGGTATACCGGGGTTGACGTGCTGTCAGTGGATTGAATCAGGGCATGTGAAGCGTCTGGGTTAAACCATGGAAAGTTCTGTGGGGCCTGGATGTGGAAAGGGAGCTGTGGTTTCGGGCATTATTGCATGACAGCTCGAGACTGAGTGTGAACGAATGGGGCCTTTGTTGTCTTTTCCTAGCGCTATCTCGCACACATGAGGGGGGTGGGGGATGGTATTCCATGTGTGGCGAGGTGGCGATGGGAATGAATACAGGCAGACAGTGTGAATTGTGTGCATGGATATATATGTATGTGTCTGTGTGTGCATATATATGTGTACATTGAGATGTATAGGTATGTATATTTGCGTGTGTGGACGTGTATGTATATACATGTGTATGGGGGTGGGTTGGGCCATTTCTTTCGTCTGTTTCCTTGCGCTACCTCGCAAACGCGGGAGACAGCGACAAAGCAAAATGAATAAATAAAATAAATAAATAAATATATATATATATATATATATATATATATATATATATATATATATATATATATATATATATATATATATATACATATACACATATCGTTGTGTGGTGGTCTTGCAAGGGATAGAGCCTCAGTTGCTTGAATTCGTGTCCTCTGGCTGCGCTCTGGCCATCATCAAGATACCCGCTGGGAGTCGGCTCCAGAACTTCCCTCCCACCTACCCGCCACCCCTCAGGAGCTTACCTGCCGGTGTGTTCTAGACTCACTTACGCTGGCTGAACAAAGCCGCACTGAGGTTGGCTAGTTGGCTGGTTGGTTGGTTGGATGGCTGGTTGGTTGGGTGGTGTGTTGGGTGGTTATTTCGCTTTTAGGTCTTTCGACTACCAAGATTCTTAAGGTCGACAACGTTATCTTAGTACCACCGGTTGAAATGAAACTTTTTCAGGTGTTCAGGTTATTCTTCACACCACAAATGCTGTCAGTAAACGTAAGGCCTCCGCCTGCACTGGGGATTTGTTAAATTCGTTTCTCAGCAGAATGTTCTCTTCTCAGACCTACTCACTTTGCTATACTCCTGGTTGCTTGGCTGAAAGTGGAAGGGCAAGGGGTCGTCCAATTGGTAAGGTCAAGACGTCAAAGAGAACATGGATTTACAGAAGACTCTCCAGAGCATGATGGATTACTGCGTCTTGTGTACGTTTTACACTACAGACATTAACATACACCAGTCTGCAGTGTACTTGTTACAAGGATGAATTATATTTCAGGAAGAGAAACCATGAGTGATTAGGAAATGCTGGTTCCCTTGGCACTTTCCGGTCGGTCTATCAGCAAATTCCGCCTCAATTTAAAGTTCAAGGAGGACGAGTTTATACTGTCGGACAAAAAATCTCCAGCCACTTTAATCTTTTAGCAGCCAGCGAGAGGAGGCCTCCCCCGGGGACTCGACGTAATTCATGATAAACCCTAAATTGTTCGCCATTAATACCCACATTAAAGAGGCGCCTGCTCTGGTGTTGGACTCGACCCCGCCAATAAGGAATACGACAGAGTTGTAGAAAGTAAATGTCTGTTATAACGTGTGATGTTGGCAAAATATTCCTTGTCATTTTCATCTGTCGTGCGTATTGTAGAGGGCTGCTAAGATGAGCTCGAGAACGGAATGCTAGATATCCTACCCTCTTGTAGTTTTTAAAGGAAAAAAAAACCTTGCTTGGTTCCTTCTTCTGCTCCTATTCTAGGAAACAATACAGGGTGGGGTGAATTCGAGGCCTCTTGCCCCCGCCCATCATTCCCGTCCCTCTCAGTCATCATCTAATATAGACAGGAGATACGTGGATAGTGTCCGTCCTTCCCTGTCCCCAGGCATGACTCCAGCCTACATATAGCTGAAATGATTAGAATGTAATCGGAAACAGCGCACCTGCAGACGTTCAAACCAAACCTGGATGAGCTTCAGGCAATTTTGATTCATTTCGTTTGAGTGATGAAACTACAATAATAGTTGAACTAGACATATAATACTGCTGTTACATCACATAGTGTGAAACCTTGCCTAACCTAGCCTATTGCGACATGCATTGTAAAATGCAAACGAACAACCACAATATTACGATTCAATTATTCTACAACTGAGCTAAAGAGGCATTTGCTGAATGATTACTATCTATGCTGGTTGCCTGACCTGTTAACTGACAAGGTCATTAAGAACGTCAACCTCAAGTTTTAACATTTCCTACAGATATTTATGACAATTCAAAGACCATACGCACTCTCATCCACCGAGGGAGGTGTTGGTCCAGGAAATGCTTCAAGGAACAGTCGAGTGAACCAGTGAATAAGCAAAGACCTTATGAGCCGGTTGTGTACACATTACCTATAACTTCACCTGATGTTAACTGTCCCGTTTCCACCTTCTGAACATATCATGGAATATCGTTAGTGTTATTCTTAAGGTTTCTTAATGATAATGTGTAGTGATCTTAATGTTTAGTGGTTACTTAAGTTGAGAAGAGTTCTCTCTCCCTACCAGTTATATCTAGACTTACGAACCTCCGTAGTGTGGTGGTTAGCATTACTGACAATGAATCATTAAGAGTCAACCCGGGGTCGGACTGCCATGAGTTCGAATCGTGGACGTGGTAGCCCACACACACCCAACACAAGTGTTCATCCTCCCCTCGAGGCTGGTCGATAACTGACTTAGTTTAGTGTGTGTTTGTGTGTGTGTGTGTGTGTGTGTGTGTGTGTGTGTGTGTGTGTGTGTGTGTGTATACATACACAGGGGTCAAGAATTGATACGTATACACAAGATTAAAAGACAGGGAAATACGAGCGTAAAATTTTCTAATACCACACCAAAAACAATCACTCGCACACGAGGGTGGAAATCCCTCCCCATAAGATACAATAAGTAATTACATTTAAGTGATTACAAACACACACGCAAAAGAAATGTGCAGCTTTAAACATTTCAACTTTCCCTTCGTATCCAGTCCTGACAGTCATTCATTGCTACAATTCAGAGAAGAAGAGAACCATTCATTCCCAGGCAGCAAGAAGGAGGGAATCGGTAAAGAAGACTAAAGGGAACAGGGAGGTAGTCTATTCCACGGGGAAGAACGAAGGGCATAACACAGCTATCGTAGGCTGGTGTTTACTAGTGTAGTTAATCAGACAGCGAATGAGGTCCAGCTTCCTCCCAGCGGTCCGGCAGGCCAGCTCCTCTGACTGGAAATTTGTATTCAAAGTCTGCTAGATATATCATGTTACTGTCGGAGGTGCGTCATGTCCTTTCTCCTTGTGTGAACAACCCAGTTCTTGGTCATACCTGGACTCGTACCGTTGTGGAGACTAGAGGGACCACCTGCCAGTGGTGGAGACCAGGGGGACCACCTGCCAGTGGTGGAGACCAGGGGGACCACCTGCCAGTGGTGGAGACCAGGGGGACCACCTGCCAGTGGTGGAGACCGGGGGGACCACCTGCCAGTGGTGGAAACCAGAGGGACCACCTGCTCGTGGTGGAGATCGGGGGACCACCTGCCAGTGGTGGAGACCAGGGGGACCACCTGCCAGTGGTGGAAACCAGGGGGACCACCTGCCAGTGGTGGAGACCGAGGGGACCACCTGCCAGTGGTGGAGACCAGGGGACCACCTGCCAGTGGTGGAGACCAGGGGACGACTATCAGTGGTGGAGACCGAGAGGACCACCTGCAGATAAGACCAAGGGGCAAATTGCAATTGGTGGAGGTCAAGGGATCCACCTGACAATGTTGGAGGCTAGGAGAACCACCCTTCACGCAGTTAACTTTCAGAAGTGGAAGCCAGGGGGACCACCTGTCGTGGAGACCAGGGGAGCCTCCATTGACCACAGGGAAGGCAGGGTGGAGTATAGGTTGTATGCGTGAGTGTGTGTGTGTGTGTGTGTGTGTGTGTGTGTGTGTGTGTGTGTGTGTGTGGGAGAGAGAGAGAGAGAGAGAGAGAGAGAGAGAGAGAGAGAGAGAGAGAGAGAGAGAGAGAGAGAGAGAGAGAGAGAGAGAGAGAGAGAGAGAGAGAGAGTATTATTCATAGAAAAATCTCTCTCTCTCTCTCTCTCTCTCTCTCTCTATATATATATATAAATATATATATATATATATATATATATATATATATATATATATATATATATATATATATATATATATATATATATATATATACATATATTCCTATGAGTGGACTCAGGAATATCTTGATCACGCGCAAAATTGTGATCCTTTCCAATTTTGCAAATTCATACTGTCTGCCTCTATTCATTCCCATCACCACCCCGCCACACATGAAATAACAACCCTTTCCCCCCTCATGTGCGCGAGGTAGCGCTAGAAAAAGACAACAAAGGCCATATTCGTTCACAGTCTCTATCTTTCATGTACAATGCACCGAAACCAAAGCTCCCTTTCCACACCCAGGCCACACAAAACTTTCTATAGTTTACCCCGGACGCTTCACATGCCCTGGTTCAATCCATTGACAGGACGTCAACCCATGTATACCACATCGTTCCAATTCACTCTATTCATTGCATGCCTTTCACCCTCCTGCAAGTTCAGGCCCCGATCAATGAAAATCTTTTTCACTCCATCTTTCCACCTCCAATTTGGCCTCACACTTCTCGTTCCCTCCACCTCTGACATATATATCCTCTTTGTCGATCTTTCCTCATTCATTCTCTCCATGTGGCCAAACCATTTCAAAACACCCCCTTCTGCTCTCTCAACCACACTCTTTTTATTACCACACATCTCTCTTACACTTTCATTACTCACTCGATCAAACCACCTCACACCATATATCGTCCTCAAACATCTCAATTCCAACACATCCACCCTCCTTCGCACAACTCTATCTATAGCCCAAGCCTCGCAACAATAAAACATTGTTGAAACCACAATTCCTTCATACATAACCATTTTTCCTTTCCGAGATAATGTTCCCGCCTTCCACACATTGTTCAACGCTCCCAGAACTATTGCCCCCTCCCCCACCCTGTGACTCACTTCTGCTACCATGGTTCCATCCGCTGCCAAATCAACTCCCAGGCATCTAAAACACTTCACTTCCTCTAGTTTTTCTCCATTCAAACTTACCTTCCAAGTGACTTATCCCTCGACCCTACTGTACCTAATAACCTTGCTCTTATTCACATTTACTCTCACCTTTCTTCTTTCACACACTTTACCAAACTCAGTCACCAGCTTCTGCAGTTTCTCAGCTCGATCAGCCACCAGCGCTGTATCATCAGCGATAAACAACTGATTCACTTCCCAAGCTCTCTCATGCACAACAGACTGCATACTTGCCCCTCTCTCAAATATTCTTGCATTCACCTGCCTAACCACCTCATCCATAAACAAATAAACAACCATAGAGACAACACGCACCCCTGCCGCAAGCTGACATTCACTGAGAACCAATCACTTTCCTCTATTCCTACTCGTACACATGCCTTACATCCTCGATAAAAACTTTTCACTGCTTCTAACAACTTACCTCCCACACCATATGTTATTAATACCTTCCACAGAGCATCTCTATCAAGTCTATCATATGCCTTGTCCAGATCCATAAATGCTACACACAAATCCATTTGCTTTTATAGGTATTTATCACATACATTTTTCAAAGCAAACACCTGATCCAAACATCCTCTACCACTTCTGAAACCACACTGATCTTCCCCAATCTGATACTCTGTACATGCCTTCACCCTCTCAATCAATACCTTTCCATATAATTTCCCAGGAATACTTAAGAAAATTATACCTCTGTAATTTGAGCACTCACTCTTATCCCCTTTGCCTTTGTACAATGGCACTATGCAAGCATTCCGACAGTCCTCAGGCACCTCACCATGAGCCATACATACATTAAATAACCTCACCAACAAGTCAACAATAGAGTCAACCTCTTTTTGATAAATTCCACTGTAATACCATCCAAACCCGCTGCCTTGCCGGCTTTCATCTTCCGCAAAGCTATTACTACCTCTTCTCTGTTTACTAAATCATTCTCCCTAACTCTCTCACTTTGCACACCACCTCGACTTAAACACACTATATCTGCCACCCTATCATCAAACACATTCAACAAACCTTCAACATACTCACTCCATCTCTTTCTCACATCACCATTACTTGTTATCACCTCCACATTACCCCACTTCACTGATATTCCCATTTGTTCCCTTGTCTTACGCACTTTATTTAACTCCAATATATATATATATATATATATATATATATATATATATATATATATATATATATATATATATATATATATATATATATATATACATATATATATATATATATATATATATATATATATATATATATATATATATATATATATATATATATATATATATATATATATATATATATATATATATATATTTTTTTTTTTTTTCTTTTTTTTTTTTTATACTTTGTCGCTGTCTCCCGCGTTTGCGAGGTAGCGCAAGGAAACAGACGAAAGAAATGGCCCAACCCCCCCCATACACATGTATATACATACGTCCACACACGCAAATATACATACCTACACAGCTTTCCATGGTTTACCCCAGACGCTTCACATGCCTTGATTCAATCCACTGACAGCACGTCAGCCCCGGTATACCACATCGCTCCAATTCACTCTGTTCCTTGCCCTCCTTTCACCCTCCTGCATGTTCAGGCCCCGATCACACAAAATCCTTTTCACTCCATCTTTCCACCTCCAATTTGGTCTCCCTCTTCTCCTTGTTCCCTCCACCTCCGACACATATATCCTCTTGGTCAATCTTTCCTCACTCATTCTCTCCATGTGCCCAAACCACTTCAAAACACCCTCTTCTGCTCTCTCAACCACGCTCTTTTTATTTCCACACATCTCTCTTACCCTTACGTTACTCACTCGATCAAACCACCTCACACCACACATTGTCCTCAAACATCTCATTTCCAGCACATCCATCCTCCTGCGCACAACTCTATCCATAGCCCACGCCTCGCAACCATACAACATTGTTGGAACCACTATTCCTTCAAACATACCCATTTTTGCTTTCCGAGATAATGTTCTCGACTTCCACACATTCTTCAAGGCCCCCAGAATTTTCGCCCCCTCCCCCACCCTATGATCCACTTCCGCTTCCATGGTTCCATCCGCTGCCAGATCCACTCCCAGATATCTAAAACACTTCACTTCCTCCAGTTTTTCTCCATTCAAACTCACCTCCCAATTGACTTGACCCTCAACCCTTGCTCTTATTCACATTTACTCTTAACTTTCTTCTTCCACACACTTTACCAAACTCAGTCACCAGCTTCTGCAGTTTCACACATGAATCAGCCACCAGCGCTGTGTCGTCAGCGAACAAAAACTGACTCACTTCCCAAGCTCTCTCATCCCCAACAGACTTCATACTTGCCCCTCTTTCCAAAACTCTTGCATTTACCTCCCTAACAACCCCATCCATAAACAAATTAAACAACCATGGAGACATCACACACCCCTGCCGCAAACCTACATTCACTGAGAACCAATCACTTTCCTCTCTTCCTACACGTACACATGCCTTACATCCTCGATAAAAACTTTTCACTGCTTCTAACAACTTTCCTCCCACACCATATATTCTTAATACCTTCTTAATATATATATATATATATATATATATATATATATATATATATATATATATATATATATATATATATATATATATATATATACATACATATATATATATATATATATATATATATATATATATATATATATATATATATATATATATATATATATATATATATATATATATATATATATATATCCCTGGGGATAGGGGAGAAAGAATACTTCCCACGTATTCCCTGCGTGTCGTAGAAGGCGACTAAAAGGGGAGGGAGCGGGTGGCTGGAAATCCTCCCCTCTCGTTTTTTTTTTTTTTTTAATTTTCCAAAAGAAGGAACAGAGAAGGGGGCCAGGTGAGGATTTTCCCTCTAAGGCCCAGTCCTCTGTTCTTGGCGCTACCTCGCAAATGCGGGAAATGGCGAATCGTATGAAAAAAAAAAAAGATATATATATATATATATATATATATATATATATATATATATATATATATATATATATATATATATATATATATATGTATATATATATAAATATATATATATATATATATATATATATATATATATATATATATATATATATATATATATATATATATATATATATATATATATATATATATATATATATATATATATATATATATATGTATGTATATATATATATATATATATATATATATATATATATATATATATATATATATATATATATATATATATATATATATGTATTTATTTTTATTTTGCTTTGTTGCTGTCTCCCGCATTTGCGAGGTAGCGCAAGGAAACAGACGAAAGAAATGGCCCAACCCAACCCCATACACATGTATATACATACACGTCCACACACGCAAATATACATACCTATACATCTCAATGTACACATATATATATACACACACAGACATATACTACAAGGTTATTAGGTACAGTAGGGTTGAGGGTCAAGTCAATTGGGAGGTAAGTTTGAATGGAGAAAAACTGGAGGAAGTAAAGTGTTTTAGATATCTGGGAGTGGATCTGGCAGCAAATGGAACCATGGAAGCGGAAGTGGATCATAGGGTGGGGGAGGGGGCGAAAATCCTGGGAGCCTTGAAGAATGTGTGGAAGTCGAGAACATTATCTCGGAAAGCAAAAATGGGTATGTTTGAAGGAATAGTGGTTCCAACAATGTTGTATGGTTGCGAGGCGTGGGCTATGGATAGAGTTGTGCGCAGGAGGATGGATGTGCTGGAAATGAGATGTTTGAGGACAATATGTGGTGTGAGGTGGTTTGATCGAGTAAGTAACGTAAGGGTAAGAGAGATGTGTGGAAATAAAAAGAGCGTGGTTGAGAGAGCAGAAGAGGGTGTTTTGAAATGGTTTGGGCACATGGAGAGAATGAGTGAGGAAAGATTGACCAAGAGGATATATGTGTCGGAGGTGGAGGGAACGAGGAGAAGAGGGAGACCAAATTGGAGGTGGAAAGATGGAGTGAAAAAGATTTTGTATGATCGGGGCCTGAACATGCAGGAGGGTGAAAGGAGGGCAAGGAATAGAGTGAATTGGAGCGATGTGGTATACCGGGGTTGACGTGCTGTCAGTGGATTGAATCAAGGCATGTGAAGCGTCTGGGGTAAACCATGGAAAGCTGTGTAGGTATGTATATTTGCGTGTGTGGGCGTATGTATATACATGTGTATAGGGGTGGGTTGGGCCATTTCTTTCGTCTGTTTCCTTGCGCTACCTCGCAAACGCGGGAGACAGCGACAAAGCAAAAAGAAAAAAAGAAAAAGAAAATATACATATATATATACATATACATATATGTATATATATATATATATATATATATATATATATATATATATATATATATATATATATATATATATATATATATATATTTACATAATATTTTATTTTGCTTTGTCGCTGTCTCCCGCGTTTGCGAGGTAGCGCAAGGAAACAGACGAAAGAAATGGCCCTATATCTGCCACTCTATCATCAAACACATTCAACAAACCTTCAAAATACTCACTCCATCTCCTTCTCACATCACCAGTACTTGTTATCACCTCCCCATTAGCGCCCTTCACTGAAGTTCCCATTTGCTCCCTTGTCTTACGCACTTTATTTACCTTTATTTACATATATATGTTGTATGGTTGCGAGGCGTGGGCTATGGATAGAGTTGTGCGCAGGAGGGTGGATGTGCTGGAAATGAGATGTTTGAAGACAATATGTGGTGTGAGGTGGTTTGATCGAGTAAGTAATGTAAGGGTAAGAGAGATGTGTGGAAATAAGAAGAGCGTGGTTGAGAGAGCAGAAGAGGGTGTTTTGAAATGGTTTGGGCACATGGAGAGAATGAGTGAGGAAAGATTGTCCAAGAGGATATATGTGTCGGAGGTGGAGGGAACGAGGAGAAGTGGGGGACCATATTGGAGGTGGAGATATGGAGTGAAAAAGACTTTGAGTGATCGGGGCCTGAACATACAGGAGGGTGAAAGGCGGGCAAGGAATAGAGTGAATTGGATCGATGTGGTATACCGGGGTTGACGTGCTGTCAATGGATTGAATCAGGGCATGTGAAGCGACTTGGGTAAACCATGGAAAGTTGTGTGGGGCCTGGATGTGGAGAGGGAGCTGTGGTTTGGGGCATTATTGCATGACAGCTAGAGAGTGAGTGTGAACGAATGGGGCCTTTGTTGTCTTTTCCTAGCGCTACCTCGCTCACATGAGGGGGGAGGGGGATGTTATTTCATTTGTGGCGAGGTGGCGTTGGGAATGAATAAAGCCAGAGAGTGTGAATTGTGTGCATGTGTATATATGTATATGTCTGTGTGTGTATATATATGTGTACATTGAGATTCATAGGTATGTATATTTGCGTGTGAGGATGTGGTTATATATACATGTGTATGGGGGAGGGTTGGGCCATTTCTTTCGTCTGTTTCCTTGCGCTTCCTCGCAAACGCGGGAGACAGCGACAAAGCAAAATAATACTAATAATACATATATATATATATATATATATATATATATATATATATATATATATATATATATATATATATATATATGTATATATTTTTTATCTTTTTATTTTGCTTTGTCGCTGTCTCCCGCGTTTGCGAGGTAGCGCAAGGAAACAGACAAAAGAAATGGCCCAACCCACCCCCATACACATGTATATACATACACGTCCACACACGCAAATATACATACCTATACATCTCAATGTACACATATATATACACACACAGACACATACATATATACCCATGCACACAATTCACACTCTCTGCCTTTATTCATTCCCATCGCCACCTCGCCACACATGGAATACCATCCCCCTCCCCCCTCATGTGTGCGAGGTAGCGCTAGGAAAAGACAACAAAGGCCCCATTCGTTCACACTCAGTCTCTAGCTGTCATGCAATAATGCCCGAAACCACAGCTCCCTTCCCACATCCAGGCCCCACACAACTTTCCATGGTTTACCCCAGACGCTTCACATGCCCTGATTCAATCCACTGACAGCACGTCAACCCCGGTATACCACATCGATCCAATTCACTCTATTCCTTGCCCGCCTTTCACCCTCCTGCATGTTCAGGCCCCGATCACTCAAAATCTTTTTCACTCCGCCTTTCCACCTCCAATTTGGTCTCCCACTTCTCCTCGTTCCCTCCACCTCCGACACATATATCCTCTTGGTCAATCTTTCCTCACTCATTCTCTCCATGTGCCCAAACCATTTCAAAACACCCTCTTCTGCTCTCTCAACCACTCTCTTTATTTCCACACATCTCTCTTACCCTTACATTACTTACTCGATCAAACCACCTCACACTACACATTGTCCTCAAACATCTCATTTTCAGCACATCCACCCTCCTGCGCACAACTCTCTCCATAGCCCATGCCTCGCAACCATACAACATTGTTGGAACCACTATTCCTTCAAACATAGCCATTTTTGCTTTCCGAGATAATGTTCTCGACTTCCACACATTCTTCAAGGCTCCCAGGATTTTCGCCCCCTCCCCCACCCTATGATTCACTTCCGCTTCCATGGTTCCATCCGCTGCCAGATCCACTCCCAGATATCTAAAACACTTTACTTCCTTCAGTTTTTCTCCATTCAAACTTACTTCCCAATTGACTTGACCCTCAACCCTACTGTACCTAATAACCTTGCTCTTATTCACAATTACTCTTAACTTTCTTCTTTCACATACTTTACCAAACTCAGTCACCAGCTTCTGCAGTTTCTCACATGAATCAGCCACCAGCGCTGTATCATCAGCGAACAACAACTCACTTCCCAAGCTCTCTCATCCACAACAGACTTCATACTTGCCCCTCTTTCCAAAACTCTTGCATTCACCTCCCTAACAACCCCATCCATAAACAAATTAAACAACCATGGAGACATCACACACCCCTGCTGCAAACCTACATTCACTGAGAACCAATCACTTTCCTCTCTTCCTACACATACACATGCCTTACATCCTCGATAAAAACTTTTCATATATATATATATATATATATATATATATATATATATATATATATATATATATATATATATATATATATATACATATATCAAATTGGCTCTGCGATCTTCCCTCTAATAAACTTAAGTGGGTGATATTGGAACACCTGGGTTGCGTTCTAGAAAACATCAATTTCTGACGTACTGTTCTTCTCTTCAGGTAACTTCCTCTTGAGCACTGCACCTTTAAACTCCTCTCCAAGAAACCCTTCACTAAGTATCTGTCTTTCAAAAATTCGTTCCTTTAGTTAACACTTCCAAGAACACTCCAAATAGTCTCTCCTAGATTTTAAGCTCCCAAATTCGTCGCTCCAGTCAACACTAAAAAAAGCTGCCTTTCCAAAGCCATCAACTCTCAGAACCCGTCCCCCTCTAGCCGGCAATAAGGAAATGTTTTTACACTACCATCCACAGCTACCTGAACCTGGTGTGGCCTGTTGGCTACTAGGAGTAGGTGCTTTTTTGGTGTCTTCGGAGACCAGCAGCGGTTCCTCTCGTGCTGGGTCCTCCTGCTCTAACGTGTGAGGTTGTGGTCTCGTTTGGGAATGAAAAATCAGTCTCCATTAGTACGTGAATTTCATCATTTGCGCCTCATGTCCTCGTTTTTATCATCTTTGTTACCAGGTTTCTCTATTTATTCCTCAGTATTCTCTCTCCCTATCATGCCCTCAATTGCCAGGCTCTGAGATAACTAGCAGGCTACGTACGCTCCGTCAGCACTCTAGAAGTTCAATGCTCAACACCACACGAACGATAAAGTCTCTAGCGCCAGGCGCCCACCTGCTAATGATGAGCCTCCTCAGGAAGCTTTCCAGCCTCCCTTCACACAGCTTTCACTCTTGTCAGGTCCTCCTGATACCTGTCAGGAGACGTCTGGAGAACGCTGAAGGCGCCCTTACCTAACCTAATCCACGCCTAACCCAACTTAAAGGTTTGTCAAACCCAAAGTAACCTGATCTAACCTAAGGCTTTTCCTATTCTTATGCAACCTAACTTAGATTAATCTTAGGGCTTTTTTAACTTCCCGCAACCTAACTTAAGGGCTTTTCTAATTTAAGCTAACCCAGTCTAACTTGGCAAAAGGAATATCTAAACCTCTCCTGACTTAATCTATGAGTTTTCCTAACCTTAACTAAACTAAAGGCTTTCCTAACCTCACCCAATCTAGCTCAAGGCGTTCTTAGCTTCATTTAACCCATTTAAGCAGTAAGTTTCCCTAAATTCATGTAATTTAGTTTAACCGAAACTAAGGGCTTTCCTACTCTCCTAATCTTAGCCTCACCTAAGATAAGGACTATCCTGACCGCAATTCTTACCCTAACCTAATCTAAAGGCTTTCCTAATCCTCATCTAGCCTAGCCTTACATAGCTTAGGGCCTTCTAGACCTAATTCAACTCAGCATAATGGATTTCGTAAAGTAATGTAGCCTAACCTAACGTGATTTTATAGGGCTTCCGCTAGCGTTTCCAGACGGGATTATGGAAGATCACATTTGTGTTATTTGACAACTAATGTCTTTACGTTATAATTCGAGAGCATTCACAACTCGGCACGACCCTCTAGTGGTTGCAGTTTCTCGTGTACAGCTGCAGCTACGAGAGATATACAGATGCGACTATGAAACTCATATACCAGCATCTAGAGAATGGGAAGACTGCCGCTACGAAACTGATACACTTGCAGCTAAGAAAGTGATACATTGGCAATACCGAAACTACTATAGCTGCAGCTACGACGCTATTACATACACCTGCAGCTTTAAATTGGGTTTATCTGCGTTGTGTGAAATGAGTAGACGTAGCTACGGGTAGGAAGCTGATAGAGCTGTAATTGTGAAACTGAATCGGATGCATCTGCAACTGTGCACTAGATATATTTAATGCTATATAGCGATAAGCTACTGCTGAGGACCAAATCCACCTACGTCAGGAGTCCCATCCCCGCCTTCCACCTGCCTAAGCTAGAGTTTGTTGCCATGCACTCGGCGCCTTCCCGACACTATCCTGCTGATATACATTTTTTTCTGTTGGAGGTTCCAGCCACGGACAAAAGCCCACACCAAGGCCGAGCTTTGATTGAAACATAGAAAGATTAATGAAAGGTAAATCATTATCAGAGAACTGGGTCTCGAAAATAAGTAAGATATTAGGAGAGGTACGAGACAGATGGTGTTCAACGGAGGTGAGGTTACTAGAGAGACCACGAATGTTGATATAGTGAACAGAAAAAGAGGAAGATCTATCAGAGAGGGACAAGTCGTGGGAGGGGCCGGTACTACTAGTGTGTGAGCCCTTCCTTCATTAGCAGCAAATTCAACTCGGAGATTCTCAGCACCTCATGGTGTCGGGGACGAAGGGCTGTAGGTTTGTTGGATTCTATCATGATTACGTTGAAAAACGATCATGCAGACAGGAGATGGGACATCTTATATAAAGAAGATAAGTGAGGTCTGAGTAGGTGTATGATGTTTGTAAGAAGATGGCAGGACTAGCCCTGGTAGTCACGTTTGGATGAGACAGAAAGTAAGACCAGCAATCCTGACCTGGAGAGTGTAAGATGGTTCCCGGCCACCACTTTAACGTTCCCCAGTCAGGACGGTAGTGCCACCCTGGGAGACTGCTGTCAACAGCCTACTACTTAATGGCAGCTGATCTCTCCGGATGTTTCCTTATTTGTTTAGTATCTCGTAATGGACGCATCAGAAACGCGTAATAGAAAAATCACAATTGTGAAATTGGTTATTTTTCTTTTGGCGCGTCACACTGTTGGCACCTGTTACTAACTCTTGTTGATACAAGTTATATTGTAAGCCCTATATTTCTTGTCTTACGATGATATGAAAAACCTTATTGATGATTAACTTTTCCTCTCCCGAGTCGTTGGCTAAGCATCCTACACAGTAACTTTATCCGTCGAGAAAACGTCTTGTTGTATGGCTACTGAGCTATGTACAGTCATGAACCTCTCACACTGTCAACTCCACGTGGTACTCAGAATCGAACGTAGGTGCTTGAAAACTGCCCCACCACCACCACTCAGGGCTCATGTTTCTGCCAGGTGATACACACAACGAGACATTCGCCGGTGATGCTCTTCTGGAAGAAGGTGCTCACCCATACTAGTTCAAGATAAAATGAACCCGTGAATGATACATTATCTTACTGTAATATAACATCAACAGGGTCTGTGGATCCCTTTAGCAAGGCTAAAAATTTGTGGATATCATGTCACTGAAATATGATCCTAACAGTAATACAGACTAACGTGTAGACAGTCATTGGTATCTTGGGCGCAGCAAGAAGAATTATCGAGGCCGATCAAATGTTTGATCCTCATCGTATCGATCAGCTCATGATGTCAACTGCTGCATCTAATTCAAGGATTCCAACCTAGTTATTGATGGACACATTACGCCACTTTGTGGGTATTGTGTTTCGGCGTCTCTTGTTGGGTATAATGATCAAGGAGCCACCAGAAGATAACGTCTCCCAGAACAACGATAAACCTTCTGCCCAAGAGAACCACAGCTGAAAGCTCATAAATATCTTGAAGTCGATTACACTCGAGAGAGACGGGCTGTCAAGACTTAATCGGTGGCTCTTTAAACATCGTCTGTAATCAGTGTCATGAATTCGACTTAGCAAATCATTCGGATTACATTTCTGGGACTCGCTGTTTGTCTTGTCTGACTTGACCTGATTTCTGGTGAAAGTGGCCTTAATGTTGATCCCTGACTGTGAACTAGGACCTCATGTTTGACTTTCAAGGTCAGACTGCGTGTGCGCGTTGAGAGGCAAGTCTCTCATGAAGGCAATGATAACATTTACCTTTAGAAGCGGTATGAGGTCGGTGGCAGCCTACGTCCCTTGCTGTTCTTGCTGCTGCTGTAGTGCATGCTCGTGAGCCAGCACGATACGTAGTGTATAACGACGCCCAACTCGTAGGAGGCCTCCTTACCACTGAGGCACAATTGGATCGTTTGGGTTGTGGTGAGGCTTACGTAATCCTGCGTCGCGCATTTCGCTAAAGGCGCCTTACGTCCGACTCAGGGAAGATATTAACGTCCAAGGATGCCTTACGAGGGGATGTATTACAGTGACTGGGGCTATTCCCATCAATTGTAGGTAGAGCGATTAGGAGGTGGTGACCCTGAACGCTGTCGGACGGCGGTTTCTCCAGCAAAACATTTCGAGATCTTGTCTTTCAATGCGATGTTATGAAAAAGAATAACTTAGTCCGTTTTGGCTACACAGACGCGACTCTAACATTTCATCACACCGGCTAAGGTTTCATCCACCAGCCTGAAAAGATGTACGAGTAATGTGAAGGGTATATGTGCTCTCACACTGACATACTCAAAACAACGCCATCAGAATACAAAGCCAGCCATAACGTACTTCAGCATATTATCCTTCAGCACTCGACATACCAACGGTTTGATGCGTCTTCTTCCCTACCTCAGTGTTCCTGTGATGCATCCGTGTTGATCTCAGTTGAGAAATATGAGATGATTCATTTTTATGAAAATTCTTTTAAGTTAAATGCTTCTTTAGTTTTAGATCGATATACTAAGGAATTAAGGAACGTTGTAGTTGCTGGAGAAGTGGAAAATTTACCAAAAAACGAACAATATACTTTTATCTCCATGATAAATGACGTAAAAAAGTGCTAAGTTAGAGTTTCACCACATTCTGCAAGATACTGGTTGTGGCGCTTAGTCTACCTCATTCTTTATCTCCAGTTGTGGAGCTTAATCTACCTCGTTCTTTATCGCCAGTTGAGGCGCTTGATCTACCCCGTTCTTTGATGCCAATAGCGGCGCTTAATCTGCCTCGTTCTTTATCGCCAGGTGTGGCGCTTAGTCTACCTCGTTCTTTATCGCCAGGTGAGGCGCTTAATCTATCTCGTTCTTTGATGCCATTAGCGGCGCTTAGTCTACCTCGATCCTTGCCGACAGCTTTGGCGCTTCGTCTATCTCGATCCAGCAGTTGTGGCTCAAGTCGATCTCGGTCTTCACCATCAGTTGCAAGGCTTGTTCGTCAGTCATGAAAGTATCTTGATCACTGTCGCCACTACCACGATCATCGCCAAGAACACACACACACACACACACACACACACACACACACACACACACACACACACGCACTCGGTGATGACCACTTTCATCAGCAGTGTGTTCCTACCGACGCTCGCTTGTGATGTCTCTCCCCGGCTGGCGTAGATACCATCGCTGTGGAGTTATCTCTTGGGCTCGCCTGCCCCACCGCGCTGCGCCGCCGTCCCGAAGCCTCATAATTTCAACCTGGTCTGGAATTAACAATGATGATAATAACATAATTGCTAAGCAGAGAACGCAGACTAGGGAATAGCCAGCTCACTCCCTCCCCCCTTCCAAATCATTGTTCTCTCCTCATCAAAGCCATCTCTTCGTTCACCATTGGACGCTACATTATCTCATAATTCGCTGTGATTCAGCACTACAGTGAGGCAATCATGCGCACCAGGCCACTCTGTGGCTCGACCCGAGACTTGAGTGTCCCGGGGAATTGATCTTACTGATTGTTATTACATCGGCCAAGTGGCTGGTTGGTGCGGCGTCTGGGGGTCGTATGCCCCAATAAACCAGCTCTCTGCTTGATTGGGTTTGAGGAGAGAACGGGAAGGTCTTGACGACCAAAGCGCGCACTTCGCTCGATAGTCGCTTCTGTGGTTCTCCAATAATGATGGAACGCATTCGCATCACAACACATCACAGTAGGAGATGCATGACTTTAACGCGTTGGAAGTCCAGGAACGCTGTTGACTTGAGCGAGTATATGTGATCATGATTAATCGAACTCGGTCATTTATTCATCTACTTTTTTTCTATATATACCTGAAGCTCTGAAGGGAGGCTGCAGTCTTCACTGTTATACAGTTTCCGGGTGATGGAGAGACAATGTACGGTTCTAAGGGTGAGCAACATCTCTTGTGCCAGAAAACAAAACTCTCGTGTCAACTTTTGTGGATTGCTCTGTCACCCTCGTGAGGCCCTACAAGAACTCTATGTCCAAAGTTGATGTTGTTTACTCAAAGATTTAAGGAGTTTGTGATGTCAACGCAGGTCAGAGTTCCTATGGGAATTGAGAATATATGGCATACGTAAATCGTGCAATATATTCTGAGATATAAGTATTGAAATCCTTTATCAATGAGGAAGTAATACCAAATGATTATGCAATAAACATCAAGGTATCTAAAAGAAAATGATATAACATTTTTGTTTCTTATTCTTATCTTTTAATGGATAAATGTAAGATCTAAAATTCACGATGAAATGTCTAAAAATACAGAGAATCTCAGGATAAAAGTACAGTGCAGAGGTACTCAAAGTATTAGGTTATTAGCATAACCAAAGTCTGACTTTTTAAAGCCATAAAAAGAATGTTAAGTCTACACATCCTGGGCTGGGGGACGTCTGCAAGATGACGCCGTACCTCCTTAAGAGGAACATCCTTGTCCCCGCGGCTGCCTCAGGTACGCACCGGGAAGTGTTTCATAATGTTACTGACTCTAATGGCGATCACCAGGCTTCACCTGGTGAAGACCAGTGAGCCAGAACCCCTCCCTAATGACACGACGTTCAAAGCATTATTGTTTTTTTGGGGGATACGTTGATTGTTCATGAAGTCATCAGCGTGTACTCTGATATTGCCCATGAAGTCATTAGCATCTACTCTGATATTGCCCATGAAATTATTGGCATGTACTCCAATATTGCTCATGAAGTCACTAGTATGTACTCTAGTATTGCTCATGAAGTCACTAGTACGTACTCTAGTATTGCTCATGAAGTCACTAGTACATACTCTAATATTGCTCATGAAGTCATTAACATATTCTCTAATATTGCTCATGAAATCACCAGCGTGTATTCTAATGATGCTCATGAAACTATTAGCTTGTCATCTGATACTGCTTATGAAGTCACTAGCATGTACTTGAATATTACTCATGAAATCACCAGCGTGTATTCTAATGATGCTCATGAAACTATTAGCTTGTCATCTGATACTGCTTATGAAGTCACTAGCATGTACTTGAATATTACTCATGAAATCACTAGCGTGTATTCTAATATTGCTCATGAAATCCTTAGGGGGTCACTTTATCGTGTTCAGAGGTCACACCGTCGTGGTCACACGCTTGTTCTGGGGGTCGTTCTGACGTGCTCAGTTGTGCGTAACATAAATACGGACGACTGTAGTCGTGTATATGACTGGCGGTAATTTGGAACAATCTAGTTCGCTCGCAGATAACGAACTATCATCCACATGATGATATAAACAACAACTTTCACATGCGTGTTGTTCTTGGGTCAGTCTCTCAGAAAAAAGAGTGAGCCACTTCAAATTCTGAAATGGCTGCTAGTGATGGCTTTGCGTTATGGTTTTCGCATAATAGGTGACGAAGTTGTTAAACAATGATACTTGCGTCGGTTTACGTGTTTTTGATTAAACAGAATCTGATGATGCATCTTTCAAAGCTAGTTAATAACCTCTCTTATTTTCTTTACCTTTTTTGATACGTTTGAGTGAAGGAGTATTATCCACCTCTGCGATGCTCACGAACTAAAGCCATTCACAGTTTTATGTCAGCAGGGACCTCAGTAAGCCAGGGTCTTGTAAAGGCAGGTTTAGGACTTTGGCTGGAGGAGGATTAGCATTCTTCTCTATGAAGTACACTGGTCGGATGTTTCTGTAGGTGGAGTTCTGGAAATGCCTTCACCCTGCCGACTTTGATATGGAGTGGCTATCACATCTCTCCTCAGGCGGTCGCGCTGAGATGCTGAAATATGGAAATGTTTTTGATACATGAAAAGATGTCGTCGCTCTTGTTGCAGTATGATACTGACAAAGTTGTCCTTATCATTTCTGAGGACTGCATCTTAGGTGTACTGGTTAGAATTTTCTTCTCCAGGTTGTGGTAGAATGTCAAAAACTCTGTCCTATGAAATGCTGATGCCACTGTCAAACACAGACGACCTCATGTGTACAGGGGATGGGGTCCAACGATCCTTTGATAAACTGTGAGTTTCTGAGTCTTTTTACCTAGTAGAGCAGCTGTGTTGAAGCAGCTAGGTTGAAGCGACATCTGTCTTGGAAGCGTCAAATTTAAGTTTTGGTTTCATGTCCGCCCCACTTTCAGTCTCGGTGAGATGAGTTACTCTACACATCTTTTGATGGGAGTGTCCATCAAATTTCGACTTGTGGTTTAGCTCCCTGAGGCGTATGACTGTGGCAACTTTTGCAAGAGGAACAGCTTCAATGTACTCAGAGAACTGAGCTTCCAGCTTTATCGTGGAGGGCGAGAGGTACATCCCACCGTCTCGTGTGGGCTTCGAGCTGAGTCATTTGCATCATTAACTTGCCTTTGATCTAGGGTAGATCTGCACAGTCATAGCTTTTCCTCAGCTGAGTTCAGAGCTGCGGCTTCTATGTTACAGACTAGTTTGCACTAGTAGAGGATCCTTGTCAGTTATTACAGCACTTCTCCTCAGGGGTCCTCTACGCAGGAAACATTCTTCTTGTAGCTTACAACTGTTGAACTCCAGTAAGGGTTCAGGAGAGAGATTTCGGGTGCCGGTGCTACTTCTGATACCGGACACTGTAATTTTCCCATTTTCTTTAACCTCCTCTCGTCTTCTATTCTCCCATTTTTCCTCATGTTGAATTATTCATATGAATTGTTTCTACTTAAGCACTTTGCCCACCGACTGATTTCTGTCTCGTCTCTGCCCTACTGTCGGCACCTTTAACAACAGACAAAACAAATGAGATCAAGACGCCTTTTCTTCGAATTATATGGTGGCATGTGAAGAAAGAGTTCATATGGCAAAGGCGTATTCAAGTAAGTTACAAAATCCATCAGTGAATAATTCTGTCTATACTATATAAGTGTAAAATGTTAGCGACTTGTGGAAAACTCATAATGACTGTTTATTTCATGTCATTTGTATAATTTCTAGAGCCTTACGCGTCTCCGTGACACAGGCCCCGGTCTCGCTGGATCCTACATGACTGGGAGAGTCATGATGGCTTGAAATATGGGAACATTTGTAGTATTATAACAGTACCCGTCATACTATGGACTGTAGGTGCTTGGGGATGGCTTCACGCTTTGCTATTCTGTCCAACTGAACAAAGCAACAATTCGTCGGTGTGGCCAGCATAGAAAAGCTGTAGATAAACTGTTTAAGGCCACTGGGATCATCCTTTCACCATCTGTGACCGAATGGACGTTTATGAAATGGGGCTCACTAGGTTCATGCAGTAGCCCTGCACTTCGTTAAGTGTCAGTAGACATAGTTAAGTGTCATTTAAATCCCGTATATTATGTATACCTTTCGGATGACTGAAGCTCGATCCATCCTTGGCTTGGTTCTCTCGCACTGGCACATCCTTTTACTTCAGATACTGTTATCTTACTGCTATTTGGCTATCTAGATAACACTTACACATAGGACAATAGATTACAACCAGTCACCTGACACTGACCCCCAAAATGAGATGCAGTGCAGGGAAGTCATCGGTGTGTCCTGATAGTGCATCGACACTCACTCCTTCATAGCACAGTCCTCCTAATCGTGGCTCACGTCCTGGTGACTTGGATATCAATAATTATTTGCCCTTTTCAGGTGATGCCGGACATCGCGTGCTTGAGGTTACATTTCAAGTGAAAAGTCGCCTTTGGCGAGGCTGTATCATCGTCAGCTGACGAAAGAGAGCATACAATCTCGTTACGGAACTACCCCCCTTCAAAGACGTCCATACTGTCCCTTCTACTGAGGAAGGCGTCTTGAATTGATATGATAAATGGTAGAAATCATCATATCTTCATGTTCACTTCATAATGCTGAGCGTAGACGTGCTCCTTCACACACAGAGCCCCTCTGCGTCTTACCCAAACCCCGCGAGCCATCATAGCTTACCGGGGTGTGGCCGCTGCCGTGCACCAGCAACCTCTTGAGCCATAGATGAGACCTGGGTAAGCAGGAGTGACCACAGCCGGTACTGCATTCACGATATATAGCTGTCTACTAGAGCAGAATGATTGCATTCAGCATAGCATCCGGACACACCTGATTATCATTATGTAACTGTAAATGGTGCAGATACAACACGAATCACAAACAGTTTCATCAAACTCACCAACAATAATGAACAGCTCAATTAAGGGAAGCGGTTTGCATTCCTGACCGGGGGGTTATTCATGGGCCGCCCTGGATAGGTTGCATAAGTTCGAATCCTGATAGTGACAGTTGGCCCATAGTCAACCCAGCTATCCATTTACCCTTAAGGGTTGGTTCATGAAATGAGTACCTGGCTTAAGTTAGTGTGTGTATATATATATATATATATATATATATATATATATATATATATATATATATATATATATATATATATATATATATATATATTTATTTATTTATATTTTGCTTTGTCGCTGTCTCCCACGTTTGCGAGGTAGCGCAAGGAAACAGACGAAAGAAATGGCCCAACTCACCCCCATACACATGTGTATACATACACGTCCACACACGCAAATATACATACCTATACATCTCAACGTACACATATATATACACACAGACATATACATATATACACATGTACATAATTCATACTGTCTGCCTTTATTCATTCCCATCGCCACCTCGCCACACATGGAATAACATCCCCTCCCCCTCATGTGTGCGAGGTAGCGCTAGGAAAAGGCAACAAAGGCCCCATTCGTTCACACTCAGTCTCTAGCTGTCATGTAATAATGCACCGAAACCACACATATATATATATATATATATATATATATATATATATATATATATATATATATATATATATATATATATATATATATATATATATATATATATATATATATATATATATATATATATATATATATATATATATATATATATATATATATATATATATATATACGTGCGTGTTATTTGTATGTATGAGTGGTTGAGCCATTTTTCGTCTGTCTCCCTGCGCTACCTCGCTAACGCGGGAAACAGCGGTTAAGAGTAATCTAATAAAATGAGAATGGTTTGGTAAACAGAGAAGAGGTAGTGAAAGCTTTGCGGAAGGTGAAACCGGGAAGGCAGCGGGTTTGGATGGTGTTGAAGCGGAATTTACTAAAAGAAGGCGTGACTGTGTTGTTGATTGGTTGGTAAGGCTATTCAGTGTATGGATGGATCATGGTGAAGTGCCTCAGGATTGGCGGAATGCATGCACAGTGCCATTGTACGAAGTCAAAGAGGATAAAGGTGATTGTTAGAATTACAGAGGCATAAGTTGGTTGAGTATTCCTTGGAAATTATATGGGAGGTTATTGACTGAGAGGGTAAAGGCATGTATAGCGTATCAGATTGGAGAAGAGCAGTGTCGTTTCAGAAGTGGTAGAGGACGTGTGGATCGGGTGTTTGCTCTGAAGAATGTATGTGAGAAATACTTAGAAAACAAATGGATATGTATGTAGCATTTATGGATCTGGAGAAGGCATATCATAGGGGTAATAGAGATTCTCTGTGGAAGGTTTCAAGAGTATATAGTGTGGGAGGTAAGTTGCTAGAAATAGTGAAGAGTTTTTATCGAGGACTTAAGGCATGTGAACGAGTAGGAAGAGAGGAAAGTGACTGATTCTCATTGAATGTCGGTTTGCGGCAGGGGTGCGCCTTGTCTCCATGGTTACTTTATTTGTTTATGAATGGGGTGGTTAAGCAGGTGAATGCAAGAGTTTTGGAAAGAGGGACAAGTATGCAGTCTGTTGTCGATGACAGGGCTTGGAAAGTGAGTCAGTTGTTGTTCGCTGATGATACAGCGCTGGTGGCTGATTCGGGTGAGAAATTACAGAAGATGTCGACTGAGTTTGGTTAAAGTGTGTGAAAGAAGAAAGTTGAGAGTAAATGTGAATAAGAGCAAGGCTATTAGCTTCAGTTGAGTTGAGGGACAACTTAATTGGGAGGTAAGTTTGAATGGAGAAAAACTGGAGGTTGTGAAGTGTTTTAGATACCCAGGAGTGGATTTAGCAGTGGATGGAATAATGGAAGCGGAAATGAGTCACAGGGTGTGGGAGGGAGCGAAGGTTCTGGGAGTGTTGAAGAATGTATGGAAGGCGAAAACGTTATCTCGGAGAAGAAAAATGGGTGTCTGAAGGAATAGTGGTTCCAACAATGTTATAAGGTTGCGAGGCGTGGGCTATAGATAGGGTTGTGCTGAGGAGGTTGGATGTGTTGGAAATGAGATATTTGAGGACAATATTTGATGTGAGGTGGTTTGATCGAGTAAGTAATGAAAGGGTAAGAGAAATGTTTGGTAATAAAAAGAGTGTGGTTGAGAGAGTAGAAGAGGGTGTTGAAATGGTTTGGTTGAATGGAGAGAATGAGTGAGGAAAGATTAACAAAGAGGATATATGTGTCAGAGGTAGAGGAAACGAGGAGAAGCGAGAGACCAAGTTGGAGGTGGAAAGATGGAGTGAAAGACTTTGAGCGATCGGGGCCTGAACATTCAGAAGGGTGAAAGGCGTGCAAAGAATAGAGTGAATTAGACCGATGTGGTATATCGAGATCGACATGCTGTTAATGGATTGAACCAGGGCATGTGAAGCAATGGCAAAAAAAAAAAGGTCGAATGAAACAAGGAATAGTGCATGAACACTAAGACGACCGGCAGCAGATGGAGACGACTCGTCTCAGTCACCTGCGGGGAGTGACACTCTTCATCATAGACTCTACCGTACGTACGTCTGCCAAGTTAGATCAACATCCCACACAGCATGGTGTATAGGGGGCGGTACTTCATCTACAAGCTTCAGCTGACCAAGGTGATAAACCATTGCGTATTCGGCCGGCCATGGACTGGAAACGGGCCTTGTCCAGTGTAACACTAAGCCTAGCCAGATTTCGCGAAAGTTTTTTTTGTCTCACAACCATTGTTGGAACCACTATTCCTTCAAACATACCCATTTTTGCTCTTCGAAATAACGTTCTCGCCTTCCACACATTCTTCAACGCCTCCAGAACCTTCGCTCCCTCCCCCATCCTGTGAATCACTTACGCTTCCATGGTTCCATCCGCTGCTAAACGCACTCCCAGACATCTAAAACACCTCATTTCCTCCAGCTTCTCTCCATTCAAACTTACCTCCCAATTCATTTGTCCCTCAACCATACTGAACCCAACAACCCTGCTCTTATTCACATCTACTCTCAATTTTCTTCTTTCACGCACTTTACCAAACTCAGTCACCAGCTTCCGCAGTTTCTCACATGAATCAGCCACCAGCGCTGTATCATCAGCGAACAACAACTGACTCACTTCCCAAGCTCTGTCATCCACAACAGACTGCATACTTGCCCCCCTCTCTAAAACTCTTGCATTCACCTCCCTAACAACCCCATCCATAAACAAACTGAACAACCATGGAGACATCGCGCACCCCTACCGCAAA
Organism: Panulirus ornatus; assembly: GCF_036320965.1. Classification (NCBI taxonomy): domain Eukaryota; kingdom Metazoa; phylum Arthropoda; class Malacostraca; order Decapoda; family Palinuridae; genus Panulirus; species Panulirus ornatus. The sequence goes on from NC_092226.1 coordinate 46,280,087, forward strand.
CCAACATTCACTGAGAACGAATCACTTTCCTCTTTTCCTACTCGTACACATGCCTTACATCCTCGATAAAAACTTTTCATTGCTTCTAACAACTTGCCTCCCACACCATATACTCTTAATACCTTCCACAGAGCCTTTCTATCAACTGTTATCATATGCTTTCTCAAGATCCATAAATGCTACATACAAATCCATTCTTTTCTCTAAGTATTTCTCACATATATTCTTCAAAGCAAACACCTGATCCACACATCCTCTACCACTTCTGAAACCTCCCTACTCTTCCCCAATCTGATGCTCTGTACATGCCTTCACCCTCGCAGTCAATACCCTCCCATATAATTTCCCAGGAATACTCAACAAACTTATACCTCTGTAATTTTAACATTCACCTTTATCCCCATTGACTTCGTACAATGGCACTGTGCATGCATTCCACCAATCCTCAGGCACTTCACCACGAACCATAGATACATTGAATATCCTCACCAACCAGTCAACAACACAGTCACCCCCATTTTCAATAAGTTTCACAGCAATACCATCCAAACCCACTGCCTTGCCGGCTTTCCTCTTCTGCAATGCTTTCTCTACCTCTTCTCTGTTTACCAAATAATTCTCCCTGAACCTCTCACTGCGCACACCACCTCGACCAAAACACCCTATATCTGCCACTGTATCATCTAACACATTCAACAAACCTTCAAAATACTTACTCCATATCCCTCTCACTTCACCACTACTGGTTATTTCCTCCCTATTTACCCCCTTCACCGATGATCCCATTTGTTTTCTTGTCTTCGGCACTTTATTTACCTCCTTCCAAAGCATCTTTTCATTATCCCTAAAATCTTATAAGACTCTCTCACCCCAACTCTCATTTGCCCTCTTTTCCACCCCTTGCACGTCTCTCTCGACCTCTCGCCTCTTTCTTTTATACATCTCCCAGTCATTTGCACTATTTCCCTGCAAAAATCGTCCAAATGTGTCTCATTTCTTTCACTAACAATCTTAACTTCTTCACCTCACCACTCACTATCCTCTCTAATCTGCCCACTCTCACCTTTCTCATGCCACATATATATACATATATCGTCAGTGAGATAGCCTCGCTTACGGCTTTCAGTTCCCCATGTAGCCTTAGCTAACATAAAAGCAAACAATATCTCTGAATATATATGATCAAAGAGAAGAAAGCAAGAACACTTGTCCGCTGGGTTGTTAATAGGTTAATGGTTGTTTGCGATCATGAATGACCTCAGTGGGCGGGAAAGTTTCTTTCTTCCGCTTTACATCAGAGCCACAGTATCAACCACCATCAACTGCCATCATGGAGCTAACTGCACTAAAAACTCAATTTTGACAATTGTACTGTAATGTATTGTAACGCATGTACTGCACTGTATTGTATTGTATTGTATTGTATTGTATTGTATTGTATTGTATTGTACTGTATTGTACTGTATTGTATTCTACCTCATAGTATTTAATCCACTGTATTTAATGATATTGTACTATAATGTATTATGTGGTATCGTACTGTATTGTATAGTATTGTATTGTGGTGTATCACGTGTGACACTAGAGCCCTTCAAACACTGTGTCTGGCGTCACATCGAAAACAATCTTGTCGACATTAAGTATGAACCTTCCTGGGGCAAGACAATAACACAACTTCCCGATATATCCTTAGGTTCTGCTGAAGCAGATGTTGACGATGGGTTAGGACTTAGGTGTTGAATATTGAAGAGGCTTTTTGTTGACCATCCATATATTCAGAAAGTTTCGTGATCAAGACTGAAAGGCACAGGAAAACACCGCACTACAGATGAATATATGCCAATAGCAGGTAAAATGTCTCTCAGAGACGAATTCGCTTGGCTTTCATTTACCACAGGCTAATATGGCAAGACTAGAGTGTTCAGCACCGAGACTGGTTGCAGAGATTCTGTTTTGTTGTGCTATAAGACTTTCAATTATGTACTTTGCCTGGTGAAGGGCTATTTTGTCGAGCTTTTACGGTAATGAGGATAGAGAATAGCTATCTTGCTATTCCCTATCTAACTTACTCTTTAATACTATTCTAGAATAACCCAACCTAACAAAAAATCTACTGAAATTCCTTTGAATATGGCGACTGAAGACTCTTCCACTGAGGTGACAAATCCTTTGCTAAACGAGATTTTTGCATCTTCCAGAGCTCCCTGCTCGTCATCGGCTAAATAGCTCTTGCAGATTCTTTACCGTCCGCCTGGTAAGTAATTCTCGTGGACATATGCCCATCTAGCGGCAATATGTCCTTATGAATTCGTTTGCTATCTGTTGGCAAAATAAAACTGGGATGTAGTAAATGTGTGGTCAGTTGGTGAAGTAGAAAAGGAGGAAAAAGTTGAACAAGAAAGATGGTCAAACAAGAAAAGAAACAAGAGAAGGAATGGAAGAAAAAGAAAAGAGATAATAGTGGTAGTAGAAGAATAACAATGATAATGATAGTGATAAACAATGATGAAACCATGATGATGATGATGGCAGTGATAACAATGACAATAATAATGGGACAGGTAACACACCGTCGAGATACTTAGACGATAAACAATGGTGGAATATTTGTGTCGGGTCACGCACCACTTACATGATAAACAACGGTGGAAGGCATCGATAAGGACGCACACAACAACGCAATAAGACACGTCTCTCGCTCAGCAGGCAGTGCCTTTAAAACTGGAGGTATCTGGCATTACTATACATGCCAACACTCAGCATCGATTTCAATTCTTCATAAACCCCATCCTATAGATACGAACATTTAATAATCATGATAAAAGCAAAACTGCTGAACTTCCCTTCTTACATCATTCTGGAAATCATCAGTTCGGCCGTTATTTAGTTCCAAGGTTCAGCATAAAGCGCCATAAATCGCCAGAATCTTTATCTGATAAAGTTATTATCAAAAGACTATGTAAACGAAGAGTGATGAAAAACTGGTTGTAGTGGTTGCAGTTACATAACAGGCGGGCTTAGTCACTACTGTGATCTTCGTTCAAATGTACTGGTATTTTTCCGCCATCAGGATTGAGACAACTGACAACATTACATTAGACGCGGTGTTTGACTCCAGGCGATGCTCGGGAACAACTGTTGCTGATGAAGGTGTTCTGCACTCCAGCACACTGGTATATCCTCCCATTAGGACTGAAGAGGCAACTGATAGCAAACATCGGGCGCTGTGTTTCACTCCAGGCGACATAGGGAACACCAGTGGCTCTTCTACAGCCGGGTCTCGCTTCCTCTCCGGCTTCACTGTTACTCAAGAGTGCGTGTGAACCTCTGGGGGAGTAGAGGGCAGTGAGGGAATTGATGTTCCAAATGTACGAACTGCCAGGAGCACCCGCACCCGCCGTTATGTTTGTCATCTACGATGTAAGATGTCAAGTAAGACGTAGATTGATCAAGGAACACATGAAATGGCCAAGAAATATATTCGACGGTTAAAAAACACGTAAAAAGGGTTAAAGAATAGGTGAAATGGTCAGAGAACACAGAAAAGGGCCAAGAAATGACACTTAGGTATTAAAACAGGTATGATATTCAAAACGATTCGTGAAATCATAAAAGAACAAATGTAACGGCCAACAAAAGAAAAACTGAAGAACGCTTCTTGAAGTAACCAATGGAACGGTTGATTATATTCATTGCACTTATCAAATCGAATCCCCTCATACTTCTAAGATTCGGGGAACCTTCAGTGATTTTTATTTCTCTATGATTGCCATCACTTCTCGAGTGGCAAATAATTTCTCGTTCTTAGACTATGGAAAGATAGATGCAACCTTGGAAAAGTAAGGAGGTCACATCTTTGAGTTAATAAGCGTATACGAGTTCGAGTATTTACGTCTCTCTCGAAGTAAAACGTTTGCCCACGAGTTTTGTAACACTGCTATTAGTGAAGTCAGACGAATCTGTTCTTAAGTAGTTTGCAAAATCAGTATTATCGAAGCCAATGATAATGTTGAATGTTTGCATTTGATGACTCATAGCCTTCTCTTTATCTAAACTAGATATATTTAAGTTGTACCTTCCTTCTGACCTCCTGCCGCTTTCACTTATACAGCTCCAAGTTATTTGCACATCTTCCTTGCAAGTATCGTCCAAACGCCTCTCTTTTTTTCACTGACAACTTTGGTTCTTCATTCCACCACTCACTACCCTTCACTGCCCTTTCTAATCTGCCTACCTCCCACCTTTCTCGTGCATCTCTTGCATATGCTATCACTGTTTCCCTAAATACATCCCATTCCTCACCCCTTCTCACGTCATTTGCTCTCACCTTCTGCCATTTTACATTAAATATTTCCTGGTATTTCCTCACAACTCTCTTCTCCCCGACATTTTCTCTTCTTTTGAAAATCTTTACAAAACGTCACCTTCGCCTTCACGAGAGAGTGATCTAATATATATATATATATATATATATATATATATATATATATATATATATATATATATATATATATATATATATATATATAAAACTTAATGACCTACGGCTTGTTTATACACTTACGCACACACCTAGAAAGATACAAAACCTCTCCTCAGCAGAGGTGGCGGGTTCACACGGTGTGAATTTTACCCATCAGCTCCCTGGAGCCCTACAAACCTGCTTTTTACCTATACTCAAACTTCCTTTCGAGAATTTACTACTTTGGTGTTATAGAAAAGCAAAAACATTCACTTTTAGCTCGTGCATTTACACTGGAACCCCACAGGACCTGAGACTGTAGGGGAAACCTGAGGTACAACACAAACCAAGAGAAGTGAACGTGTACCTCACAGCATAAGACATCATCAGGAGAATCAATTAGCAACTTATATGTTTCAAGATGGTCCATTACCACATGATGTTATCATATATCGTCTTGTGCCTTACCATACCATTCACTCGCTCAGACCTTAGCACGACAAACATATGCAGATGAAAGTGAAATTTCCACGTTCCTTGTTTACACATGTTCTGCCCCTTGATATGGGTACTCACATCCCTCTACATTTAGTCCCACCGGTAATTGTACCCTTCCATAACTCCAGTCTCTTGCAGTTCTAATCTCAGCATCAGAAAAGCTTTTAGTCAGGATGTTCTCTCGTGATCCTGTCCTTCGCCTCTTTTCATTTAGTAACTGATGCGATGTTAACTAAAAATTATCATACAACCTAAGACTTAATGTCAATCCTTGTCATTGCATCTTATCAGGATCCTCGTCCTTCTATCAGCCAAACGTCACTTTCATTTTTCGTTTTAAAGCTATATCCATTCATCACTGGAGAAGCACCGGTTTTGCCACATTCAACACAAGACATTCAGTTACTGATCTTTCCTCATAAATAAGGAAAAAAAATTATCCCCTTTTCGTCAGCTTCACTCTTACTAAACCCTATTCTCACGCCAGTATCCCGGGACTGTCTAGAAACAATCAAGTTTCATGGAATTTCAAGACTTTTTTTTACCTAAGATTGTCTCTAACAGAAAGAATGTCCCTTTTGCATGTATGTCTCTAGACTGCCTCCCCAGCTGTTCAACCCTTATACACACCATGCCTTCCCTCACTTGGAATATGGCTCTAACATATGGGAAGGCATGCTCCTCTCCAATTTAGTCTTTACTAGAGAGAGAGAGAGAGAGAGAGAGAGAGAGAGAGAGAGAGAGAGAGAGAGAGAGAGAGAGAGAGAGAGAGAGAGAGAGAGAGAGAGAGAGAGAGAGAGAATAAAAAATCCTAGTTATGAACCAATATGCTTTATCCATGACCTGGCCCTCTCTTCCATCCTCCCTCCAGCTTCATATCCTTCAGCCAGAATCATATATTTCTATATTTTGCCGAGAATTTCATGGACAGTGTTCCTGTGGAATTCCTTATATCACGCGTATGTGAAGCCACACGTTCTTCTTACTGCTTCATCGAGTCACCAGATACGATGACCCAGGCCACGCATACATCACCAATGATACTTATCATTACCCACTCCTATTCTCCGTGGGGCTTCCTTATATCACTGTCTTCATAAAAGACCTGCTATTTCATAGCTGCGAGGTACAATCTCATCTCTCCCCTTGCAAGTCAACAGTCTCTCTTCCTATTTAATCTGTACAGCAGCCACTCGCTCACATGAGGCACAGTATAAGCTGCTGTATCGTTGTGTCATGTCGGTGCGTTTAGATGTAACTACTTTCCCTTCATGCTATCACACCACTCAGAAAATACAAAGAAAAATTCCATAGCCATGCAGTAGAAAGGGAAATTTTGATGTCAGCTGAACACTGACTGTAGCTAATAGTCCTGAGCAGCTGTGATGATGCAGACTGTATCCTTCAAGTGATGGATAAATGCATTATAAGAGCTCAGCTGGATCCATCTGAAGCCTAATGAATGTAGCGAGGAAGGTGAAGTACTCTAAAGTGCTGTGTATTATGATGCCCTCAGTGTTGCCTTATCGTTCATGGAACATACTCAGCACAGCTGACCAGCTTCCGCGCAGACCGGACCCCTCATGGACCAGCAGACCGGACCCCTCATGGACCAGCAGACCGGACCCCTCATGGACCAGAAGACCGGGCCCTTCATGGACCAGCAGACCGGACCCCTCAAGGACCAGATTTCATGCTGAATGGATCCCCCTGTGGGCCAGCTCCTTATGGGCCAATGGCTACTGTTCTGAATGGACTCCTTGTAGAGCAGTCTCGCTGTTGACCAGACCTACTTATGACACAGTTACCGTGTTGCTTGGACTCCCTGTGCACCACCTCCTGTACTGACCGAAGTCATATGGACCACCTGACGTGGTGGGCGATCCCTCTGGACTAGCTATTATGCTCAACGGACACTTGATACTGGCTACTATGCCGACCGGACCCCATGATCACGCTGCTATGCTGACCGGACCCCATGATCACGCTGCTATGCTGACCGGACCCCTTGAACTAGCCCTGTGCAGGCCGCCTTGGATTAGCTGTTATGCTAACCGGAATCCCTGGAGTAGCTACTATTTTGACCGAAACCCCCTGAACAAATTTCTATTCTAAACCTCCCCTAATCGCAACTATCCTGACCAGATTCCCTGACTAGTAATGTAGATCAGACAGACTCCATGAACTAGCTATCATGCTGAACAGACTCGCTAGACTAGCTGACCGGACTCCATGGAGGAGGAACTACGCTTACTGAACCCCTACCTGAACGAAGTGCTACGCTGACCTGACTCCCTGAACTAACTGTCATCCTGCCCGGAGGCCCTGAGCAAACTGCTATGCTGACACTTGACTCCCTAGACTAGCTGTTTCTGCTGACTTGGCCCCATATTTCATCCACTTCAG